>NW_020954564.1:6050804-6392099 GCF_900497805.2 Vombatus ursinus | reverse complement strand
ATCTATCTATCTATCTATCTATCTATCTATCTATCTATCTATCTATCTATCTATCTATTTTAATAGTATTTTATTTTCCCCAACTACATGCCAAGACAATTTTTAGCATTCATTTTTTTAAGACTTTGAATTCCAAATTTTTCTCCCTCCTCCCTTCTCCTCTACTTTTCTGAAGATGGTAGTCAATTTGATAAAGGTTATACATGAGTTATCATGTAAAATATTTCCATATTAGTCACAGTTATGAAAGAAGAAACAGATCAAAAAAAACACAAAAAGAAAAAAAAGTAAAAAAAAAATATACTTTTCAGTAAAAAAAGTAAAAAAAAAATATACTATTCAGAGTCCATCAGTTTTTTATCTGGATGTGGATAACATCTTCCTTTGTGAGTCTTTTGTACTTGTTTTGGATTATTGTGTTGCTGAGAAGTTCTGAGTCATTCATAGTTGATCATCACACAATGTTGTTGATACTGTGTACAATGTTCTGGTTCTGCTCATTTCACTTTGCATCATTTCAAGGACTTTCTGAAGTCTGACTGTTCATAATTTCTTATGGCACAATAGTATTTCATTACATTCATATACCACAGCTTATTCAGTCACTCCCCTATCGATGGGAATCCTTTCAGTTTCTGATATTTTGCCACCATAAAAAGAGCAGATATAAATAATTTTGCATACTTAGGTCCATTTTCCTTTTTTTGTGTGATCTATTTGATATAGAGAACTAGTAGTGGCATTGCTGGATCAAAGGGTATGCACAGTTTGGTTGTCCTTAGGACATAGTTCCAATTTGCTATCCAGAATGGTTGGATAAATTCACAATTCTAACAATAATGCATTAGTATCCCAATTTCCCCACATCCTCTCTAACATTTATCATTTTCTTTCTTTTTTGTCATATTAGCCAATTTGATATTTATGAGGGTTGTTTTACCTCCGAGTTGTTTTAATTTGCATTTCTCTAACCAAAAGTGATTTAGAGCACTTCTTCATATGCTTGTGGGCTTTGATTTCTTTATCTGAAAACTACTTGTTCCCAGCCTTTTACCATTTATCAAATGGGGAATGGCTTGAGTTCTTCCAAATTTGGCTAAGTTCTCTATATATTTGAAAAATGAGGCCTTTATCACTTTATCACATTAGAAGATTGTTGTAAAGACTGTTTCTGCTTTGCTTCTTGGTTGCATTGGTTTTGTTTGTGCAAAAGATTTTTAAATTAAATATAATGAAAATTATCTATTTTACATTTTTCAATGCTGTCTATCTCCTGTTTGGTCATGAATTCTTCCGTTCTCCATATATCTGACAGGTAGACTATTCCTTACACTTCTAATTTGCTTATGGTGTCAAATTTATATCTAAATCATACTCCCATTTTGACTTTATCTTAGTATACAGAGTGAGATGTTGGTCTTTTCCAAGATTGTGTCCTGTTGTTTTCAAGTTTTCCCAGAAAATTTGTCAAATAGTGAGTTTTTATCCCTAAAACTAGGGTTTATTAAACACTAGGTTACTATGTGTACCTCATCAATTCTACTGATCTACCACTCTATTTCTTAGGCAGTACCAGATAGTTTAGATGATTACTGCTTTATAATATAGTTTTTGATCTTTTAGCTGATTCCTATTACATATAATGCTTGCTGAAGGCTTTAGATAGATATTACTTATCATTTTAAGGAAAACTCCATTTATTCCTATATTCTCTGTTTTTAATAGGAATGGGTGCTGTATTTTCTCAAAAGCTTTTTCAGCATATACTAAATACTCATATGATTTCTCTTGGTTTCTATAACTGATATGGTCAATTATGATGATAGTTTTCCTAATATTGGACTAATCTTGCATTCCTGGTATAAATTGTACCTCGTCAGAGTGTATAATCCTTGTGATGTATTCTAATCACCTCACTAGTATTTTGTTCAAAATTTTTGATTCAGTATTCATTAGGGAAATTGGTTGATACTTTTATCCCTCTGTTTTAGCTCTTCCTGGTTTAAGAATCAGTACAATTGTGTCATAAAAGGAGTTTGGTAGGACTCTTTCTTCACCTATTTTTCCAAAAAGTTCATATAGCACTGTAATTAATTGTTCTTTAAATATTTGGTAGAATTCACTCATGAACCCATCTGGCAATGAGGATTTTTTTTTCCTAGGGAGTACATTGATGGCTTGTTCAATTTATCTTTCTAAAATGGGATTATCTAAGCATTATATGTCCTGATCTGTTAATCTAGGTAATTTACATTTTCATAAAAATTCATCAATTTTGCTCAGATTTTCAAATTTATTGGCATATAATTGGGCAAAATCTTTCCTAATTATTGCTTTCATTTCTTCTACATTGGTGGTGATTTCACCCTTTTCATTTTTGATACTGGATATTTGTTTTATTTTTTCTTTCTTTTTTAAATCATATTAATCAATGTCTTATCTTTTTACTTTAAAAAAAGCTCTTAGATTTATTTATGGGCTCAGTAGTCTGTTTGCTTATCTATCTATCTATCTATCTATCTATCTATTCTACTTTCAATCTTAGTAATCTCACCTTTGATTTTCAGAATTTTCAATTTGGTACTCACTAGGGGATTTTTAATTTGTTCTTTTTCTAGTTTTTTTTTAAATTTTTTTTTAATTTCATGCCCAATTCATTGATCTGTTATTTTCTTTTTCTATTTTGTTGATGTTAAGAATTTCGAGAAGAAAAAAATTTTCCTCTAACTACTGCTTTGGCTGTGTCCCATGAATTTTAGAAAGTTATCTAATTGTTTTCATTCTTTTTGTTGTTGTTGTTGTTGTTTTGTTTGTCTTTGTGAGGGAATTGGAGTTAAGTGACTTGCCCAGGGTCATACAACTAGTAAGATTCAAGTGTCTGAGGCTAGATTTGAACTCAGATCTTCCTAACTCCAGGGCCAGTGCTCTATCTACTGTACTACCGAGTTGCCTCCTGTTTTCATTCTCTTTAAAGAAATTATTGATTGTTTCTATGACTTGTTCTTTGATCTACTTTTTTAGGATTAGATTATTTATTTTCCAATTAATTCTTAATCTATGTTTTCACTGTCCTTTGTTGAATATAATTTTTACTGCATTATATTCTGAAAATAATACATTTAATATTTCTGCCTTTCTACATTTGATTTTGAGGTTTTTATGCCCTACTACATGGTCAGTTTTTTTTTTTGTAGGTGCCATGTGCTTCTGATAAAAAAGTATATTTCTTTCTCTTCCCATTGATTTTTCTCCAAAGGTCTGTCATATCTAACTTTTTTTAATATTCTATTTACCTCCTTAGTTTCTTTCCTGTTTATTTTGGTTGGATTTGTTGAACTCTGAAAGGGAATAGCTGAGGTCCCCCACTAATATAGTTTTCCTATCTATGCTTTCTTACAACACACTTTACTTTTCCTCTAAGGATATGAATGCTGTACCACTTGGTGGATATATGTTTGATATTAATATTGCTTCATTGTCTATGGTACCTTTTAGCAAGATGTAGTTTCTTTCCTCATCTCTTTTAGTTAGGTCTATTTTTGCTTTTATATCATCTGAGATCAGGTTTGCTACCCCCTGCTTTTTTTTTTAATTCAGCTGAAGCAGAAAAGATTCCCTTATGTTTGCTAAGTGTGTCTTTCTGCTTCAAGTGTGTTTCTGGTAAGCAAACTATTTTAGGATTCTGGTTTTTGATCCACTGTGCTATCCACTTTCATTTTATGGGAGAGCTCATCTCATTCACATTCACAGTTATGATTACTACCTCTGTATTTCCCTCCATCCTATTCTTACTCCTGTTTGTCCTTTCTCTCCTTTCATACTTTTCCTCCTCACCAGTGTTTTGCTTCTGTTTCCTCAGATCTGTCCTCAATTCTGTAAGTTCCCATCCTCAATTCTGTAAGTTCCCGTCCTCCTTTACTTAATCTCCTCCCCTCCTACTTCCCTCTCAGGTAAGATAGATTTCTATATTCAATGATTGTGTATATTATTCCCTCTTTGAGCCAATACAGATAAGAGAAAGGTTCAAGTGATTCCTATTGCCCACCCTCTCATCTTCCTCTCTGCTGTAATAGGTCTTTTGTGCCTCTTCATGTGAAATAATGTAGCCCTTTCTGCCTCTTCCTTCCTTCTGCACCGAGAGTACTCATCTTTCTTATCCCTTAGTTTTTTGTTTGTTTGTTTTTTTAATGTCACTCCCTCAAATTCACCTTATACTCATACCCTCTGACTATGTATATTCATTCTAGCTGTGCTGTTGGTGATACAATTTTTAACAATTATAAATATCTGCCTATGCAGTGATGTAAACACTTTAACTCTATTGAATCCCTTATGTTTTCTTTCACTGTTTAATCTGCTTATGCTTCTCTTGGGCCTTGATATTAGAGATCAAATTTTTGGTTTAATTCTGCCCTTGTGATGAAATCTCAAAATCCTTCTATTTCATTGAATGAGCATTTTTTCCTTTGAAGAATTATGCTTAATTTTACTAGGCAAATTATTTTTGATTGTGGTCCTAGCTCCTTTGCCTTCTGCAATATCATGGTTCTATGACCTCTGATCTGTTAATGTTGTAGCTGCCAACTCCTGTATAATCCTGATTGTGACACCCTGGTATTTGAATTGTTTCTTTCTGGCCACTTGTAGTATTTTTTTTCCTTGATCTGATAGTTCTGAAATTTGGCTATAATGTTCCTTGCATTTTTTTTTATTTTGCGATCTCTTGCCTGAGGTGATCAGTAGATTCTTTTGATGGCTGTTTTACCCTCTGGTTCCAGGATATCAGGGTAGTTTTCCTTCATAATTTCTTGAAAGAAGCTGTTCAGGTCCTCCTTTTGTTTATGGATTTCAGGTAATCCAATGATCCTGATATAATTTCTCCTGGATCTATTTTTCAGGTTAGTTTATTTTTCCCCTCAGCTTTTTTAAATTTTCCTCTATTTTTTTCATTCTTTTTAATTTATTTGATTGATTCTTGATGTCTCATAAAGCCATTAGCTTACACTTGTCCAATTCTAACTTTCAAAAAATTGTTTTCCTCAATTATATTTTATACTTTGTTTTCCATTTGGCCAGTTGTACTCTTTAAGGAATTGTTTTCTTCAGTGGATTTTTGTATCTCCTTTTCCATGGGATCTATTCTACTTTTTCAGCAGTTGTTGTCTTTTCCCAAGCTGATGATTCTTTTTTTTTCATAATTCTCTCATATCACTCTCATTTCTTTTCCCATTTTTTCTTCTACTTCTCTTATATGTTTTTAAGCTACTTTTTGAGTTCTTCCATGAGATCTTTCTGGCTTGATACCACTTCCTGTTTTCCTTTGTGGTTTTGCCCATAGGTGTTTTGACATTGTTCCTCTTCTGAGTTCGTGCCTTGATCTTCCCTGTCACCACATAACTTTCTATGGTCAAATTCATTGTTGTTGTTGTTTTTGTTCATTTTTTTGGCCCTTTTCTTTTCTTTTAATTTTTAGCTCTGCTCCTCAGGTGGAAGGGACACTGCTGAGGCTTCTTGTGCCAGGGGCTGTAGGCCCTGACTGTTTGCCTAGTGCTGTACTGATATTGCCATGAGATCTGTAGGGAATCCTCATATCTGGTGCTGTGTTGAAGGTCTAGGATGTGGGTGAGGATTGGCTGGTGCTGCTGGAGGTCTTAGGATTCTGGCAGTTTACCTGGTGCTAAGACAGGGTCCTAGTGTCTGTCACATGCTGAGGCTAGTGGGGTGTTCCTGTTGTTCCCTGGGTTGGGTAGTCTGGCTGCTGGTGGCTGCTTGTTTGCCCAGGGCTATGCTGAAGCAAGTAGCAGAGGCCAGGAACTGGTGGCTACTTGTTTGCTTAGGTGCCCACAGGGTTGGCATCTATCTGTTTGCCTGGGGCTATGCTAAATCATGTGGTGGTTCTCAGAACTAGAGACTGCCTGGCCTCTTGGCTATTCTGGAGCACCTGGGGGATCCTGGTGTTATTATTTGCCTGCTTAACCCACTGGGGCTCAGATTTACCACTGGTTTCCTGACATGGGACTTGCTGCTGGCTTGCTAGTTTGCTATTCTGAGCTCTCCTTTTCCTTGAGTAAGACAGACCTTTTTTTTAATGTTCCCAATTTGTTTTATTAAATATTTTTTGTTTTATTTAGTATTTTATTTTCAGCAATTAAATATAAAAACAATTTGAAGCATTTATTTTTAAAACTTTGAGTTCTAAATTCTCTCCCTTCCTCCTTCTCCATCCACCCCCCACACCGAGAAGGCAAGCAATTCAATATAGGTTATACATGTGCAGTCATACAAAACAGTTCCATAATAGTCATGTTGTGAAAGGAAACATAGACAAAAAAAACCTCAAGAAAAATAAAATAAAAAGGCAAACAAACAAATAAAAAATGTATGCTTCAACCTGTATTCAGACACCATCAGTTTTTTCACTCTTTCTCTGGAGATGGACAGCATTTTTTCATCATAAGTTCTTCAAGATTGTTTTAGAACATTGTATTGCTGAGACTAGCTAAGTCACTCACAGCTGATGATCTTACAATATTTCTGTTACTTTGTACACAGTACATTTTACTTTGCATCAGTTCATGTAAGTCTTTCCAGGTTTTTCTGAGATTATCCTGCTCATCATTTCTTATAGCAAATATTATTTCATCATAATCTCACACCACAATTTCTTAAGATATTCCCCAATTAATGGGCATCATCTCAATTTCCAATTCTTTGCCCCCAGAAAAGAGCTGTTATAAATATTTTTGTACATGTAATTTTTTATGTATTTTTGGGATACAGACCTAGTAGTGGTATTGCTAGATCAAAGGGTAATGCATGGTTTTATAGCTCTTTAGGCATAGTTCCAAATTATACTACAGAATGGTTGAATCAGTTCACAACTGCACCAACAGTGCATTAATGTCTCATTTTCCCACGTTCCCCACCAACATTTGTCATTTACCTTTTCTATTTTACTAGCCAATCTAATAGGTATGAGGTAGTACCTCAGAATTGTTTTAATTAGCATTTCTTCAATCAATAATGAGTTAGAGCATTTGTTCATATAACTAAAGATAGCTTTATTTACTTCATCTGAAAAATGTTCCTATCTTTTGATGATTTATCAATTGGGAAATTGTTCTTATTTTTTATAAATTTGATTCAGTTCTCTATATGTTTGAATAATAAGGCCTTTATCAGAGAAAATTGCTCCAATTTTTTTCCAGTCACTATTGTAAACTGTATTTCTTCCATCCTATCCCCCTATTTATTCTATTCTCTCTCTCCTTTCACCCTGACCCTCCTAAAACATGTTTTGTTTCTGACTACCCTCTACCCCAATCTACCTTTTCTTCTATCACTCCCCCCTTGTCTTATTCCCTTCCCTTCCTACTTTCTTATAGGATGGAATAGATTTCTACACTCAATTTTGTGTGTATGATATTCCCTCTTTGAGCCAATTTTGATAAGACTAAGGTTCACTCCTTCCACTCCCTTGCCCCCTCTTCCCTTCCAATCCAAAAGATTTTTTCTTGCATTTTTATGTGAGGTTATTTACCCCATTCTACCTCACTCTTTCCCTTTCTCCCCATACATTCCTCTCTCATACCCTTAATCTTATTTTTAGATACCATTCCTTCATATTCAACTCACATTTGTGCTCTCTGTCTATATGTACTCCTTTGAACTTCCCTAATAATGAGAAAGTTCTTATGAGCTACAAGTACCATCTTCCCATGTAGGAATATAAATAGTTTAAACTTATTAAGTCTCTTATGCTTTCCCTTTCCTGTTTACCTTTTTATGCTTCTCTTGAGTCTTGTATTTGAAAGTCAAATTTTCTATTCAGTTCTGATCTTTTCATCAAGAATGATTGAAAGTCATTTGTCTCATTAAATATCTATTTTGCCCTCAAATGTTTATATTCAGTTTTACTGCATAAGTAATTCTTGGTTGCAATCCTAGCTCTTTTTCCCTCTGGAATATCATATTCCAAGCTCTTCAATCCATTAATTTAGAAGCTGTTAAATCTTGGGTCATCCTGACTGTGGCTTCACAATACTTGAATAGTTTCTTTCTGGCTGTTTGCAATATTGTCTACTTTACCTGGGAATTCTGGAATTTGTCTATAATATTCCTAGTAGTTTTCCTTTTGGGATCTCTTTCAGGAGGTGATCAGTGGAATCTTTCAATTTCTATTTTACCATCTGGTTCTAGAATATCGGAGCAGTTTTCCTTGATAATTTCTTGAAAGATGATGTCTAGGCACTTTTTTTTTGCTCATGGCTTTCAGGTAGTCTAAAAATTTTAAAATAATTTCTCCTGGATGAATTTTCCAGGTCAGTTGTTTTTGCAATGAGATATTTCACATTGTCTTCTTTTTTTCCCATTCTTTTGATTTTGATTTTGTTTGGTTTTGATATTGTCTCTTGATTTCTAATAAAGTCATTAGTTTCCATTTTCTCAATTCTAATTTTTAAGGAATTACTTTCTTCAGTGAACTTTTGTACATTCTTTTCTATTTGGCCACTTCTACTTTTTAAGGAGTTTTTTTTTTTTCAGTGAATTTCTATGCCTCTTTTTCTTTTTGGACAATTCTTCTTTTTAAGGCATTCTTCTCTTCATTGGATTTTTGTACCTTTTTTGCCATTTGGCCTAGTGTACTTTTTAAGGTGTTATTTTCCTCAGTATTTGTTTTTTGTGTCTCCTTTAACAAACTGTTGACTCATTTTGTGTGTGTGTGTGTATGTGTTTTTCTTACCTTACTCTCACTTCTCTTCGCAGTTTTTCCTCTACTTCTCTTACTTGATTTTTAAAATTCTTTTCGAGCTCTTCCATGACCCAAGACCAATTCATCTTTTTCTTGAAGTCTTTGGATGTATCTAGGAATTTTGACTTTGTTATCTTCTTCTGAATATGTGTTTTGATCTCCCTTGTCACCATAGTAACTTTCAATACTCAGAGTTTTTTTTTTCTGTTGTTTGCTCATTTTCCTAGCTTATTACTTGAGTTTTAAGTCTTTATTAAAGTAAGCTATGCATCCAGGGTGGAAGGCACAGTATCCCAAGCTTTAGCTATTTTGTGTAGCTGTTTTCATAGATAATTCTAGGAATCTGTAAGTTTTCAGTTCTTCCAAGGTTGTATGATCTAAATAGAGGTGTTTACTACTCTCCTGGACTGTGCTTTGTTATGTGAATGACCACAAGTGCTCTTTAATGCCCTGGAACTGTGATGAGGGTCCCTGTTGTACTGCAGATGTGCTATACAAGTTGCCATCCATGTCCTGGGCCTGCCATCCAGGACTGTGACCTCTATCTGAATATAGGCAAAGCAACAAAGTTTTGCCTTATTGCTGGCAATTAAACCCCTATAACCTATTTCTCACTGGTTGTTCAACTCCCTTACCATCTGTGGGCTAAGAACTCTTGGAATTAGATACTGTCACTTCCAATGGAGTGATTCCCAAGGCCTGTTCTTGCTTTGTTCAGGCTGGGTCTGTGCTTGTATGGCCTGTGCTGAACTGTGCTCTTCACTCACCCAGGTGCAACTGACCCTTCTTGACAACCTTCTAAGTTGTCTTGGGCTCAAAAATTGTTTCACTCCATCTTTTTTGTGGGTTCTACCACTCTAGAATTTGTTTATATCATTGTTTATAGGTATTTGGAGGGGTTTGGGGGAGAGCTTAGGTGAACTTTCTGTTCTTAAAGCACCATCTTGGCTCTGCCTCCCCAATGTTGAGGTAGACCTTTCTTACTGATCTTCCAAGTTTCTTTGCCTCAAAGATTGTTTCTCCTGTCTTTTTGTGGTTCTGCTTTTCTAGGATTTCTCTTGGGGAGCTATTCAATGGTTGTTGTAGGTGAATATGGGAAAGTTGTAATGATTTACTGCTTAGCCATCTTGGATTCTGAAAGTACCTTTTGGTTAATATTATTTTTGAAGAAGGTACACTCTTGTGAGGGAATAGACAAATCAGAGAGAGGAATTATGGTGGACAGCAATTGCATGAAGATGAATGTAAGGAGAAAGAGAAGTGATTTTGTCATCAGAGAATACTATAGACCATTTGGACAGAATGTGGAAATAGATCAAGAGTTTCTGAAATTGATCCTAAACCTGGCATAAAGGCATGACATAATAGTGATAGGTGAATTCAATAATAACAAAAATAATCTGTCATTTATATAGTACCTATTATGTGCCAGACATTGTGCTAAGCAATTTATAAATATTTCATTTAATCCTCAAAACAACTCTGAGAGATAGATGATATTATTATCCTCATTTTCCGAATGAGGAAACTGTGCTTCACAGAAGTTAAATCATTTGACCAGCATTCTATCCACTGTGTCA
Organism: Vombatus ursinus; assembly: GCF_900497805.2. NCBI lineage: Eukaryota > Metazoa > Chordata > Mammalia > Diprotodontia > Vombatidae > Vombatus > Vombatus ursinus. The sequence goes on along the minus strand of NW_020954564.1, from coordinate 6,381,767 downwards.
CCTAGAGAAATCTTTGTCAAAAGGAGGATGGTTAGATGAATAGAACAGGGAGAACACTGTACACAGTAATAGCCACATTGTTTGATGACTGACTTTGATAGGCTTAGCTCTTCTCATCAATGCAAGGATCTAAGTAAACTCCAAAAGACTCAAGGTGGAAAACACTATCCATATCCAGAGAAAGAAGTTAGGAGTCTGAATGCAGTTGGAAGCATACTATTTCCTTTCCTTTTCTTTTGTTTTTTGTTTTGTTTCTCCTTTCTTATGGTTCCTCCCATTATTCTCATTATTCTTTACATCATAACTAGTGTGAAAATATGTTTAATATGAATGTATAAGTAGAACCTGTATCAGATTGAATGCTGCCTTGGAGAGGGAGAGAAATTTTACAATTCAAAATCTTATGGAAGTAAATGTTGAAAACTAAAAATAAGTAGATTAATTATAAAAACTGAGAGTGGTTAATGAATCTTGCATTATTTTAAAAATAATTTAATTCTTCAGTAAGTAGAAGGACTAACCATTGGAAATTTTATTTTATATCTGATTCCTTCTAAGAGGGAAGAACTAGTTACTATGAGTGGAAATTATGGAAATCTTTGTGATAACTAAACAGTGCCCTTAAAATTTTGTGATACAAAAGGAGAGGAAATCTGGACTTAAACTGATGGACTTTTGACTGAGCAGATTCCTAAGGGTTTAGAGCGAGTATGGATATAATCACATACACTATTATTCTACAGTGAAAGTCAACTTTGAAGCTATTGGAAACTATCAATGGAGAAATTCTGAAAACACAAAGGAAAACAAATCCATTGAGGGGGTAACACAGCAGGTGTATGAAAAGACATGCAAAAAGAACTCATAAACCAACCAAAACATAAACATTAATGCGTGTGCTTGTGTATTTTTTCCTTCATTCTCAAAGAGGGCAAATGATATTAGGAGTGTGATGTCTAGACTTGCAAGTGAATTTGATTTAAGTGAGGCAGGGGTGTGCGAAGTCATCACCCTCACCCTCTCCTCCAGAGTTTATGAGCCCAGTAGCAATACATAGGCTAGGAGGACTGGAGAAGGCCCCAGATGCAGTGGGAGACCTCAGTCTTTTTAAGCTAAAGTCTTTCCCAGGTCTAAGTTTGTTTGAGGCAATACACATTTAGTCAGCTTGGTATTGTTAGAATAGTATCAAATATGCTAATACAAGGAATGATTGAAGACCAATAAAGAAAGCTGATGAAAATGGAAAAAAGAGAGGGGCTTTTTTATTTCTTTTAGCTATCTTAGGGAAAGAGGATTGTCAAAAAAAGGAAAAGATTGCTGCTTAGGATGCATGGGATAATGATAACAGGCAAGAGAGAGACTTTATTTTCATTTCACTTCTGTTTTCTCTAAGAAAAATAATGAAAGTTGAGTTAGAAAATCCAAGAGAAAAATGTAAAAGGGAATCAATATCCAAGTAAGAAGACAGGAACATAGTCCCTAGATGAGCTTAATGAATTCAGTGGGGCTATCCTACATTCTAAGGTCCTGAAAGGACAGGCAGATTTGATTTGTGAGTTACTATCATGGATAATGGGGTAGGTCTGGAAAAATTAAGGGAATATCATCCTCATTTTCAAAAACAAAAAAGGGGTGGAAGTATTCAATAATTCATAGGCCCAAAAGTTCTACCTGTATCCTTGGTAAATGTTTTAAAAGATAGTATTAAAAAGATAACTAGAAAACATTTATATATGTATATATATATATATATATAAAAACATATATACATGTTTATATATATATACATATAATTCACACATACATAAGCATATATACACATACACACATATGTCTCCTGGTTTACCATTTTAGTGAACTTGTAAAAACATACATTTAGCCTGATATGATCTAATTTTGCTGGAGCCACATTGGCTCCTTGTGACCACCATTTCCATTCTAAATTTCCATTTCTAATTCCCTTTAATACTTTAGGAAATCTGCCAAAGACAGAAGTGAAGCTATGAGGTCTATTATTTGAAGACCCTTATTCTTCTCTGACTTTTTTTTTAGATGAGAATGATATCCCCCTAATTGTTGGAGACCTTTCTCATTATCCTTGGTCTTTCAGATATCACTGACATTAGCTCACCAATCACATCTGAACCTTCTTTTAAAAGTGCCTGATGATGCAGAGCACCTTGGTCTCTCTACACCAGAATATACATAGGCATGTTGTAACATTTTTGAGCCCACTTACTTCATGGTGAGGCAAATGCTTTTGATTGACTGCTGAGGAAGAACTGAGACTTCATGCAAAAGTCATGAATTGGCCAAAAACATTCTCTCTCCCTGGCTGCCTTCCAGTACAGGAGTATATACTTCTATGGGTCTATCATTGTAGACAGGGCCTCAGACTGTTCTCATCCTATAGTCAGGAAGTCACAGCATGATTTTTTTTCTTTCTCTGTTACAGCTATTTTTCCTACTTTGGCAAAATAGTAATAGAGATAGATACAATTTTGTGTGCTTTATATAGTCAAAAACAGAGAGCTACCAGAGGTTAAGGAATTGGAATCCACAACAGAGTTTTCCTGAAGTCAGGCTCAGGGTACCCAGGAGGCCTGAAGGAGTGACCTGCTTGAACCCACCCAACAGGGAGTCAACATTTTAAGACTATGCCATGCAGGTTAGTCAGAAACCCCACTGACAGGCTATGTAGCATTCAGAAGTGAACTTGTTGTATCTGATACTTTATAAAATCAGCCTGAAGTTTAAGCCTACTGGAACCAGTGGCCAATGTGATAAAGGACAAAATGTACACCAACTGCTAATGGAGAAATGTTCACTACATACTATTCTTGCTGTATGTTCTCAATAAACATCCTTCAATAAATGCTATTTCATGTTCATTGGTTCAACTATAATGAGGCACTAATTAATGTTATGATATCAAGGAGAGGACACATTTGAAAGAGGTCTGAAGACAATAGCCTTTAATGAACCCTATTGCCCAACAAGGGTACCCCCTACAGCACTAAGAGGGGAATATAGCCAGCCACATCCTAGGGATCTAACTGGTTCATGAATATGTGAGTTGGAAGAGTAAGTCCAGAGTCTCTCTCTGGCAATATGAGTCACCAGGGTGAAAGAGTTGGGATAATGACCTTCAGAGTCTGTTTTGGCTACAGTTAAATAGCACCATTCAAAGAGTAGAAGCCATTCATGGTTTGATGTCAAATAGGGGGAGCTTCAATGAACTGTGCTAGAGAACTGTGTTTGCTCCTGCATTATTTTACATTTTCATTAATAACTTGGATAAATGGGCTCAGATTCTTATAATCTAGCCAATAGCTCACTAATGTTCAGACTCCTTAAGAGTCTGCCCAATATGACGGATGTTCTAATAAACCTTGTCTTTGACTGAAAGAAGGCTTGGGTTGAACTCTTTCGGGCAGGACCCACATGCTGGGATTTTGGGGATCCCAGAACCTTTAAACTCCCAAACCTCAACATTTTGGTGGCCCTTATGGGGAAAACTGCCCAACTCCAAGCTCTTCTGCAGCCAAAACTGGAAGGTATGTAAACCTCCCTCACCCTTTTCTTGCCTTGCAGTTGGGGGTCACTCTCCAAGCATCAAGGCTTGGAAGTGCTTTTCAGGCAGACAGTTATGAGGCTGTCTCACTCTCAGCATGACACTCTTAGGTTCTTGGTCTACTGGTTCAGTTTGAGGCCATGGACCTGGGTACACCTTCCACAGCATAGAGGACAAGGATGGACACCCTATCTGAAAGCGTATGACCAATTCCACCAATTCTCTCAGCAGTAGAAAATTGGGAAAACTGCAGTTGCTTTTTGGTTCCCTGAGGTTTATTTACTCTCTTCCCTCTATATCCCTGAATCCTCCTTCATGGAGGTTACAGGGAAAAGTTAGAACAGCTAAAAACATCTTAGCAGATTCTGGAGGTTTTGTCATCAATCATTAAGGACTTTTGAAACACCTCCTTAGAACCCTGGTCACTCCCTTCCCTTGAGTCTAGAGGGTATCTGTTAATCTCTCTCATAGGAGAAGAGTTTCCTGCTCCCCCACCCCACCTTTGATTTCACCCTCCCCCACCTGGTGAAAAGAAGGAGGGGGAAAGGGTAGTAGCTACAGCTTGAGCCCTAGGGCAACTTTTGCCTGGAAGTATCACCCAGGTTCAGCACATCTTGTTCAAAGTAAAGGAACTGGTCTCTGAACTTGGGTAAGCATGCTCTTTTAAAGTTGTAGTTTTAACTGTTACTGATGAGATGCTGATTCTCTGTGTAAAAGTAATTTGAAAATGCATTTAACAAAACTGAAATCACCTGATTGGTAATGGGAACTAAGAAGACAGGGAAAGGGGAGCAAAAATATGGACATGGTTTGGGAATGGACAAGAAATAGCATAATAGTCTGGTTCTGGACAATATAAATCAAAAGCTCACCTACCTGAGCCCAGGGTCCCAGAAGAAGAGTCAAAATTCCCATCTGAAGGGTATTAAGAGGATAGCTAGAATTTAGGTAGCATTGTTTGCAAATGGTCAGAAAGCCATATTAAAAACCCTTCACTTTAGTTCCATTCTACTCTTGTAGACTTATCTCACCTTATTTTCCTCAATCTTCCTTCCAGCCTAATCAACCACTTGTAATTCCCAATACAAGATGTTTTATTTCTCATGTCCATGTTTTAGCACAGTCTAATGCCTGGTATGTTTTTATTCCTCACATCCACCACTGGGATTCCTGTGTTCCATTCAAAACTCAGTCCAAGTGCAGTTTTCTATTTCAGATATTTCCTAATTTTCCTTAGTTGTTGTCACTCCTTCCACCAAAAAGGGGAAAGACCCCCAAATTTATATATATGTATATTTACACATAAATACATTTATATTTATATATATTTATACATATATATATATATTACTTATAAGTCTCTTTTATCCTTCATTACACTTCCCCACCCTAAATTGTTAGGGACTATTTTGATTTTTGTCTTTGTATCCTCAAAGTCTAGAACAGGGGCTAATGACTAGTAGGTGCTTAATAAATGCTTTTCATCTTGAACTTGAAGCAGTGGCTAGATGTCACAAAGAGGCAAATTAAGTCTTGTTAGGAAAAAAATCTAATAATGACAGCTATACATAAAGAGAATTGGAATGTCTTAGATGGTGTTGTGTTCTCCATTTTTGGAGGCTTTCAAGACAGTTTGGATGACAGTATGATCAATAGGTTGTAGTGGGAATTCATTTTGGGGGTATGAGTTGAACTAGATGGGTCCTGAGATCCCATTTCTCTCTAAAATTCTATGTAATGTGATTCTATAGTTATCTATGCTCTTCTTTCTTCTCTTGTAACATCTAATCTATCTCCTTTATTGAATTAACATCCTCATCTTATATCCTAACTATGGATGTTCCCCAAGGCTCTATTCTGGTCCATCTATTTTCTCTTTCAATGTCTTCATAAGATGCTATAGATTCAATGATTATCTCTATGCAGCTGACTCTTAAATCTCTATTTTGTTGTTGTTGTTCAGTCATTTTTAGGGATGTTTAACTTTTTGTGACCCCATTTGGGGTTTTCTTGGCAAAGATACTGGAATAGTTTGCCATTTCCTTCTCCAGCTCATTTTACAGATGAGGAACTGAGATGAACATGTTTAAGTGATTTTTACCACAAAATTAGTAAGTGTCTGAGGCTAGATTTGAACGCATGAAGATGAATAATCCTGACTTCAGGCCCAGTAATGTATCTACTGTGCCATCTAGCTGCCCATATATACTGATGCTTAATGTCTCTCCTGAGTTACAAGCCTACAATATAGCTTAATACGGATATATTATAGGTATATCATTTACTCAACATGTCCAATGACAAAATCCTTGATATTCCCTTCAAGCCCTGCCCCTCCTCCAAACTTTCCTATTTTTGTGTTGAGAAAACTATCTTTCTAATCTCTGAAGTTTTCAACTATGAAGTCATCTTTACTCTACACCATGCCCCATATCCAATCAGATGAAAAGTCTAATCCATTCTAACTCCATATAATCTCTTATATTTATCCCCTTCTTTCCACTCACCTGGCCACCATCTTGGTTCAGATGCTAATCACCTCTCTCGGGCTATTGCAATAGTTTTTTTAATTGGTTTCTTGCTTCCAGTCTTTCCCCTTTCCAAATTATCTTCCACAAAGTTGAGCTGCCAAAATAATTTTTCTACAGCATAGGACTGACCATATCACTGCCCTATTCAAAAATCTCAAGTATGTCCCTATGTTCATTATGATAAAATGCAAATCTGCTTAGACTCGGAATTCCCTTACACTCTTGCTGCAGCCTAACATTCCAGATTCATTTCATATTTGTTTCCTTCACATTCCATACCTTCTAGTCAAAATACTCATTTACTCTTCTTAAAACTTCACAATTCTTTGCCATCTCCCTCCTGCATGTCTTAACATAGTCTATTCTGCACGCCTGGAATGCATGTTATTCTTACTTCCATCACTTAAAATCTTTCACTGTTTTTCAAAGGCTGAACCTAGCTATCACCTCCAATGGGGAATCATTCATAATTTCTGAAGCTTTTAGTGTTCTCTGCTTAAGTTGCCTTGTGTTAGTAATCTGTGAAAATGTTGTAATTGTATCCTTGATCATTTTTCTAGGATGTAAGTTCCTTGAAGTCAGGTTTTTACTGTTGTTGTTGCTGTTGCTGTTGTTCATTTGTTTTGTCTTTGCATTCTCAGTGCTAAGCACTGAGTCTTTCATATAACAAGTGCTTAATAAATGTTTATTGATTATGCTAATACATTAAGTCAAGTATCTGTTATTCTGTTTGATCTCGGAAGAAACCATACCATAAGACAATATGAAATCAGAATACCTGGGTAAAGTTTTGACTTTGACTTTTTTACCTATATGACTATGGGTAAGTCATTTCCCCTAATCTGGAACTCAGTTCTCCCATATGTAAAATGGAGATAATATGTGAACAAAGTAACTTAGAGGGTGATTGTGAGAAAAGGAATTTATAAACTGTAAAGCAATGGGGTCAAACTCAAATGGAAATGGACCCTTGTATATCAACTTAGAAAAATACAAATTAACACTGCCAATGTTTTAGTGTATTTCCTGATTGTATTTTAATCTGGTTCTCCCCACTGCCCTGGGTGGTAAGTTTGACATTTTTTGCTAAAGCACAGTATAAATGTTGTTGTTGATGATGATTATGATAATGATGATGATATGATGTCAGTTAAGGTAAATTTCTGATAGGGGTCCATATGGATAGAAAAGGTCAATAGAAATGATATTTTGGTAACAAAAGGCAGCCTAATAATGGGATAGAAATTTGTGTGACCATGTCTAATTCTGCTTCTGCCAATGATTAGCTATGTGACTTTGGAAAAGATTCATTTATCTCTTGTATTCAATTTCTTCATTTTCCAATAAGGGAGTTAGATATCTCTGACAGTCTCTTAGATGTCCTCTTCCCTAGCATTCTATGTGTTAATGTACTTCAGTTGCTAACATTTCTATGTTCTATGCTCAAACATTTTGTGTTCTAAAGTTCCTTCCAGTGCTAACATTTTACAATTTATGGTCAGTAAAAGATGCTTAATAACTGTGGATGGAAAACAAAAAGAAGTGTGTTTAAACATCTTCCTTGAAGTTGAAATTGACTTGCTGGCTCTGTGATCCATGAAACACAAATGTTCTGCATTGCTGATGCTTTCTGAGCCTCTGAGATAAAACAATAGAAAGTTTACTGCATCATTAGCCTGTGCTGGTTTGTGAGTATTAAATCTAAGAAACTCAAACACATTCCCTGTTAAGTCTTCCTTTGGGGGCACTGCCAATAGGAAGAGAGTCATTCATTCTGGGGTGATGTTTGGCAACTGGGGTGTCATGTTCATTTCGCAATGTGAAAATGGTATTCCATCAGCAATTGATGTCATCAAGAGCTACTGAGTTTGATTGTTTCTGCTCCCTAATTAGCTGAGCTGATGTGGCATCTTTTGGTGACCATGCTATAGAGTCAGAGCCCTTGAATGGTGATTGTGCTTTTAAAAAAGATGGGAAAAAATAAAAATAAACCCTTGGTTTTTGTAGGTATTGACTCCTACTCCCATTATTATTTTCCAGAGTGAGTTTCATGTTGATGTATAAATTATCAAGTGGAGAGGAAACATTAGTAGACAAGAGTGAAATTGTAAATTAGAGAAAATGGATCCTTCCAGAGATGGAGGATCATGGGACATGAAAGACAGTGTGATGAGGGGAACAGAATCCTGAACTTGAGTAAACTTAGCTTCCGCTCACAACTCTTCCTATGGAAACTTGAGAACTCTATGACTAGCAAGTCCTTTCACCTTTCTTATACTTTGTTTCCTTATCTGTGAAATTAAAATAACAATATTTATACTACTTTTATAATAGGATATTGTGAGAGTACCACTCAGAAAATCTATAGAAATGGGATGATTTGTTAATTTTTTGATAATTTTGATAATTTGATAATTTGTTCTATAGATAAAATCTATAGAAATGGGAAAAACTGTTAATGATGAAAATTTTTAAAAAAAGCACCTACTTGCTAGGGTTTTTTGGGGGGATCAAATGAAATATCTATAAAATATGCCTGGAATGTAGTGATCACTTTCAGTCATTTTTCAGTCATGTTCTACTTTTTGTGACCCCATTTGGGGTTTTATTGGCAAAAACACTGGAAGTAGTTAGCCATTTCCCTCTTCAGCTCATTTTACAAATGAGGCAAACAGGGTTAAGTGATGTATCCAATGTTGCACAGATAGTAAGTGCCTGAGGCCGATTTGAACTCACAGAAATGAATCTTCTTGATTCCAAACATCACACTCTATCCACTGTGCCACCTAGTTAAACCTATAGTAGGCACTTAATAAATGCTTATTCCATCCCCCCATCCAACTCTAGGATTCAGTTTCCTCATCTGCAAAATGAGGGTGTTATACTCAATGACCTTTAAGCTCCTTTCCAGCTCTATTTCTATGATCCTATGAAACCTAATCTTCTGACTCCAGATGCAGTACTCTTTCCAATACCTGTGTAATCCAACCCTCTAATTTCACAAATGAAAGAAATAAGGCCAACACAGGCTGAGTAGCTTGCCAAAGGTCACATAGGTAGTAAGTAGCAAAGCTAGGATTTGAAATCAAGTGTTCTAACCCCACATTTCTTCTGCTTTTCCATAGCATCATCAGACAGATGGACCTCCAGAGATCATCTCATCCACATCATGGCTTCTAAGAAGGAATTTCAGTTCAGAGAGTCATCCAAGGAAACTTCAGTTTGTTTTCACTTAGAACTTGTCTGCATCTAGATTGGGTTTCATCATTTGTTTTACTCAATTAAAAAGCCACAGACAGAGATTAGCTTCCTGCTGCTCAGTGGAAGGATTCTTTAGCATGCTGATGATTTATGATCTACTAGACAGTGTTTAACTGAATGCCTTCCAAAGCCTGGGGATGCTTATCATAGGATTGGTCACTTGTGTTAATGAAAAATGGATTCCCAGCAAGTCACTCTGCAGTTGAATTTTGATAACAAATGACATATAGACTAAGGGACTGGGGGTGGGGGAAGCAAGAGAAGAGAAAGCTTCGTAATTAATATTACTATAGAAGCAGGTACAGAATAAGTTCCAGGCCCTGAATTAAAATACACACAGTGCTTATGGTTGCACACATTTGTGGGCATATGCATGAATGTGTATATATGCATATGGTCCCCTATGAGATTGTGTAGCTCCAATCATACCTTCTCTCCATCAATCTTATTATGTGAGGGGAGGGGAAAGATAGGAGAAATAACTGAGAAGGGAAAGAGATTAGATAGTCATTTTCTTGAATTTAAATGCCAGCAAGTAAATCAGCAGGCAACTAGGAGGTGCAGTAGATAGAGTGCCTGTCCTGGAGTCAGGGGGACTTCAGTTCAAATCTGTCTTCAGATACTAATTAGCTATATGACCCTGGGCAAGTTACTTCAGCCTGTTTGCCTTAGTTCATCTTCTGGAAAATGAGCTGGAGAAGGAAATGGCAAACCATTGCAGTATCTTTGTCAGTATCATGCATACATACATACATGCATACATACATACATACATATATATATATATATATATATATATATGTATATAGTCATCTCCAGATTTTTTAAGCAAGGAAATTCATTAGGAATGAAGTAAATATTATCCCATGCTCCTAGATTACATGAGGATGGGAAGCCTACTTGAAGTAACTTGTTAATGGGGACTAGAGGTTACAGGGATTGTAGGGTTACTGCTACCTCCATTATTATTGTCAAACTCTTAGAAAATTTAGGGGCTTAAATAGTTAACCCAAGTCACCAGGCAAATATACAACCCTAAAAGTAACGAGGCCTTTCAAAGTCCTTCATTGGCTTTTTATTTCATAGAACAGGAGACAGAATTGTAAATGGAAACAACACTGTTTTTGGAGTAAGAGAACCTGGGTCCAAGTCTCACCTCTGAAGTCTGCTATTTGTATTATTTTGCACAAACCCTTACGGCTCCAGAGCTATAATCCTATGAAAGAATCATAAAATGTTGGAGCATGAAAAGACATTAGAACTTTGTTTTAATATTAACTAGAACATCAACAAAGCTTCAGAGTTCAAAAGGAGAATATTAGAACATAGAAACAGATTGTCAGAATTGAAAGAGGTCTTAGAACATAGAATGTTGGAAAACAGAATGTGGTTAATTAACTGTGGGAGGATTTTAGAAATTAAATAGTTTTCTTTCCCCATGTAAGCTTCTTAAGGACAGTACTATATCTTACTGTCTTAGCATCTGTAATCTCTGGAATATAGTAGGTAGCTAATTGGTATAATCAATAGATTGCTAAACTTAGAGTCAGGAAAACCTGAGTTCAAATCCTTCCTCAGAAACTTATTAGCTATATGATCCTGGGCAAGTGCCTTAATCTTGATTTGCCTCAATTTTCTCAGCCATTAAATGAAAATAATGATAGTACTACCTCCTATGGTAGGAAAAATAATGAGAACATATTTGTAAAATACTTTGCAAATATCAAAGTAATATAGAAATAGTAGCTATTATTATGTAGCAGGTGTTTAAAATATTTTATGATTTTTTTGTTTGTTTGTTTTAGTTTTGGTTTTTTGGTCACCATGACAGCCTTCAAGTTCTATGCTGTTTATAAGCTCTTTAAGGATTTCAAAGACAAATAAAAAAATAACTATCAGGTTCCAAAAGGAATAGTATAACTTCTTGTTTAAACTGAGGGTTGCATACCAATCCAAAAATTGACATTTTATAAAAGCACCATATACTTGTAGAACCATTTTTACCAATATAATATTGATTGATTTTTTTTATCATTGTCCAAGGGCAGGGGCTGGAAAGGTGGAAGGTCCTTCAGAGTTAGCAGGAAAAAAAGCCTCACAGGCATACTGTAAATGAGACTTGAAAATAGAAGTAGCCAATAGCCATTTGAAACCTATGGGCTCAGTGCCTGCTGGGCCTACTCAGCAGAATGCAAATCAGGTCTTGTTCCCAATGAGAGGCGTTGCTCTTAATTTTGCAATGAGATGCATGAGTCTCTGCAGCTCTGGGTGCATTTGCAAAATTAAAGACATAATTTATCCACAAAAAGCAATATCCTAGTTTCCCATGTGACTTGAGCTTGATGAACAACTGGAACTAAACAATGCATACATATAGTCGCCATCATTTAATGTCTGGCCTGGAAAACAACAATAGGAGACAACCAACTCCAGCATTCCTATTGAACCATATTAAACATCACAGCCCTCTCTTGCTTGAAAAAATTCTGGGTGACAAGTAAACACATGCCCTTACCTAGCAATTACCCACTTGTGTGTTTTAAAATTTTTATGAATACTTTTACATCATAATCATTTTTAGATATACCTCTCCACCTACCTCTATGTGTAAATTTTATCTTGTAACAAAGAAAAATAGTTAAGACCAACCGATATAGGGACAGTGTTTGACAATATATGCAACATTCTCCATCCACAGTACCTGACCTCTCCAATGGGAAGAAGTCAGTATATCTCCTCATCTCTTCTTCAGAGCCTCTTGGCTTCCCTGACTTCCTTCAAGTCACAGATAAAATCCCATCTTCTAAAAGAAACCTCTCCCAATCCCTCTTAATTGTACTGTTTTCCCTCTGTTGATTTTTTCATTATTTTCCCTATATAATCCTTTGTACATTGTTTTTGTTTTTGTTCTTGTTGTTTGTTTGTTTGTGTGTGTGTGTGTGCTTGTGTGTGTATTTTGTCCTCCACTATATTGTGAGCTCTTTGAGATCAGGGACATTTTTACCTTACTTTGTACCTCTGGTACTTAGCATAGTGCCTAGTAAATAGTAGGTACTTAATAAATGCTTATTGGCTGATTGAAAGATAGTTTATTATACTCAAATGATTCAGAGCATCTTTTTTAAAAAATTCTTTTGTTTTACATTATTGCAGTCATTGTATATATTATTTTCTGGTTTTGATAGCATTGCTGTTCATCAGTTCATGCAAGGCTTAACATGGTTCTCAGAATTTCTCATTTTTATTGTTTCTTACGTTGCTCTTTCCAGCCGTATACCACAATTTCTTTGATCAAGCACTATGAACATGGAAGCTACCATTAAAATTTTGTATAAATGAGGTGCCTCTTTCTGTCTTTGAACTTGAATCAAAAATTGCCTGCTGACAACACAATCCTATGTATACTTTGAATATATCTACCTATTAGACCCTTTTTCCCACACCAAGATAGATAACAGAAACTTCAGTATGTCATAGTCACACAAAGTGTATATCAACTCTCCTCTTAAGTTCTCATCTTGAAATAATGACAACTGGCATTTGTGTCATGCTTTAAATTTTGGAGAATACTTTATGTACATTATTTCCTTTTGACTTCATAGTAACCCTATGAGGTAAGTTCTGCAAATAGTATTAGTTGCACTTTACAGATGAGAAAACTAAGGGTCAGACTCATCCATACATAACTATTAAGTAAGAAAGGAAGAGAAATACTTCTAGATCTTCTCAACTTCAGGATTCTATTGACTGGACCATGTTAATGTTAGACTTCAAACTTAAAAGATGTGTTTACACAGAAAGGACTTGCATCTAAACCTATAACAACTCAAGACCCACACCCTCCCAAGGATCCTTATTCTCCACATTACTTATAATACTGTCTTGGGCCAGGCCCCAACAAGAGTGAAGGACTGAGTCAATAAAAATTTAGAGCAACAGAGTTAAGATTTCCCTCCATCCATCCCTCACATGTCATATCCACATATCTGAACTTTTTTGGAAGAGATCTTTATAGTAGTCATATGAACAAAAGGAGGGGGACAGAAGTTATAGTAGTAGTATTGATGATGATGATGATGATGATGATGATAGTATTTGTATGGTGCTTTGCAAAGCCCTTAACAAATATTATCTCATTTAACCTTTAAAACAACCTTAGGAGACAAGTATTATTATTATTATTATTGCCATTTAATAGATGAGGAAATAAAGACAAAAAAGAGGTTAAGTGATTTATCCAGTGTCATATAGCTGTCAATTATCTGATACCAGATTATAGTGTTCAGGATTTACGTGATCCCAAAGGCTAGAGACCCTGCAAGATAAAAGGAACTAATGATTTTCCCTGTTGTTCCACTAACGCAATCTTTAGAATTGGCAGCTGAATCCAAAGCTCTGCTCTAAAGTTAAAGGGATGCAGATGTTTCTCATTTCTATTTCTATTCCTTACATGGTATAAAGGCTCTAGCCTATGACTATTCCTTTCCATGAAATATTCATATGTTGGCCATCCTTAGATGTAGGTCCTCTGATCAGTCTGCCCTGGATCCAGGATCTAACTCTGAGGCATGAGTGACAGAATTGCTGGTTGACCCCTCTTCTTGCTTCCTGCACAGTCTCAGACCTGTCCCTGCTGGGTCCAAGACTGCTTTTTACCCTGCTACACAACTGAATGCCCTCATTCAGGCCCTATACGGGATGGTTCTATGTGGTGCCCTCCTGGATCCACCATTATACACAATGCCTGTAAACCTCTGTGTGTTTCCCCAGGCTGAGTGGAAATATAACATGGTTTTTTTCTCCTTGAGTTTCCCTGATCACAACTTGGTGTGGTGCTCCTGTTGGAGTAATCATAGGACATAGTATGTACTGCTTCCTCCTAAATCATCATCTTTGCTGGATCAAGTTGTTTTTTCAACTGCCTTTCACTCTTAAACCTTCCTCCTTGATAGCTAGGTCACGTTATTTGAATTACCCTGTGATGTTTCTCATATTTCTTCAAAAGAAAAGGGGAAGGGTCAGCTAGGTGGGACAGTGGATAGATCTCTGGCATTGGAGTCAGGAGGACCCGAGTTCAAATCTGGCCTCAGACACTTCACAAGTGTGACCCTAGACAAGTCACTTAACCCCAATTGCCCAACCAAAAAAAAAGTGGGGGAAGTAAGGTCATTTTCGATAATTCTCCCTTTTCCTTTCATCCTCATCATACACCATTCAAACATCTCCTACTATCGGGTCTTCCACACTAGTTGTAGAGGAAAGGGACATGCTTTTCCTTGTCAAAGTAAACTCCTCTTCACGCACTCTTGATCTTATTCCCTCCTGGCTTCTGTAATAAATTGTCCCCATTGTTATACCACCCCTTTTCTTACCTTTAGTCTTTCCCTATCTATTAGCTCTTTCCCAGTTACCTACAAACGTTGTCATGTTTCCTCAGTTCTAAAAAAAATAAATAAGTAAATAAACAAAGAAGACAAAAGAAAAAAAACAACTTTATTTGATTTTATTGTTCCCACTTACTATCATTTTGTTTTAATCTTTTAGGCCCATTATGGCTCTCATCCTTGAAAAAAATCTATCTAAGTTTTATTCATTCACCTTTTTCTCTCCTGTCACTATATTCTAAACACTGTGTAGTTTAGCTTCTGGCTTTAGAGTTCAATGGAAATATCCATATTCCCAACTACCAAATACATCTCAATTGACAAATCAAATGACTTTTTTAAATTCTCATCTTTCCTGATATTTCTGCAACCTTTGAAACTTTTCATGAACTTCTGTATACTTTTTCCTAAGTTTTTAATGAAACCACACTTAGTTACTTCTCCTCTCTGTCTTATTATACCTTCTCAGTCTCCTTTTGTGGTTCTTTATCCATGTCATATCCACTAATAATGGGTATTCCTCTGAGCTCTGTCCTAGACTATCCTCTCTTGAATTTTTATATGAGCTCTCTCAGATATCTCATTAGCTCCCATGGGTTAAATTATAATTCCTATTTAAGTGATTCCCAGATCTATAAATCCAGCCCTAATATCTCTCCTGAGCTTCAGTTCTACATCATCAACTATCTTTCAAACATCTTGAACTGAATGTTTTGCAGGAATCTCAAATTCAGTATTTCCAAAACAGCACTCATTATCTCTCCCTTTAAAGCTGCAAATGAATGATAGCAAAAAAGCATTTATTTTGCACACACTAAGTTCAAACCACTGTGGCAAGGGCTAGAGATGAAAATAAATGGGGGTTGGGGACAGACTCTAACATTAAGGACTTTATGGTCTACTGGGGGAAACAAAGTGTACATATTTAAGAATAGTTGCAAAATATATGATGTAAGGATGTCATGTTGGAGGTGACATTAAGGTGACATTTGAAGGAAGCTAGGGATTCTGGGCAATAAGTGAGAAGGGTATGCATTTCAGGCTGAGAGGACAGGGTCAGTCTGTGTAAAGGCATGGAAATGGGAGGTGAAATGT
The DNA here is from genome assembly GCF_900497805.2 of Vombatus ursinus. Lineage (NCBI taxonomy): Eukaryota > Metazoa > Chordata > Mammalia > Diprotodontia > Vombatidae > Vombatus > Vombatus ursinus. Next base: position 6,365,922 of record NW_020954564.1, on the reverse strand, counting down.
CACATGTACAGAACAGGAAAAAGGGACAATTTGACTGGACTCAAGTCAATTAAGAGAATGATTTATAAGTTTTGAAAAACTACATTGGAAACAAGTTGTGAATGGTTTTAAAAGCAAAATAATGAAGAATTTGCATTTGATTTTGGAGACAATAGTGGAGCTTATCCAGCAACGTGACACCATCAAACCTGTGCCTTAGGATTAGTACATTTCACCCGAAAACAATTGAACATTTTTACATTGGTTTTGATAAAAACCAACACACCAGCTACTAAGGAAAAAGAAAAATCACATTTTCTTGCTGGGAAAATTGGAAAGTAATATGGCAGAAATGAAGTTTAGACCAACTATACATATATAATCATGCAGCACAATAAACTCCAAATAGATAAATGATCCAAATTAGAGAAGAATGGAAGGAGATAGGTTTTGCAATGATAGATAGAGGAAGAGTTCCTGACCAAATATGATATATAAATGTATTCAGAAGATTAAATGACCAACTGAATTACTTTGAAATTGAAACGGTCTGGTACAAACAAAATCAGTACAGTGAGAATTAGAAGGAAAAATATTAACTGTGAAAAAATGAAGCATATATAGATCATTCATACAAATAAGGAAATTTTAGAGACCTTTCCCACAGACAAATGGTAAAAAGATAAGAAAAATCAATTCTCAAAGAAAAAAATGTAAATGATCAATATCTATTTTTTAAAAATCTCCTTATCAATAGTAACTAAAGAAATTCATATTTTGATAAATCTGAAATTCACCTCACACATCTCAGATCAGCAAAAATCACAAAAAAAGAAATTAAAATTGTTAGAGGGGCTATCAACTGGGAATGGCATGATGAATGGATCCAACCATTCTGGTAAAAAACAAAAAAAAACAAAAACAAAAAACTTGCAACTATATCCCCAAAGGAACTAAATTGTACACATCCTTTGTTGTAGCCATAGCACTTCTAGGCATATATCCTCCAAAGACCAAAGAGAGAAGGAAAGGACTATATATACAAGCATATGTGTGGAGCATCATTTTTCATTGATACAAAAATCTGGGAACAATGTGGGTATCCAACATTTGGGGAATAGTTAAACAAATTGTGGTATATGAATGTAATAGATTATCATTGTTCCATAAAATGTCATGCAAGGACCAATTCAGGAGAGAAAAATTAGAAAATTCATTTATGAACTGATTCCTAGTGAGGTGAGCAAAATCATGAGATCAACTGATTTAAGGACTACAATATTGCAAGGAAAATCATCTTTGAAAAACTTAAGAACTCTGATCAATGTAATGACCAATCACAGTTCCAGAAGACAAATGTTGAAGTATGTTTTCCTATCTCTTGGAAATAAAGGTAATGGAATAGAGGTGCAGAAAGAGATATGCATTTTCAAAGAAAATCAATACTTGAATTTGTTTTGCTTTTGTATACTTATTTGATATAAGAGAGGACCTTGAACTATCTGGGTGGGTTGTGATGGGAATTTGGGAGTCATGATTGTGGTGCTATAAAAATGAAGAAATTAATGAACAGAATCTCAGTGAAATGTTTTAAAATACACAGAAAAGAGTAGAAGAAAGCTCAGAGGGGGACACCAATAAGCAGGACAGTGTTAGTAATATTGTGTTAAATGTAGTAACTACTTTGAAAGCTGTACATAATAGAGATTCAGTTTCACATAAACTCTTTTTTTTTCCTGTTCCTTGCATGTTGAAATGTTCATATTTATATTTGCCAAGTTTGTAAAACTTATATTGTGTAGAATGGTTTATAGAGGGAAAAAATAAACCCTTAAATCATGGGGACTAATTATGAAGTTATTGAAAAAGTCAAGTAAAAAGTGATGAAGACCTGATCTATGGATGTTGTTGTATGAATGGAGAGAACAGGACAAATGTGACAGACACTGAGAAGGTAGGATCAAGATGATTTGGAAAATAAGTGGGCATATGAGAAGACAGGGAGTAAGTAGTCAAAGTTGCAAACTTGAGTGACTGGAAATAGAGATGGGTAACTGAATGATGGGGAAGGTAAATTATATTTTGAACCTTTTGTATTTGAATTGCCTACAGAACATCCAGGTGAAAATGCAGCTGGTAATATTGGACTACAGCTCATGAGAGGGACTAGGAATAGGAGTTATGCCCATAGAGATAAGAAGTAAACCCAATGAAACTGATTAGAGGAGAGAGAGAGAAGGAGGAGGAGGAGGAGGAGGAGGAAGGGAAGAGGCACAAGAGGAGGAAGAGAGGAGGAAGAAAGGAAAAGAGACAAGAGAGAAAAGAATCATGTAATGCATATATATGTATATGTATGTATGTAATATGTATATAATATGTAATATGTATATAAAAGAACTTGGGAATATACAAAAACAGCACTAGATGTGAAATCATAAATTCAACCAACATTGATTAGATGCCAAATATGGGTAGGCAACCATAAGAAGATCTAGGTTGCTATGATGGCTCTTATTAGTTCTGTGACTTTTGAAAATTAATTTAATCTCTCTGGGTCTCAGTTTGCCCATCTGTAAAATTATCCCTAAGGTTCTTTCCATCTCTAAATTCAATGATTCAGTGCTAGATACTTTGGTACTCTCCTCCAACCGTATCTTCAAAATAAAAAAAAAAAGACTGCGGTTAATGCCATGCAGAACATTAATATCACTAGAATGATAGCAACAAGGTGGTTATCAAAACCCCCTTATGCTCTAGGGAGTTATTAAAAATAAAAGATACTGAGAATGTTGAGAAGTTCACTGGAATGGTAATTTAGTGCCTGACAGAAAACAGAAAACAGAAATTGATGTCCAGAGAAGGAATTCTGCAATAAGAGACAGATCTGATTTCATTCATTGCATGGAAGCTGCCACTCAGTTTTCATGAGGGTCTGATTCACTAGGAATAATTGTCATCTCCTATCCCCAGATGTGAAAGTATGCATTCTCTTTGTGAAAAGATTTGATGAGAGAGTGGATGAGGACAAAAGACACTACACAACTTATCAGGAACAAATGGGCATCTAGGGCTAACCTCAACATGTCTTAAAATTAAATGCTTATAAATCCTTCTGTCTGAATATAAACAGAAATGATTCAAATATTGTTCATTTCATTCCATAATATTAGGGCTCTTCTTTTAACTACCATTCCCTTATTTCTTCTCTTAGCCAGGTGCAATCACTAACCTAATCACTAAACCCAACCCCTGAGTTTAGTGCTTTCTACACTCTAAAAATAATCCATGACTTAACAAAAACTATGCAAGAATTTTAGGGTTGAATCAGAAGTTGATCTCAGGATCAGATTTTACTTATAGTGTTCATATTGACATTGCTTTGTCTTGACTAACTTCCCTGTCCATCTTAATTTTTTTTTCTGCCCTAGTCACTGACAAGAGTATAGATCCTTTTTTTTTTTTTTCCTTTTCTGGCTTGAAAAGTCACTGCATTGAGTACTGAGTTTGTCATTTGTATTTAGTTGACTTCAACACAAGGATTTTCTTTCTGTCTTTGTCTCATGATATATTGTTAAGAAAGTGATGAATTCTAATTAATGCTAAGGGCTGAGGTGTGGGTGGAATGCCAAGATGGAAAATGTTGGTGGTCAATAACCTTGCTTGTCTTAGTGGATCACTTGGCTAGTTTGAAACAAAATGATCAATCAACATGTACTATTAAACTACCTACTATATGTCAGACACTGTGCTAAGCTCTGGGTATACAAATAAAAGCAAAACCAGTCCTTGTTTCCTTTATTTTCAATGTGAAGAGAATATGTAAATAACTTGGAATATTCAAGATATATGAGGAGTGGATGGAAGCTAATCTAAGTGGAGAAACTATTAGCCTGGTATCTATCTGCTAAATATTTCTAAATTGGCAACTAGAACCTTTGAAGCAAAGAAGTGAAGAATGCTGGTATTAGAATAGACCTTAGGAAATAATAATTTAATGACTAGGGCATAGAATGATGGGGGCAAAAAAGAGATTGAAAGATGATCTCTGATTTCATAAAAAGGGGTTTTCAATTCAGAGAATTATCAATTTGTTTGAGTTTTGGCTTCCAGAAAACTCTAAAGGATCCCATGTTTTTTTGTTTTTGTTTTGTTTTGTTTTTTGTTTTGTTTATTTTTGTTTTTGTTTTTGGTCAAATTTCTAAATTAAAATCATTAAAAAACCCCCCACTTTAATTTTCCCTTTTACTTCTTAAGGAGTAGGGGAAGGAGTAGAAAGAGGAAAAGGATAAGTTCAAGAATTTAAAAACCTACCACAGTCAAAGGATTTCAGGGAGCCCAAGAAAAATGTAGGGTGACCACTGTGCACTCTCCTGTTTGTCATGAGACCCAAGGCAATCAGCCATTGTCAGCTTGTGTCTAGACTAACCTATTTGGGCCAAAAAAAGTTTACAAGTTGTGCAAATCTGGTATAGAAGAGAGGGCAACCAGGTGATAAACTCCCAATTAGTCTATTCCAATCCTCTTTAGAGCAATACCTCTTAGAGATGTCAGATAGTGAAGAGATTAAAAACCATGGCCAGAGTGAGAAATGAGATTATCTGTGATTTCCTCTTTCTTAGCCTCCCATCTACTAGCAAGTCCACTAAAGATCTTGACATATTTATTCAATTCATTAAAAACCCAAAACCTCCAATGGAATGCCCTCTGGGAATATTTACTAAAATAAACACAATAGATTTCTCTTAATCCCCCTCAACTGGAAAGATGTGATTGCAATATAAAACACTTATCAGCCAAGTCCTCAACAAACATAGTATTGGTGTTTTGTTTTGTTTTTGTTGCTGTTGTTTTTAACCCATTCAACCTCAGAGTAGGAAGAATTCCACATAGACACACGTGGGATTATCCTTTCTGTAATTCTGAATATCATTGAACTAAGTTATTATGATATATCACTAATCTGCAGGAAAATGAAGGTAGAGTGAAATATATTCTGCTTTAGTGTTTAAGCACCTAGATTCACCCATAGAATATGGAAGCATTAATCATCAACCTAATAATTAACCCACTGTGTGACCTTGGGCAAATCATATCCCTTCTTGGGGCTTTAGTTTCCAATGAAGGCTTTAGGCAAGATGATTTCTATGAGCAGTTTCAGTCACTTTATCCTATAGTTTAAGATACTTTCTAGATATCAACATCTACCTTCAAAATTACACTGATTGGTCCATGTTGTATTATTTGACGTTAGATATAAAGACAATCTCAAAATCAACCCGATCCTCAAGGAGCTTACATCCTACTCAGAAGATGCAACATGAACAAAGATAAGCAAATAAAAGGTAAATTGAGGTAGGGGAGAGAACATTGAAAAAACTGTCTGTGAGGGAGTAGAGTAGGGAAAATGTCACATAAGCTATTTAGAGGAAAAAATGGTACTCAGAGGTAAAGGTGAGAAAAAAAATCACATTCTAAGAATTTTGTATTATCTTGCGCATAGAGTCCTGAGTTTGGGGGGCCCGTAATTGAATTTGGCTAGGCCATAGAGCCAGTGAAGGGGATTTGTTTTAATATGGCTAGAAAAAGGTAAGTAGGAAGATCTTGGCTGAGGAATTTGTATTTTAGTATTTACAAATGAATGATAGCAAAAAACATTTATTTTGCACATACTAAGTTCCAAGCACTGTGGCAAGGGCTAGAGATGAAAATAGAAAAGCATGAAATTCTCTTTTCTGAAAGTGCTTACATTTGAATGAAAACAACAACATAAATAGGAAGCTTCAGCTGCAAGTTAGGTGGGAAGACCTGGTGGACCTTAAGGTTCAGTATCAAAGCAGTCTTCTTTAAGTCTACTTACACTCATAAAAATCATTTCTGGTTTTGAGCCACTTGACAATGCCTAGAACTTTGATGTTGAGAACTTTCTTTTCAAGGTCTTCAGGAGCTATAGATGCTAAGAAGGTAGGGGTTACAGCTCTGGAAAACGCAGTTACCAGTTCTCATTCCCCTCCTCTTCCCTCCCCCAGGATTGCTTCCCTGAGTGATGAATGGCTGGAGCAGGGAGGGTTGGGGTGGGGAGAAGTGTGAGGGCAGGCAGGATAAAAGCAGGAAGTGTCAACAGAGAAGCCGCTAGAAGTTTTTTGGCAGGGGTATGGCATGCTCAGCCCTTCCCTGGAAGGATATAATTATAATTAGAGCTTGCATTTATATTGTATAATTAGAAAGAAGTCAACATAAATAGTATCACTGGATCATCATACAAATCTCCGGAGATAAATAGTGTCAAATTATCCCCATTTGACAGATAAAGAAACTGGTATCTGAAGGACAAAGAAGTATATAGCTAGAAAGTTTTAAAGTCAGAAATTAAGCCTAAGTCTTCTGCAAACAAACAACAATGAGCAAATGAAAACAGAAAACAACAATAACCATTAGCCAACAGAGGATGCTGGTATATCTTGATTTACACAATTTCATGCATATAAATCTGATAATTGTTTGTTTTTTTTTAATTTAAGGACTCTTAATAGAATTCCTTTAAATTCTGGCATCATCTATTTCCTTTAAATTATGATTTTAAAATTAAAGTGCCTTTTTTTTTCAGGAACCACATAATTTTCCAGGCAAGTTACTACTAATGAAGTGCAAACAGTATGTAAATGGAATAGAACCAAAACAAGTCATGGTAAGCATAAATTGAACTTTATCATGGTGGGATTCATAAAAGACAGGAGTTAAGCTGTAAAGAACAGAAAAAATTGCTGATTAGCAAAATTTGGGTGTCTGGTTTGATAAGTCCTGGCTAGATGAGGAACTAAGTGGTATAGTAAATAGAGCAATGGGCCTAGAGACAAGATATATCTGAGTTCAAATCCATCCTCAGACACTTATCAGCTGTGTGACCTTGGGCAAGTCATACCCTCCTTCAGCCTTGGTTTCCTCATGTTTAAATTGAGGATAATAGCAGCACTTACTCCCAGGGATGCTGTGAGGATCAAATGAGATACATTTTCTAAGGCATCTGGCAAACACTAGGTACTATATAAATGTTATTATTATTATTACTATGAGGATGTGTTCCAACACCATACGGAAGTTAATAGCTCTAATTCAGTAAACTTTTTTTCTTGATCTATATTTTATTATTCTCTTTTTCATTATTCTAGAACCTAATAGTGAGACCATCCCATAAAGGGCCCCAGTCAGCTGCTAGCACTCATTTTTTTTTCTGGTTTTCCCCAGTTAAATTTTTATTTAATGTCAGTTTAAAAAATACTTTATATTGTTTCATTTTGAGAAAAATAAATCTTTGAATCATTTTTACTTATCTCAGAAATGGCGGTGTTGTATATGTGTTTTTCATATTCAAACTTTCTTGTGTTGGAGTAAAGTATACATGATAAGCATGCATAATTGGAGGAAAGAATAATGTAATGCAAACCAACTAAATGATCAATAGATAATCATTTTATGTATCTACCATATTCTGGGTACTGTACTAGCTCCTGGTAATATAATGACAAAGTCCTTTCCTGCCCTTAAGGAGCTTACATTCAATCTGAAAGACAATTGGGCTACAAGTCAATGCAGGTGGGTCCTAATTATGACTCTACTAATCATTCTGTATGTGACCTTAGGAAAGCCATTTCATCTTCAAGCTTCTCAGTTTCCTCATCTGTAAAATGTGAAGATTAGTTTAGGTGATTTCTAAGGTCCTTTCTAGCTATAAATCCCATGTTCTATCCCAATCCCCTCCAACTCTGACATTTTGTGATTTGCTGCTTCACTTCTACTCAATGTTGCTGCTACCACATTAATGAGCTCATTGGGTTTAAGCTATTTGGAGATGTATCCACACAAGAATACTTTGCATCCAACTTTTTGGAATGTGTACCAAAGTTACAGATTTCTGATTCCATCCAGAAAATTACATTTTTCCCGATGATGGAATACGATCGAGAATCCAATCACCTCAAGTGACCCTTACAATAGCAATCTCTATCTTTTTTAATGGTTTATGAAATCTAGGTAAGGTAAGATCTAGTGAAGTTATTTTTGCTTTTTGCTGTTGTTCATTTGGTTTAAGGATGGGACTTGGAGCATATTTGAAGGCAGAAGAGAAAGAACCAATAGATAGGGAGAGATTAAAAATGGGTGAAAGGATGGGAATAATAGTGTGGGCAATCTGCTAGAGAAAATAAGATAGGATGGGATCATGGATACAAGTAGGCAATTTACCTTTGACAAGCAGAAGGAACACCTCATTATCAGAGACTGGAATGAAGGGGAAAATACTGATTTTTTTTTGAGTGAGAGAAGGGAGTCATTAAAATTCTGCTTTATGGATTTGAATCTGTTATCATTTGAAGAATGGATTCAAGGGGCAAGCAACTGGAAGGCAGAAGAACTACAAATAGAGTTTGTTTCAATAGTCTACATGAAAAGTAATGAGGGGCCTAAAGTGGAGTGGAGAAGTGAGAAAGAAAAGGAAAGGAGAGAATCGATGCAACAGATACTGGTGTGGTGTGAGACCACATTCAATCAGCAAGGTGTCCTCATGTCCTATAAATCACTTGGATCTAATCTTTCCTTAGCTGCTAAATAGTTGTGTGACCATGTGTTAGTCTTGCTTACTATGCAAAGCCTAATTTCCCTCATCTATAAAAATTAGAAAAAAAGATTTGATAATCTCTGATAACCCTTCTAAATCTGGGATTCTATAGCTCTCTGGCACTCTCATTCATTGAGGCATGCAAGTAAGAAAGGAGTAGCCTAACTCTCAGTTTGTCCCAAATCAAAGCAGGTAGGTAATGCCTTAATCTGCATAAACTAGGGACCATGTTTTACTGAAGTTCAATGGCAGATAGTAACTATCATATCAGCCAAGCATCTCCATGATAACTGGCAATACAGAGCCTGAAGATAGAAGATAATAGATTGGTAATTGTTACCATTGCAGCTGTGGCTGGGAGTATCAGCCGCTGAGATCAGAACCATCAACAAGCAGGAGTTTTGGTTTTACAGTGCATGAACTAAATATCCAGGGAGTGCTGCTTGCTACAATGTGTGAAAAGTGTAAATAGGTGGCATTGGGAAAGTGTAATCAGGGATGGATGTAGGCATAGGCCATGGAAAGTCTCCTGTAGAATAGCTAATTAGAGAATGTGACCTGTTTACTGATCAGAGACCTCTTTAAGAGAACTGCAGGTATCATGCAATGCGTTTTTCACTTATGTTGGTCTGGCTGGCTGGCTGGCTGCTTCCCCACTCATACCCACCATTGGCTGGGCTTTCATAGAATTATATAATGTTAAAGCTGAAAAGGTCCTTGGAACATAGAATGTCAGAAGTGAAAGGGACCTTTGAACAAATTGTTGAAACACAGATTTTCAGAACTGAGAGGGGCCTTAAAACTCAGAAGGCTTGAATTCCAAACAGAGGATGCCAGAGTTAGAAGAAATATTAGAGACTATCTAGTTGAACTCTCTTGTTCGACAAATGGGTATTGAAGGATGAATAAGTTTGGTCCAGGAAATAAGAGACTTTTCCAAGTTCATATAGCAAATAAATGATAGAAAAGGAAGGACCAGTAGCCAAGTTTCCTGATTTCCAACCCTATATTCTTTTATTTATTTATTTTTTTGACTAGACAATGGGGTTAAGTTACTTGCCCAGGGTCACACAGCTAATAAGTGTCAAGTGTCTGAGGCCAGATTTGAACTCAGGTCCTCCTGACTCCAGGGCTGGTGCTCTATCCCCTGTGCCATCTAGCTTACTCCAACACATTATTTTTTAAGACTTCTTGCTCATAAAGACACTGGTAGCCCTTAGCCTTTAAAGCAGAATGAGTAGAGGAATACAGCTTGTCAGAAGTTTGATAGTAGCTAATACTAAAAGGAGAAAAAAAAACAGGGGGGCAGTCTGTTCTGCTAGGAAGACATTATTTCTTTTTTGAGGTATGTGGAATGCCCTGGAGCACCACATTAAAAATGGGGTAGACTACAGGATTTTAAGCTGAATCTTGCCTTGTAAATTGTTTCCACTTAGCCTGAGTTTTCATATGGCTGTTCAGAAAATGGATGATAACTCTGGAAAGAATCCTACCTGGTTCTTTTTTGTAAATTCTGAAATTGGCCAGAGATAATAATAGTTTCAGTTTTATATTTTCCTTCTAACAAGTGTTACTTAGTTACTTTGGGTACTAGTCCCCTTGTTGTATAGAAGAGTAAATTGAGATTCAAAAATGGTAAGTTACTTGTCCATGGCCACACAAGACCTTAAGATGAATGCTTACCCCCATTCTTTAGTATCTGGGCCTGAGTCATCATGAAATTATAGAATCAAAGACTTTAGAGATAGATTGTACCTTCACCTCAGCTAGTCAATTGATGGAGGGTCTAAATGACTTGTCTAACGTAATAGATTCAAAACTATAGGCCAGATGTCTCTGACTCCAAGTTTAGTACTCTTTCTTCCACACTACCTACCTTCCTTTTCAGGGCCTGCTAGATTGGTTGTTCTAATACCAAGGACGGAAATGTCAAACCTAGCCCATCAGTAGAGTATGACTCCCTTTGATGTAAAATAAACACCATGGCAACAACTGCTTGCCTGAGCCAGCATCATCCATCCTTCCTCAAATTGCTGGTAGACAATGACATGATACAGCAAAAGGACTCTCAAGTCGGGGAACAGCTGAACAAGAGTCATAAAGCCCATGATTTACTGTGTTGTCTGTGCAGTTCAGTGCTGCCATTCCCACATGGAGGGATATGTGTAAGCAGGTTGGAGATGAGACCTCAAGGGAGCTGGTCAGGGACAGTCATGCTGAAGAGAGGGAAATGGATGGCTCTCTTTCTGAACAGCTGCCAGGAAAGCAGTTAGGTGTAAGAGGGTCAGAAGAGGCATTATTAATATTTTGATGGATCTATGGTGTGGTGTGGGTATTCTCTCCACTAATACTGATCAAAACTGATTTGTGCCTTCTTATCCTGAGCAATTCTTGTACATGGATTTCCAAAACTCTCCACAGAGAAGGTTTTCTTTTGAATTATGTTTTGTTTTTAGTATTATATAGGTACCAGTGCAACCAGTGCAACAGTCCGATTGTCAATTATTATACTTCATATCAACTTATCTTATTTTCAAGTCATATGTGACCTTGATGATACCTTTATGCTACTTTTTCATACAAGTCATCATTGGCAATAAGCTTCAAGACTGTAAATAATTTTTACGCATGTATGAAAGACATCTTGTTGGAGGAGAAGCTTTAAGACTGGGTTGTTCTATGCTATTGAACATTTCATTTTGTTTCAAAATCAATAAGCAATAAATGTTGTGTGATTTCTTATCCTCTGTACCTCTGAATCATTTGTGCAATGATGAAATTGTGGTCTGATATAGGCAATCATCTATAAAAAGATGGTTTTCTTCTCATATTTTCTTCCAGGTTACTCTCAATGAGTTGATTGGCCAGTCTTCTAAAGACTGTAGAGACCCCTGAGAGTAGGAATATGGTTCAGTAACAATGACATCTTTTCAATTATCTTTCCTATAGTAATACTCTCCATGGTAGTTTCCATTCATTTAGAAGTTTCTCTTTTTTGATATATCTTTGATATCAATTTCTGAATGATCTTAGAATTCTGTCAACACTAGCACAGATTTCCTCTCTATATATTTCACAAATCTGGTTGTTTTTTTTTTTTTCTCCAATTTACTTTTTTGACCATCATTCCCACTTCCTTACATAACACTTCTGTAATGAGGTGCTAATGGTTCTACTGTTTCTGTTGATGAGAATAGATTGCTATAGTAATACTAGTACATCAGTTTTCAATTTGTTGTGTCCTTTCTTGATTCACCTCCAAATTATTTTAAGATTATGTGGCATATGTAGGTCTTATGTCAAGCTGGACTTAGCTTGAACGCCTGAATATTAGCTCTGTTGAAACTTAGAACACCTAAGCTTAAGTGATTTGCCGGCCTCAACTTCTCTAGTATTAAGAATTCTAGGCACGCGCCACCATTCCTAACTGTTCTTTTTTTTTTTTGGTAGATGTTTGTAGATGTATTTGTACATGTTCTCAGCATCTACAATATTTTGAAAATTGACTTATATTCTAAACTGGTGTTGCCCATCATTGCCATTCATCTATGTAGTAAGGAGATCAAACATATATTTGAGTACCTGGCTTCTTTTGGTCTCCTTTTAGTGGCAATTATTTAACATTGCTCAAACTTCTTTCAAAATCCTCTGGAATGAAGACTTCTATTGAAATGGAATTGGTTACTTTTTCAGGGAATTCTAAAATCATACTGTTGTAAGAGTCATCTAATTCCTACCTATAAACTAAAGGAAACCCTATTTTAGCAATAATTATAAAGTATTTCTTTGTATTGAGTCAAGTTCCTTCTTTCAGTGTTCATACAGCTTGGATATCATCCCCATTTATCATGAACATTTCACTCAAAGCAATTTAAAAGTCATCCTGTTGGATTTCTCTGCTCCTTGTGCTTTTTTCCAAAGTTGAATGCCAAATTATTTGAATTGTTCAGAGTCAAAGGGGACTTAGCTCTGTCATATCTAATATCATCAGCTCATGAGAGTACAGGGAATGGAAGCCCATGAACATTGCCAAAGGAAAGGTTTTCCCATGCAAGGGCAATATTTTAGCCTTCACTTTATTGCTTTTATAACAGAATTGTAAAGGAGCAGTGCATGGCAACTATTGGATTATTGATATGCCAAATTGGCACAATGAGGCTTCAAGTAATGACAAATTTTTCTGTCTAGCTATGGATACTGGGGTAGAGAGGTGTGTATATGTATGTGGGAAGGGGAATGTGGTTGGCAAAAGATTGAAGAAATGTGGTGAAGGTAGAAGGGGAATAAAAGCAAAGGAAAATTATAAAGGATCCCTTTGATTCTATTACTAACAAGAAATTTAACAAATTCTGAATTTGTGCGAGCCTAGAGAAACATTTTATTTTTTTATCTTGACTCACTTTCAACATTTTAATAATAATGCTAATAATGCCTGATACATACCTCAAAGAGTTGTTGTGAGGATCAAATGAGATAATGTGGTTTGCATGCCATCAAATCACTATATAAATGTAAGCTATTAATATTAATTTTTGTTTTTTGGGGTTTTTTTTAGGCATTTGGGTTTAAGTGACTTGCCCAGGGTCACACAGCTAGTAAGTGTCAAGTGCTTGCTCTGAGGTCAGATTTGAACTCAGATCCTCCTGACTTCAGGGCCGGTGCTCTATCCACTGCACCACCTAGCTGCCCCAAGCTATTAATATCATTAATCTTATTAATCATTATTTATCACTCCACATATCCATTCTGACACAAAATCATTTTTCCAGAAAGTCTTCTTTAATTTGTTTATGTTTAGTTTTCAACATTCAATTCCACAAGATTCTGAGTTCCAAATTTCCTCCCCATCTAGTCCCTCCCCCCATCCCAAGATGGCATGCATTCTTATTACTCCATCTCCTAATCCGCCCTCCTTTCTATCTCCCCCACTTTTCTGTTAACCCCCTCCCCTTCTGTTTTCCTGAAGGGCAGGATAGCTTTCTATACCCCATTGTCTGCATATATTATTTCCCACTTGCATGTGAAGACAATTATTTGCATTTGTTTTAAAACTTTGGGTTCCAAATTTTCTCCCTTCCTCCTTCCCCACCCACTCTCATTGAGAAGGCAAGCAACTCAATACAGTTTATACATGTGTAGTCTGGCAAAACACTTCCATAGTAGTCATGTTGTGAAAAACTAACTGTATTTCCCTTCATCCTATCCTGCCCCCATTTATTCTATTCTCTCTTTTGACCCTGTCCATTCTCTGAAGTGTTTGCTTCTGATTACTCCCTCCCCCAATCTGCCCTCCCCTTTATCATCCTCCCACTCTCTTATCCCCTTTCACCCTATTTTCATGTAGGATAAGATAGATTTCCATGCCCCATTGAGTGCATATGTTATTCCCTCCTCAAGTTAAATCCAATGAGAATAAGATTCACTCATTCCCTTTCACCTTCCCCCACTTTCCCTCCACTGTAAATGTCTTTTCTTATTTATTTTATGTGAGATAATTTACCCCATTCTACCTCTCCCCTTCTCCTCCTCCAATTATAATCCTCTATTACCCCTTAATTCTATTCTCCAGATATCACCCCTTCATCTTCAACTCACCCTGTACCCTCTATCTATCTATCTATCTATCTATCTATCTATCTATCTATCTATCTATCTATCTATTTATCTACATACATATATTTTTTTCCCTCCAACTACCCTAATACTGACAAAGGTCTCATGAGTTACAGATATCATCTTTCCGTATAGGAATGTAAGCAGTTCAACTTTAATAAGTCCTTTCTGATTTCTCTTCTCTGTTCACCTCTTCATGCTTTTCTTGAGTTCTGTATTTGAAAGTCAAATTTTCTATTCAGCTCTGGTCTTTTCATCAAGAATGCTTGAAAGTCATCTATTTCATTTAATATCCATTTTTTCCACTGAAACATTATACTCAGTTTTGCTGGGTAGGTGATTCTTGGTTGTACTCCTATCTCATTTGTCCTCTGGAATATCATATTCCAAGCCCTCTAATCCCTTAATGTAGAAGCTGCTAAATCTGGTGGTATCCTGATTGTGTTTCCACAGTACTTGAATTTTTTCTTTCTGGCTGCTTCCAATGCTTTCTCCTTGACCTGGGAACTCTGGAATTGGGCTAGAATATTCCTAGGTATTTTCCTTTGGGGATCTCTTTCAGGAGATGATTGGTGGATTCTTTCCATTTCTATTTTGCCCCCTGGTTCTAACATATCATTGCAGTTTTCCTTAATAATTTCTTGAAAGATGCTATCTAGGCTCTTTATTTTTTTTATCATGGCTTTCAGATAATCCAATAATTTTTAAATTATCTCTCCTTAATCTATTTTTCAGGTCAATTTTCTTTCTAATGAGATATTTCACATTGTTTTCTATTTTTTTTCATTCTTTTGGTTTTGTTTTACAGTGTCTAGATTTCTCAAAAAGTCACTAGCTTCCATTTGCTCCATTCTAATTTTTAAGGAAATATTTTCTTCAGTGAGCTTTTGGACTTCCTTTCCCATTTGGCCCATTCTACTTTTTAAGGCATTCTCCTCATTGGCTTTTGGACCTCTTTTGCCATTTGGGTTAGGCTCTTTTTGAGGTATTATTTTCTTAGTATTTTGGGGGGGGGTCTCCTTTAGCAAGCTGTTGACTTGTTTTTCATGATTTTCTTGCATCACTCTCATTTTTCTTTCCAGTTTTTCCTCTATTTCTCTTACTTGCTTTTCAAAATCCTTTTTGAGTTCCTCCATGGCCTGGGACTAATTCATATTTTTCTTGGAAGCTTTGGATGTAAGAACTTTGATTTTGCTGTCTTCTTCTGGTTGTATGTTTTGATCTTCCTTGTCACCAAAGAAAGATTCTATGGTCTGACTTTTTTTTAATAATTTTGCTCATGATCCCAGCCAATTACTTGTGTTATAAACTCTTTGTTCAGCAAGAGATCTGCTTCCAGTGTGGAGAATGTACTGTCCCAAGCTTTGGGGGTTTTGTGCAGCTGTTTTCAGAGATACTTCAGAGATACAGAGATACTTGTAAATTTTCAGTTCCTTCAAGGTGGTATGATCAAGTGCGAGGTGTTTACTCCTTTCCTGTTCTGGGTCCTCATTATGAGTGACCACAAGCACTCTTTTCTTCCTTGGAACTGTGAGGAGGATTCTTTCTCCGCTGCCACTACAAGCTCCACTACACCATCATTCCTCCTTGCCCCGGGACTACCACCCAGAACTGTGGCCCAGATCCAAGCAGAGGCAATGCAAGAGATTCCTGCCTCAGCATGAACAAAGAGATCCCTGTAATCCCCCTCTGATTAGCCACTTGATTCCCTCAGACTGTGGGCTGGAAGTTCTGGAAGCAGCCACTGCCTCAGGGCTGAGCTTGGGACTGGGGCTGGGACCTAGCTTCTCTCTCACTGTGGTCACAGACTTTTCCTACTGACCTTCTAAGTTGTCTTTGGCCTTTGTGGATTGAGAAGCCTGAAATCACTACAGCTTCCCATGATTCAGTCCTCTGAGGCCTGCTCCAGATTTTCTGAGGCCTGTTTTGCACGCCCACACTGAAATGCATTCCTCTCCCAGCCCAGCATGATCGACCTTTCCAATCAGCCATCCATGTTGTCTTGGGCTGGAAATTTGGTTCACTCTGTCTTTTTGTGGGTTCTACTGCTCTAGAATTTGTTTAGAGTCATTATTTTTTAGTTGGGCAATGGGGGTTAAGTGACTTACCCAGGGTCACACAGCTAGTAAGTGTTATGTGTCTGAGGCCAGATTTGAACTCAGGTCCTCCTGAATCCAGGGCCATTGCTCTATCCACTGCACAACCTAGCTGCCCCCTTTAGAGCCATTTTTTACAGGTATTTGGAGGGTTTTGGGGGAGAGCTCAAGCAAGCCACTGCTTTCATTCCACCATCTTGGCTCTAACACCAAATCTTTGTGACTAGACCTCCAAAATATTATGACATCCCCTCACTTCTCTACACTTATCCAGCAGTGACTTTAGTTTAACCCAAATTATTGTAGTAGAATATTAATTGATATCTCTGCTTCAAGTCTCTATATTAACAGTAATCACCTAATATTAACAATGATACATTAAAAAAATAAGAAAAAATGGGTTGAATAGAAGTTACCTTACCAAATTCTCATAATCTCCAAGTTATATGACATGGAAAGATTTGAGAGTATACAAACAGAAGGAATCAATTTCATGTAGAAACAGTATGAGATCTACATTATTCCTTCATTCTATATGCTTCGGAGTTGTCCAAAAATGACTCTGTGAATCTAGACTATACAAGGTTACATAGCAGTGCTTATCTTCAATATGAAAAAGCAGTTATTTCATCCATCTTTATAGCAGTAAGCAGAACTCTCTCATGTGTGTGTCTTTTCATGAATTTATGCTCATACTTGCACATATATACAAATATGCATATATATTTATATTTATACATGTATGCATATACATATACATACATATATAAGTGTATACCCTTGTTTTTATGTTCTTTGAAAGTTGCCTAGAATACTGGGAGGTTCAGTGAGTTACCCAGGGTCATAAACGTCAGTATTGTATATCAGAGGTAGGATGTGAAATTTAAGTAGTCCTAGCTCTGAGACCAACTCACTCAGATTAACAAATCTGTTTGTGTGTGTGTGTGTGTGTGTGTGTGTGTGTGTGCCTACATACCATCAGGTGAAACTGGAAACCACATGGTCTTGCGTCCAAAACTCAAATATATATTTATTTGAAAGAGGCATCTTCAGAGCCAACAAAACTTCCATTCATACCCTCCTTCTGACCCAAAATACTGTCCACATAACTATAAGCAACTCATAACTTCACAGTATTCTAAGCAGCTAAGACTGGATTGTTCAAAACTAAGTGTGCAAATTTTCTTTGAGAGAGGGAGTTGCCTCACTAGCATATTGCCTTTGCCAATAAAATCACAGACCTAGTTCCTAATAGTTACATGTATATACATATATGTGTGTGTATGTGTGTGTGTGTCTGTATCTATGTATGTGTGTACATGTATTTGTATACACCACACATATATAATATATATTATATATATGTAATATATATTATATATATAATATATATAATATATATATATATATATAAATTCTTTAATGTCACACATTATACTTTTTAAAATATTTTCATGTCAGTCATACCCTTTGTGAGGAATAATGTTCTGGTCTTCTATATCCATGCCCAGAGCAATTTCTTTTATGTCATGGACTATTTGACCACATCATAGTTTCATTCTTTCACCTTGCTCTTCATTTGATCATCCTAATGAGTTATATTCCTGTCTGCAAGCAATTATTCATGTTTACTTGTATTTTGATAGTATATTTACAATTACATGTAAAGGCAATTTTTAACATTTATTTTTTTATAAAATTTTGAGTTCCAAATTTTCTCCCTCACTACCTACCCTCCCCCAAGTTCAATCTTGTAAAACCTATTTCCATAATAGTGATATTGTGAAAGAAGAAACAGATTGCAAAACAATTATAGTTTGCGAAAGCAAAAACCACTAAAAATAAAGTGAAAAGAGTATGCTTCAATCTGCTTTCAGACTCCATCAGTTCTTTCTCTGTATATGGATAGCACAATTTTTATTTTTAGTCTTTAAATTTATCTTAAACTTAATTACAAAATAAGAAAAAGGGGAAAAATTTGACATGTACACAACAGAACATGAGAGGATTCAACATAAAGCAATACATTTCCATTTCAGGAAAACCTATGTAATGAATACCACACATTATTTTCAAAGCTGCCCATCTTTTCTTTGCTTCCTTGTGTGTTTTCTTTTGTTTTCTTCTGTACACTTCTTACTTTAGTTTTCCCTTTCCTCCCCAGGAGTCTATAATTAAGTGCAGATACACACACATACGTAATGTGTGTGTGTATGTGTATATACTCACATATATATGCATAGATATCCATAAACAAAGCCATATCTGTATGTATTTATATAAAAATATACACTCATATGCATATGTGTGAGACTATATTATGCTTATTCTCATTAAGCATAATATGGTCTCACATATATGCATTTGAGTCATCTATTTGTCATCTATTTTTCTAAAGGTGGATAGCATCTTCCTTCATAAGTCCAAGTCTTTCCATATTTTTCTAAATCTACCAGCTTGTATCCTATCCCACAACAATATTTTGACCCAGTTACATTCTATCTGGGTGCTTGTCTGTGAGAGTTTTTTTCTCCCAATTTTCTGCATTCCTGCTATTCTTAGATAACATTTTTCATCATGAGTCTTTTGGAATTGTCTTGGATCATTGTATTGCTGAGAATCGCTAAGGCAATCATAGTCAATCATCATACAATGTTTCTGTTACTGTGTACAATGTTCTCCTGGTTCTTCTCATTTCACTTTGAATCACTTCATTTAAGTCTTTCCAGGCTTTTCTGAAATCTGCTACTCATCATTAGTTATAGAATGATATTCTTACATTACATTTATATACTACAACTTATTTAACTATTCCCCAATTGATAGGCATCCCCTCAATTTCCAATTTTTGCCATCAGAAAAAATATATTACAAATATTTTTGTACATGTAGGTCTTTTTTCCCTTTTTTACAACCTCTTTGAAATACATACCTATTAGTAATTATCCCATAATTTGCTCTAAACAGGGCCTATAAGGTACTCATGCAATTTCATAGAATCAGGTAATGATAGAGTCAGAGCTAGTTGCTAAGATTCTGATTTCCTAACAATGGTTTTGTAGCATCATTGATGGGAGCAATTTAGTCTAAACCCAGTTGCTCATTGAAGCAATTGAGGTCCCAAAAGGAAAAAAAGACTTGCCATATAAGACAATTGGTATTTGAACGCAATTTCCCAGACTCCAAATGCACGCCACATTCTACTAATCAATTGTGGTCATTGGAAAGAGGGCTTGCTTTGGAACCAGATGACCTGGGTTTAAGGCTGGGCTTCATTCATTCATTCATTCATTCATTCATTCATTCAGTCAGTCAGTCAGTCATTCATTCTTTCATTCATTCATTCATTCATTCATTTATTTATCCACTTATGTATTTATCTATTCACCTACTTATTTATTCATTCATTCATTTGTTCATGCATATATGTGTTTATTTAGAATAATTTTTTAATGAATAAAATATATTTGGATTAAAAAGAATACCAGTTATATTGAAATACGATTATTAACATATTTTTAAAATACGTTTTCCCAAAGTGAAGAACTCCTGGTTTGAAATCTCAGAGCCCAATTCCTTATGTTTTTGAAAATGTTTATTTATTTTAATTACACATTTAAAACAATATTTAATATTCTTCTTTTAAATTTTCAGTTCCAAATTATTTCCCTCTGTCCCTCCCTATTTCTTCACTTGAGAAGATAAGCAATTTGATATAGATTACATATGTGCAGTTATGCAAAATATATTTCCATATTTGCCATGCTGCAAAGAAAACACAGACCCCCCAAAAAATAAAAAGAGAGAACAGAAAAATAAAGAAAAAGAAAGTTAAAAAATGCTTCAATTCATACTGCATCAGTTCTTTCTTTGTTGATGGATAGCATTTTTCATTATAAGTCCTTCAGAATTATCTCAGATTGTTTTATTGATGAAAATACCTAAGCCTTTCATAGTTGATCATTATATAAGATTGCTGATATTGTGTATAATGTTCTCCTGGTTCTACTTGCTTGACTTTGATTCAGTTCATGTAAGTCTTCCCAGATTTTTCTGAAAGCATACTGCTTGTCATTTCTTAGAGCATAATAGAATTTAATCACAATCATATATCACAACTTTGTTCAGACATTCCTTAATTGATAGGCATCCCCTCAATTTCAAATTCTTTGCCACAACAATAATAGCTGCTATAAATATTTGTGTGGATCCATATATTTATATATCCCTTTCCTTTTATTTTTCCTTTTTTAATTTTTTAATCTCTTTGGGATACAGACCAACTAGTAGTATTGCTGGGACAAAATGTGTACATAGTTTTAAAGCCATAGTTCCAAAATGTTTTCCATAATGGTTGGATCAGTTCACAACTCCAGTAGCAGTGCATTACTGTCCCAATTTCCCATATCCCATTCCAACATGTGTCATTTTCTTATTCTATCATAATAGCAAATATGATAGATGTGAAGTGGTATCTCAGAGTTGTTTTAAATTGCATGTCTCTAATCAATAGTGATTTAGTACATTTTTTCATATGACTATAGATAGTTCTTATTGCTTCTTCTGAAAACCAATTATTCATGTTCATTGACCATGTATTAATTGGGAAAGAATTCATATTCTTCTAAATTTGATGCAGTTCTTTATATATTTGAAAAATGAAGTCTTTATTAAAGAAATTTGCAATAATTTTGCCCTGGTTTCCTGTTTTTTTTTTTCTCTAATCTTGGCTACATTTGTTTTCTGTAATAACTTTTAAATTTAATGTAATCAGAACTATTATTTTTACTACCAGCAATGCTTTTTGTCTCTTGTTTGGTTATAAATTCTTTCCTTGTCCATATCCTGACAGGTAAGATATTTCCTGTTCCCCTAATTTGTTTATGATATTCACACTATGTCTGAATTATATACCCATTTAGGCCTTATCCTGGTATATGATGTAACATGTTATTATATACCTAGTTTCTGCTGAACTGCTTTATAGTTTCCTCAGCAGTTTTAATCAAATAGTGAATTCTTTTTTCCAAAAGCTTGTATCTTTGGGTTAATCAAACACTAGGATACAGTGGTCATGTGATACTAAGTATTGTGTACCTAGTCTGTTCTACTGATCCACTACTTTTATTTTTTAGCCAGTAGTAAATTGTTTTGATAATTACTACTTTGTAATACAGTTTGATATCTAAAACTACACCTTATTTCATATTTTTTCATCAATTCCCTTGATATTCTTGACATTTTGTTTTTCCAGATGAATTTTGTTAATTTTTTTTTACTTTATAAAGTAATTTTGGTAGTTGATTAATATGGCACTAAATAAAAATTAATTTAGGTACAATTGCCATTTAATTTTATTGACTTAGTCTACCCATGAGCAATTAAAATTTCTCCAATTGTTTAGATTTGTTTTGCAATTTTGTTCATAGAGTTTCTGTTTTTTTTGTTTTGTTTTTGACAGATAGACTTCCAAGTATTGTTATTTTAAAGGCAATTTCTTTTCTATCTCTTCCAGATAGACTTTGTAGTTAATATATAAAAATGTTGATCATTCATGTGGATTTATTTTATATGCTGTCACTTTACTGAAGTTGTTAATTATTTCAACTATTTTTTTAGTTGCTTCTCTAGGATTCTTTGAGTATATCATTATATCATCTGAAAAGAATGATAGTTTTGTTTTCTAGTCGCCTCTTCTAACTTCTTCAATTTCTCTTTCTTGACATATTGAAAAGAATGCATTTAATATTCTTTTTCTATATTGGGTTATGAAATTTTATGCCCTAAAATATTGTCAATTTTTTCATGTAGGTGCTATGTAATTTTGAGAATACACACACACACACATACACACACACACATAAGTGTGTATGTATGTATGTATTTCCTATTACCAATTAATTTTCTCTAGAGGTCTCTCATATCAAACTTTTGTGAAATTCTTCTCTTTAACTTTCTTGTTTATTTTTTTACTTACTTTTGTTTTTTTTATTTTTTGAATTGCCTTTCTTTTTTTATTATTTTATTTTGATACATCAATAATCACTTCCATATGCTTTTGAGTTTAAAATTTTTCTCCACCTTCCTCCCCAACACCCTCTCCAAGACGGCACACAACCTGATATAGGCTATACATACACATTCCTATTAAACATATTTTCACATTAGTGATGTTGTAAGTAAAAATTAGAACCAATAGGAGGAGCCACCAGAAAGAGGAAACAAAACTCAACAAAAGAGAAAAAAAATAGCAATTCAACTTCCATAGTTCTTTCTTTGGATGTGGATAGAATTTTCCATCATTTGGCCTTGTTAGATGTCTTAGATCCTTGTATTGCTGGGAAGGGTTAAGTTTATCAGTATTGGTCATCGCACAACATGGCTGTTACCGTGTACATCATTCTTTTGGTTCTATTCACTTCACTCAGCATCAAACCATATAAGTCTTTCTAGGTTTTCTGAAGTCAGCCTGCTCATCATTTCTTACAGCACAATAGAATTTCATTACATTCATATACCACAACTTGCTCATTCCCCAATTGATCAGCATCCTCTCAATTTCCAATTCTTGGCCACTACATAAAGAGCTGCTAGGAATATTTTTGTACATGTGGGTCCTTTTCCCATTTGTATGATCTCTTTGGGATATAGCCCTAGAAGTACAATTGCTGGGTCAAAGGGTATACACATTTTTATAGCCCTTTGGGCATAGTTCTAAATTGCTCTCCAAAATGGTTGGATCATTTCACAACTCCACCAACAATGCATTAGTGTTCCAATTTCCCCACATCTTCTCCAACACTTATCATTTTCCTGTTTCGTCATGTTGTTGAATCTGATAGGTGTGATGTGGTACCTCAGAGTTGTTTTGATTTGCATTTCTCTAATCAATAGTGATTTAGAGCATTTTTTCATATAACTATAGATAGCTTTAATTTCTTCATCTGAGAACTGCCTGTTCATATCCATTGACCATTTATCAATTGGGGAATGACTTGTATTCTTATAGATTTGACCTAATTCTCTATATATTTTAGAAATGAGGCCCTTATCAGAGAGACTGTTGCAAAAATTCTTTCCCAATTTTCTACCTTTCTTTTAATCTTAGCTGTATTGGCTTTGTTTGTGCAAAAACTTTTCAATTTAATGTAATCAAAGTTATCCATTTTGCTTTTAATAATGTTCTCTATCTCCTCTTTGGTCATGAATTTTTCTCTTCTCCATTAATCTGATAGGTAAACTATTCCTTGCTCCCCAATTTGCTTATAGTATCAGCTTTTATATCTAAATCATGAATCCATTTTGACTTGATTTTGATATATGGTGTGAGATTTTGGTCTATGCCTAGTTTCTGCCATACTCTTTTCCAGTTTTCCCAGCAGTTTTTTTTTTTCAAAGAGTGGGTTCTTATCCCAGAAGCTGGGGTCTTTGGGTTTATCAAATAATAGATTACTATAGTCATTGACTACTGTGTCTTGCATATTTAACCTATTCCACTGATTCATCACTCAATTTCTTAGCCAGGACCAAGCAGTTTTGATGACTGCTGCTTTATAATACAATTTAAGATCTGGAATAGCTAGGCCACCTTCCCCTGCATTTCTTTTCTTTAGTTCCTTTGATATTCTGGACCTTTTGTTCTTCCAAATGAATCTTGTTATTATTTTCTCTAACTCTATAAAATAATTTTTTGATAGTTTAATTGTTATGGCATTGAATAAGTAAATTACCTTAGGTAGAATTGTCATTTTTATTGTATTAGCTCAGCCTACCCATGAGCAACTGGTGTTTTTCCAATAATCTATCTCTTTCTATCTCTTGCTGTTGGGCTTTGTTGGTAATATATAGAAATGTCAATGATTTATGTGGGTTTATTTTATAGCCTGAAACTTTGCTAAAGTTGTTTATTATTTCAAGTAGATTTTTACTTGATTCTCTAGGATTCTCTAAGCATATCATCATGTCATCTGCAAAGAGTGATTCTTTGCCTATTCTAATACCTTCAATTTCTTTTTCTTCTCTTATTGCTAAAGCTAACATTTCCAGTACCATATTGAACAACAGTGATAATAATGGACATTCTTATTTCACCCCTGATCTTATTGGAAATGCTTCTAGTTTGTCCCCATTACATATGATGCCTCCTGAAGGTTTTAGGTAAATGCTATTTATTATTTTAAGCCAAACTCCATTTATTTCTATGCTTTCCAGTATTTTTTAATATGAACGGGTGTTGTATTTTGTCAAAAGCTTTTTCAGCATCTATAGAGATGATCATGTGGTTTCTGTTAGCTTTGGTGTTGACATCATCAATTATGCTGAGAGTTTTCCTAATATTGAACCAGTCCTGCATTCCTGGTATTAAATCCCACCTGGTCATAGTGTATTACTCTTGTGATAAGTTGCTGTAATCCATTTGTTAATATTTTGTTTAAAAATTTTTGGATCTATATTCATTAGAGAAATTGGTCTGTAATTTTCTTTCTCTGTTTTGACTCTTCCAGGTTTAGGTATCAGCACCATATTTGTTTCATAAAAAGGATTTGGTAAGACTCCTTCTTCACCTATTTTCCCAAATAGTCTATATAGTATTGGAATTAATTGTTCTTTAAAGGTTTGATAGAATTCGCATGTAAATCCATCTCTCCCTGGAGATTTTTTCCTAGGGAGTTCATCGATGGCTTGTTCAATTTCTTTTTCTGAGATGGGGTTATTTAAGTATTTTATTTCCTCTTCTGTTAATTTGGGCAATTTATATTTTTGTAAATATGTTTCTATTTCACTAAGATTGTCAAATTTGTTGGCATATGGTTGGGCAAAATAGCTCCTAATTATTGTTTTAATTTCCTCTTCCTTACTGGTGGATTCACACTTTTCATTTTTGATACTGGTAATTTGGTTTTCTTTTTTCTTTTTTTTTAATCAAATTAACCAAATGTTTATCTATTTTATTGTTTTTTTTTCATAAAACCAGCTCTTAGTTTTATTTATTAGTTCAATAGTTTTCTTAATTTCAATTTTATTAATTTTTCCTTTGGTTTTCAATATTTCTAATTTGGTGTTTAATTGCAGATTTTTAATTTGTTCTTTTTCTAGTTTTTTTTTTTAGTTGTATTCCCAATTCATTGATCTCCTCTTCTTCTATTTTATTTATGTAAGCATTTAGAGATATAAAACTTCTCATAAGTTTTATATCTCTTGTTTATTTTTTGGTTAGATTTATGTAGTTCTAAGAGGGGAAAGTTGAGTTCCCCCACTAGCATAGTTTGTTTTCTATTTCTTCCTGTAACTCATTTAACTTTTCCTTTCAGAATTTGGATACAAAACCTTTTGATGCATATATGTTTAGTATTGATATTACTTCATTGTCTATGGTGCCTTTTAGCAAAAAAAATATTTTTTTTCTCCTTATCTCTTAAGTAGATATCTATTTGCTTTTGCTTCTTCTGAAATCTTGGTTGCTACCCCTGTTTTTTTTTTCTTTCCTTCTCAAGATGAAGCATAATAGATTTAGCTCTAGCCCATTATGTTATCTCTGTGTCTGTCTGCTTCAAGTGTGTTTCTTATAAACAATATGTTGTTGGATTCTAGTTTTAAGAAGACCCTGGGGGCAGCTAGGGGGCACAGTGGATAGAACACCAGCACTGGATTCAGGAGGACCTAAGTTCAAATCACTTAACACCATTGCCTAACCAAAAGAAAAAAAAGACTCTGAAATGTGTTTATATTTTATGGGTGTGTTCATCCTATTCACATTCACAGTTCTGATAATTCTCTATTTCTCTCCATTATATTTCCCCCTGTTTATTTTTCTCCCTTTTTCCTTTCACCCTACCTCAAAAGTATGTTTTCCTTCTGATCTCTGCCTCCCCCAATCCACACTCCCTTCTATCACCCTTCTTTCTCTTATTCCCCTCTCCTCTTACTTCTCTTTCAGATAAAATAGGTTTCTATACCACACTGAATGTGTTTGTTATTCTTTCTTTGAACCAATTCCAATAAGAGTAAGGTTCAAGCATTTTCTGCCACCCACTCTATCTTCCCTTCCACTATAAAAGCTTCAATTTTGCACCTATTTTATGTGAGATAATTCACCCAATTCTTGCTCTCCCTTCCTCCTTCTCCTAGTCCATCCCTCTTTCTCAAGCTTTGATTTGTTTTAATCATTCAATCATAGTCAATTCACACCAATGCCCTCTATTTTCTCACTTCCCTAATAATGATAAAGTTCTTGGGAGTTACAAGGATCATCTCAAATATAGAAATGTAAACAGTTTAAACACATTGACTTCCTTATGATTTCTCCTTCATGTTTATCTTTTTTTTTTTTTTTTGATGAGACAATCAGGGTTAAGTGACTTGCCCAGGGTCACACAGCTAGTAAGTGTCATATGTCTGAGACTGGATTTGAACTCATGTTCTTCTGACTTCAAGGCCAGAGCTCTATCCACTGCACCACCTAGCTGCCCCCATGTTTATCTTTTTAAGCTTCTCTTGAGTGTTGTATTTGAAAGTCAAATTTTCTATTCAGCTCTGGTCTTTTCATCAAAAATGCTTGAAAATCCTCTATTTCATTAAATATCCATTTTTCCCTCTGAAGGATTATACTCAGTTTTGCAGGATAGGTGATTCTTTCTTATAGTTCTAGCTCCTTTGCCCTCTGGAATATGACATTCCAAGCCCTCAGATCCTTTAATGTAAAACTTCTAATTCTTGTGTTATCCTGACTGTGGCTCCACAAAATTTTCTTTTTCTTTCTGGCTGCTTGCAAACTTATTTATTTATTTATTTATTTTGATCGGGAGCTCTGAAATTTGGATATAATATTCTTGGGAGTTTTCACTTGGGGATTTCTTTCTGGAAGTGATTGACTTCAGGAATAATTCATAAATTACTTCTCCTTAATCTATTTCCAGGTCCCTTTTTTCTCCCAGTGAGATATTTCACATTTTCTTCTACTTTTTTATTCTTTTAATTCTGTTTTATTGTCTCATTTTAAGTTTTTATTTAATATTTTATTTTTCTCAGTTGCATGTAAAAAACATTTGTTTCCAAAACTTTGAGTTCCAAATTCTCTCCCTTCCTTTCTCCCTATCTCCCCACATTAAGAAGGCAAGTAGTCTGATATAGCTTATATATGTGTAGTCATGCATAACATATCCATCATAGACATGTGAAAGAAAACACAGATGAAAAACCTCAAGAAAGATTTTTTTTTTAAAGTATGCTGCAATCTGCATTCAGACACTATCAGTTCTTTCTCTGGGAATGGGTAGCATTTGTCATCATAAATCTTTCAGAGTTATCTTGGATCATTGTGTTGCTGAGAATAGCTAAGTCATTCAGGGTTGATCATCTTCCAATCTGGCTGTTACTTTGTACACAGTTCATTTCACTTTGCAACAGCCCATGCAAGTCTTTCCAGGTTTTCTAAGAGCATCCTGCTCATCATATCTTATCTTACAATTGTATTCTATCATAATCACATACCACAACTTCTTCAGCCATTACCCAATTGATAAGCTCCCCTCAATTTATCATTATTTATACCCAGAAAAGAACTGCTATAAAAGCTTTTGTACATATAGGTCCCTTTTCTTTTTTTTATCTCTTTTGAGATACAATCTTAGTAATATGGGTAGGCATGGTTTCATAGCCCTTTGGGCATAGTTCCAAATTGCTCTACAGAATGATTGAATCATTTCACAATTCCATCAGCAGTGCATTAAAGTCTCATTTTCCCACATTCTCTCCTGTATTTGTCATTTACATTTTCTGTTCTATTAGCCAATCTAATAGGTATGAGGTAGTACCTCAGGATTGTTTCAATTTGCATTTCTCCAATCAATAGTGAATTAGAGTATTTATTCATATGGCTATAGATAGCTTTGATTACTTCATCTGAAAACTGTTCATATCTTTTGATCATTGATCAATTGGGGAATTGTTCTTATTTTTTTATAAATTTGCCTCAGTTCTCTACATGTTTGAGAAATAAGGCTTTTATCAGAGAAATTTGCTTCATTTTTTCATAATTACTATTGCTAATTGTAATTCCCTCCATCCCATCCCCCCATTTATCCTATAATCTCTCTCCTTTCACCCTGTCTCTCTTTAAAAGTGTTTTGCTTTTGATAGTCCCCTCCCCCAATTTGCCCTCCCTTCTGTCACCTCTACCTTCTCTGCTAATTTTCTTTAGGGTATGATGGATTTCTATAGGAAATTGAGTGTATTCCCTCTTTGAGCCAATTCTGCTGAGAATAAGTTTCACTCACACCCCCTCACATTTCCCCTCTTATCCTCCATTATAAAAGCTTTTTTCTTGCCTCTTTTATGTGAGATAATTTACTACATTCTACCTTTCCCTTTCTTTTTCTCCCGGTATATTCCTCTCTCACCCCTTAATATTATTTTTAGAAATCATCCCTTTTTATTCAACTTATACCTGGGTCCTCTGTCCATATGCACTCTCTATAACTACCCTAATGATGAGAAAGCTCTCATGAGTTACAAATATCATTTTCTCATGTAAGAATATGAACAGTTTAACCTTAGTAAGTCCCTTATGATTTCCCTTTCTTTTTTATCTTCTTATGTTTCTCTTGAGTCTTGTATTTGAAAGTCAAATTTTCTATTCATCTCTGGACTTTTCATCAAGAATGCTTGAAAATCCTTTATCTCATTGACAATTCATTTTTCCCCTCATGGGTTATACTTAGTTTTGCTGGGTAGGTGATTCTTGGTTGTAATCCTAGTACTTTGCTCTCTGGAATATCATATTCCAAGCCTTCTTTTCCTTTAATGTATAAGCTGATAAATCTTGTGTTATCCTGACTGTGGCTCCATAATACTTGAATTATTTCTTTCTGGCTGCTTATAATATTTTCTCCTTGACCTGGAAATTCAGAAATTTGGCTATAATATTCCTAAGAGTTTTCATTTTGGAATCTCTCTCAGGACATGATCATTGGATTCTTTCAATTTCTATTTTACCTCTGGTTCTAGAATATCAGGGCAATTTTCCTTGATAATTTCTTGAAAGATGATGTTTAGGTTCTGTTTTTGATCTTGGCTTTCAGGAAGTGCAATAAATTTTAAATAATCTCTCCTAGATTTATTTTCCAGGTTAGTTGTTTTTCCACTGAGATATTTCACATTGTCTTCTATTTTTTAATTCTTTTGATTTTGTTTTATAATTTCTTGATTTCTCATAAAGTCATGAGCTTCCATTTTGCTCCATTCTAATTTTTAAGGAAATTTTTTTTTTCAATGAGCCTTTGGATCTTTTTTCCCCACTTACCTAATTCAGCTTTTTAAGGCATTTTTCTCCTCATTGCTTTTTGGATCTCTTTTACCATTCAGCCTATTCTATTTTTTAAGGTGTTATTTTTTTCAGTTCTTTTTTTTGTATCTCCTTTACCAAGTTGTTGACTCATTTTTCATGATTTTTTTTGCATCACTCTCATTTCTCTTCCTTATTTTTCCTCTATTTCTCTTTCTTACTTTTCAAAATCATTTTTGAAACCAATATTAGAAGGAAAATAGAAAATTGGTAAAGAATTTTTACAACCAGTGTCTCTGATAAGAGTCTCATTTCTAAAATATATAGAGAATTAAGTCAAATTTATAAGAATACAAGTCATTCCCCAAGTGATAAATGGTCAAAGGATATGAACAGGCAGTTTTCAGATGAAGAAATTAAAATCATCTATAGTCATATGAAAAAATGTTTTAAATCACTATTGATTTAGTAAATCAATTTAAATTTAAAAATGATAGGGAAAAATTTAAAACTCAAAAGTTTATGGAAGTGATTGTTGATAAATCAAAATAAATTAATAATAAAACAAATTCTTTTTGAGCTCTTTCATGGCCTAAGACAAATTTATATTTTTCTTTCTTTTTTTTTTTAAGATTCATTAATTTATTTATTTTTAGCTTTCAACAATCGCATCCACAAGATTTTGAGTTCCAAATTTTCTCCTCATCTTGTCCCTCCCCAACCCCAAAACAGCATGCATTCTGAATACCTTTTCCCCTAATCTGCCCTCCCTTCTATACCCCCCAACACTTCTCTTATACCCTTCCCCTTCTGTTTTACTGTAAGGCAAGATAGATTTCTATACAACATTACCTGTATATCTTATTTCCCAGTTGCATAAGAAAAAAAAAAGTTAACATTTGTTTTTAAAACTGGGTTCCAAATTTTCTCCCTTCCTCCTTCCCCACCCACTCTCATTGAGAAGTTAAGCAACTCAATACAGGTTATACTTGTGTAGTCATGCAAAACACTTCCATAGTAGTCATGCTGTGGAAAACTAAATATATTTCCCTTCATCCTATCCCACCCCCCTATTTATTCTATTCTCTCTTTTGACCTGTTCCTCCTCAGAAGTGTTTGCTTCTGATTACTCCCTCTCCAGCTTTGCTATTGTCAGGTCTGCACTGCAATAGCCTGTGCTGGGCTGTGCTCCTTTCTCATCCTGGTGTAACAGAGCTTTCTTGCTGACCTTCCAAGTTGTCTTGGGCTAGAAATTTGTTTCATTCCTCTTTATGGTCTCTGCTGCTCTAGAATTTGTTTAGAGTAATTTTAAAGGTATTTGGAGGAGTTTAGGAGAGAACTCAGGTGAGTCCCTGACTTTTTCATCTTGGCTCAGCCTCCCTGTTTTATTGTTTCTTGGTGTCTAATGTATTCATCAGCTTCCCCTTGCACAATTCTACTTTTTTTCATTTTTTGGTGAGGCTGAATTTTTTTTTCTTTTATCAATTTTACTTATTTTTTTTTAGTTTTCACCATTCACTTTTATAAGATTTTGAGTTCTAAATTCCTCCTTCTTTCTATTCCCCCTACCCAAGACAGCATGCAATCTGATATAGACTATACTTGTATAATCATATTAAAAATATTTCCACATTTGTTATGTTGTGAAAGAAGAATCAGAACAAAAAGGAAAAAAATGTGTAATGCTTCACAAGTTTGCATATCATCTTTGCACAGGCGCCATGCTAATCTCTATATCATTTAAATTTTAGTACATGTGCTGCTGAGGCAAGCACTCAATTCAATCCTTTTCTTCAGTAGATTTTTGTTCCTCTTTTGCCACATAGCCAATTTGCTTTTAAAAGTGTTATTTTTTCAATATTTTTTGTGCTTCCTTTACCAAATTGTTTACTGCATTTTTATATTTTTCTTGAAATATTAGCATTTCTTTTCTCTCTCTCTTTCTTTCCCTCTCTCTCTCTCCCCCTCTCTTTCTCTTCTCTGTCTAAATCTTTTTGTAGCTCTTCTAGGATTTATTTGGACCTGTAACTGATTCACATTTTTCTTTGAATTTTGCATGTAACTGTTTTGACATTTTCATTTTCTTCTGACTTTATGTCTTGATCTTCCCTGTCACCATAGAAATTTTCTACAGTCAGATTCTCTTTTTTTTTCTTGTTTACTTGTTTTTCAAGCCTATTTCTTGATTTTTTACTTTATATTAAAGTTGGGATCTGCTTCTGGGTAGAGAAGCACTGTCCCAAGCTTCAGCTTTTTCATGGTTCTATAAGCTTTCATTTCTTCTGATGTCATATGATATAAGGATAAGTGTGTTCACTGCTCTCTTCACCTGTCCTCTGGTCTGTGAGTGGCATTCTTCTCTAATCTAGAACTGTGATCAGGGCCCCTGCCACCCCTGTGGCAAAAAGACACTATGCTAGTGCTCCTCTTTGCCCAAGGACTGCTACCTGGAACTGTGAATGAATGAAACAGGATCCTGCACCTAATGCCTGCAAAGGACCCTTTATAATCTCCTTTTGACTAGTTGTTTTGCTTCTTTATCCTTGGTGCACTGAGAACTCCTAACACTACTGCTGTTACTGATACAACCATTTCCAAGGTTTGTTGCTGTTGGCTTATTGGGGCAAGGTTTTCACTGAATTGTGTTCCAGGCCCAACCACCACCCAAATGAGACAGACCTTTCCTGTCAGTCTCTGTTGTGTTGACAACACAAGGTTCCAGGTCACAGTCCCTGGGCAAGGATTAGGAGTAGCAAAAGTGGAGAACCTGATTTAGAGTTCTAGGAAAATGAAGAGAGCTCATGGTCATTTACAGACAGAAATATAATCATGAGACCATAGAATGAAACTCTCCTTAGATTGTACCACCTTGGAATAACTGCAAACTTACAGATTCCCAGAACTAGCTCTGAAAACAGTAGCAGGAAAAACAAAAACATGAAGCTTGGAAAAGTGCCCCCTCTATGCTAGAAAGAGAGCCCAAGTTTAACATAAAGTTAAAAGTCTACATGAAGTTAAAAGGTGAAAATGAGCAAAGAAGAAAAAAAACAACCTGAACATAGAAAATTTATATGGTGACAAGGAAGATCAAGACTTAGAGTCAGAAGAAGATAAGCATGTCAAAACATACATAGATGCATGCAAAGATTCAAAGAAAAATGTGTATTGGTACTGGCCCAAAAGGTATCCATGGAAGTGCCCCCCTAAAAAAATTAAAATTAAAAAGAGAGAGCTAGAGGAAAAATGTGAAAAGAAATGAGAGGGATGCAAGAAAATCATGAAAAAACAGCAAACGTCAAACTTAATTAGAGATATGCAAATTAAAAAAAAACTCTAAAATACCACCTCACATCTGTCAGACTGGCTAATATGACAGAAAAGGAAAATGAAAAATGTTGGAGGGGATGGAGACAATATTGCACTGTTGGTTGAGTTGTGAAATGATTAAACCATTCTGGAGAAGAATTGGGAACTATTCCCAAAGGATTTTATAACTGTGAATATCTCTTGATGCAATAATAGCACTATTTACTAGATCTTTATTGCAAAGAGATAAAAAAGGAAGGGGACCTATATGTACAAAAATATTTATAGCAGATCTTGTGGTGGCAAAGAATTTGAAATAGGGGGATGCCATTCAATTGGGGAACTTTTAAACAATTTGCGATATATGATTTCAACAGAATACTATTGTTCTATAAGAAATGAAGAGCAGGATGCTCTTCAAAAAACCTAGAAAGTCTTATATGAATTGATGCAAAGTGAAGTGAACAGAAGCAGAATATTTTACACATCAAAATCAATATTATATAATGATCAACTGTGAATGACTTAGATGTTCTCAGAAATACAAGATTTAGGGCTGCGATGAGAGGTCACATGTGGCCTCGAGGCCACAGGTTCCCCACCTCTGATCTCGGACAATTCTTAAGGCCTATGGTAAAAAGTGCTATCCAGCACCAAAGAAATTCTGAATGCAGATTGAAGCAGACTTTTTCTGACTTTATTTTTCTTGGTGGTTTCTTTTTGGGGGGGGAGGCGGTGGATGTCTATTTTTTTTTCAACATGGCTAATATGGACATATGTTTTGCATGACTAAACAAGTACAACCTATATAAAATTGCTTGCCTTCACAATGATGTGGGAGTGGAGTGAGGGAGAGAGTGAGAGAGGGAGATAATTCGGAACTCAAAATATTTTTATTAGTTTATTTTGATTTATCAACAATCACTTCCATAAGCTTTTGAGTTTTAAATTTTTCTCCCCCTTCCCTCACACTTTTCCAAGATGGCTCACAATCTGATATAGGCTACACATATGCATTCCTATTAAATATATTTTCACATTAGTCATGTTATAAGGAACAATTAGAATCAATAGGAAGAACCACCAGAAAGAGGAAACAAAACAAAACAGAAGAAAAAAAATTGCAAATAGGATACTTTGATCTGCATTCAAACTCCACAGTTCTTTCTTTGGATGTGGATAGCATTTCCATCATGAGACCTTTGGAAATGAATTAGATCCTTGCATTGCTGAGAAGGGTTAAGTCTATCAATATTGGTCATCACACAGCATGGTTGTTACCGTGTACAACATTTTCCTGGTTCTGCTCATTTCATTCAGCATCAGACCATGCAAGTCTTTCCAGGTTTTTCTGCAGTTTGACTGCTTGTCACTTTTTATAGCACAATAATATTCCATTACATTCATATACCACAACTTGTTCAGCCATTCTCCAATTGATGGGCATTCCCTTAATTTCCAATTCTTTGCCACTACAAAGAGAGCTGTTATAAATATTTTTGTACATGTGGGTCCTTTTCCCATTTGTATGATCTCTTTGGGATATAGCCCTGGAAGTGTAATTGCTGGTTCAGAGGGTATGCACATTTTTATAGCCCTTTGCGCATAGTTCTAAATTGCTCTCCAAAATGGTTGGATCATTTCACAACTCTACTAAGAATGCATTAGTGTTCCAATTTTCCCACATCTCCTCCAACATATATAATTTTCCTGTTTTGTCATGTTGGCCAATCTGATAGGTGTGATGTGGTACCTCTGAGTTGTTTTGATCAATAGTGATTTACTACCTTCCAGTGCTCTCCTGACCCAATGCCCTGGA
The DNA here is from genome assembly GCF_900497805.2 of Vombatus ursinus. Classification (NCBI taxonomy): domain Eukaryota; kingdom Metazoa; phylum Chordata; class Mammalia; order Diprotodontia; family Vombatidae; genus Vombatus; species Vombatus ursinus. Next base: position 6,331,216 of record NW_020954564.1, on the reverse strand, counting down.
GCTGCCCATCATGTACCAGCGCCTAGGCTTGGACTACGGGGAGCGTGTGTTGCCCTCTATCGTGAATGAAGTGCTCAAGAGTGTTGTGGTCAAGTTTAACGCCTCCCAGCTTATCACGCAGCGGGCCCAGGTGTCCTTGTTGATCCGGCGGAGCTGACAGAACGGGCCAAGGTCTTTAGCCTCATTGTGGACGATGTTGCCATCGCAGAGCTGATCTTTAGCAGAGAGCACACCGACGAGGTGGAGGCCAAACAAGTGACTCAGCAGGAGGCCTAGAGGGCTCAGTTTCTGTTGGAAAAGGCAAAACAAGAGCAGCGGCTGAAGATCGTGCAAGCGGAGGGTGAAGCTGAGGCTCCCAAGATGCTTGGGGAAGCTCTGAGCAAAAACCCCAGCTACATAAAACTTCGTAAGATCCAGACTGCCCAGAACATCTCCAAAACCATCGCCACATCTCAGAACCGCATCTATCTCACTGCTGACAACTTCGTGCTGAACTTGCAGGATGAAAGCTTCACTCGGGGAAGTGACAGCCTCATCAAGGGCAAGAAATAGAAACCTCTTTCTGACCTCAAGAGAAAACTGATCTCTTCATCCCTGAGTTAGTCTTGGATGAGCCGGCAGATGGGTCCACCTCCCTCACCCCATCATCACGTGACTTTCCTCCACCACCTCTTCCCCAACTCGTTGGATAAATGAAGACTGACAGATGTTCTTTTCCCTAATCCCCCTTCCCATATTTTGCTGGGGGTCTGGGGTATAAGGACTGTATGATTTCTCAGTGATTTCCTCTCTAGCTGGTTTCCCTCCAAGGCTGGGAGGAGATAGCAGTTATCCTAGGAATTCTCAATAAATTTTTGTTACTTAAGTGGAAAAAAATAGTGATTTAGATAATTTTTATATGACTATGGATGGTTTCAATTTCTTTTCCTGAAAACTGCCTGTTCATGTCCTTTGACTATTTATCAATTGGAATGACTTGTATTCTTAATAATTTGACTTGGTCATGAATTCTTCTGTTCTCCACAAATCTGATAGGTGAGCTATTCCTTACTCTCCCAGTTTGCTTATAGTATCAGCCTTTATATCTAAATCATGGACCCATTTTGACTTTATTTTGGTATATGGTGTGAGATTTTGATCTATGCCTAGTTTCTACCATGCTGTTTTCCAGTTTTCCCAGCAGTTTTTGTCAAAGAGTGGGTTCTTATCCCAGAAGCTGGGGTCTTTGGGGTCATTAAATCTACTATAATGTACTATAGACATTGACTACTGTTTTTTGCATAACTAACCTATTCCACTGATCCACCAGTCTATTACTTAGCCAGTAGCAAGTAGTTTTGATGACTGCTGCTTTATAATACAATTTAACGTCTGGTAGAACTAGGCCACCTTCCCCTGCATTTCTTTTCATTAGTTCCCTTGATATTCTGGATCTTTTGTTAATCCAAATGAATCTTGTTATTATTTTTTCTAGCTCTGCAAAATGATTTTTTGGTAGTTTGATTGGTATGGCACTGAATAAGTAAATTAGTTTAGGTAGAATTGTCATTTTTATTATATTAGCTCAGTCTACCTATGAACAACTGATGTTTTTGCAATTATTTAGATCTGACTTTATTTGTGTGGAAAGTGTTTTGCAATTATGTTCATATAGTTACTGGGTTTGTTAAGGTAGGTAGACTCCTAAATATTTTATAAATGTCTACAGTAACTTTAAATGGAATTTCTCTTTCTATCTCTTACTGTTGGGTTTTGTTGGTAATACATAGAAATGACAATGATTTCTGTGGGTTTATTTTATAGCCCGCAACTTTACTAAAGTTGTTTATTATTTCAAGTAGCTTTTTACTTGATTCTCTAGGATTCTCTAAGTATATCATCATATCATCTGCAGAGTGATAGCTTTGTTTCTTCTTTGCCTATTCTAATACCTTCAGTTTCTTTTTCTTCTCTTATTCCTGAAGCTATCATTTCCAGTACGATATTGAACAATAGTGGTGACAATGGACATCCTTGTTTCACCTCAGATCTTATTGGAAATGCTTCTAGCTTATCCCCATTACATATGCTGCTTGTTGAAGATTTTAGGTAAATGCTACTTCTTATTTTAAGAAAGACTCAATTTATTCTTATGCTCTCTTCTGTTTTTAATAGGAGTGGGTGTTCTATTTGGTCAAAAGCTTTTTCTGCATCTATTGAGATGATCATGTGGTTTCTGTTAGTTTTGGTGTTGATATCATCAATTATGCTGATAGTTTTCCTATTATTGAACCAGCCCTGCATTTCTGGTATAAATCCTACCTGGTCAGAGTGTATTATTTTTGTGATAAGTTGCTGTCATCTATCTGCAAATATTTTATTTAAAATTTTTGCATTTATATTCATTAGGGAAATTGGTTTATAATTTTTTCTCTATTTTGATACTTCCCAGATTAGGTAACAGCACCATATTTGTATCATAAAAAGAATTTGGTAAAATTTCTTCTTCACCTATTTTCACAAATAGTCAATATGGTATTGGAATTAATTGTTCTTTAAATATTTGATAGAATTGCTGGTAAATCCATCTGGCCCTGGAGATGTTTTCCTAGGGCATTCATCAAAGGTTTGTTCAATTTCTTTTTCTGAGATGGGGTTATTTAAGTATTTTACTTCCTCTTCTGTTAATCTGGTCAACTTATGTTCTTATAAATATTCATCCATTTCACTAAGATTGTCAAATTTATCGGCATACAGTTGGGCAAAATACTTCTTAATTATTTTTTCTTAATTTCCTCTTCCTTACTGGTGGATTCACACTTTTCATTTTTGATACTGGTAATTTGGTTTTCTTCTTTCTTTTTTTAATTAAATTAACCAAATGTTTATCTATTTTATTGTTTTTTTTTTCACAAAACCAGCTCTTAGTTTTATTTATTAGTTCAATAACTTTCTTAATTTCAATTTTCTTAATTTCTCCTTTGGTTTTCAGTATTTCTAATTTGGTGCTCAACTGAGGATTTTTAATTTCTTCTTTTTCTAGTTTTTTTTTTTAGGTGTATGCACAATTCATTGATTCCCTCTTTCTCTATTTTATTCATGTAAGCATTTAGAGATATAAATCTTCCCCTAAGAACTGCTTTCACTGCATCCCAAAAGTTTTGGTATGTTGTCTCATTATTGTCATTCTTTTGAATGAAGTTATTGATTGTTTCTATGATTTATTGTTTGACCCATTCATTTTTTAGGATTAGATTATTTAGTTTCCAATTATTTTTTAGTGTATCTTTCCATGGCCCTTTATTACATATAATTTTTTATTGCATTATGATCTGAAAAGGATGCCTTTAATATTTCTGCCTTTTTGCATTGAATTGTAAAGTTTTTATGCCATAGCATATAGTCAATTTTTGTATGTGCCATGTACCACTTAGAAAAAAAAAAGTATATTCCATTTCTATTCAATTGTCTCCAGATGTTTACCATACCTCACTTTTCTAAAATTGTATTCACCTCTTTAACATCTTTCTTGTTTATTTTGTGGTTAGATTTATCTAGATCAGACAGGGTGAGGTTGAGGTCCCCCACTAATATAGTTTTGCTGTCTATTTCTTCCTATAACTCCCTGAACTTCTGATCTAAGAATTTAGATGCTATACCATTTGGTCCATATATGTTTAGTAATGATCTTACTTCATTGTCTATGGTGCCTTTTAGCAGGATGTAATTTCCTTCCTTATCTCTTTTGATAAGATCTATTTTTGCTTTTACTTTGTCTGAGATCAGAATTGCTACCCTTGGTTTATTTTTTCCTTTTTTACTTCAGCAGAAGCATAATATATTCTACTTCAGCCTTTTACCCTTACCCTGTGTGTGTCCCTCTGTTTCAAATGTGTTTCCTGTAAACATCATATTGTAGGATTATGGTTTTAAATCCATTCTGCTTTCCACTTCTGTTTTATGGGAGAGTTCATCTCATTCACATTCACAGTTATGAGTACTATCTGTGTCTTTCTCTCCATCCTATTTCCCCCATTTATGCTTTTCTTTCTCCTTTCTTCCTTTCCCTCCTCACTAGTGTTTTGCTTTTGGTGACTGCTTCCCTCAGTCTTGCCTGCCTTCTATTAGCCCCCTCCCTTTTCTTCCTCTTTACCCTTACTACTTCTTCCCTTCTTCTATACACCCTCCCTTTTCTTTCCCCATTTCCTTCTTACTGCCTATAGGGCAAGTTAGATTTCTATACCTAACTGATTATGTTATTCCCTCCTTGAGCCAAATCTGATGAGAGTAAGGTTCAAACAATATTCATCTCCCTCCTTTCTTTCCCTCTACTGTAATATTTTGTGTGCCTTTTCCTGTAATGTAATTTCCCTTGTCTGCCTCCTCCTGTCCTTTTCTCTCAGTACATTTTCTTAGATCAGATTAATCCACTTTAATTTTAATTAATTAATATAATTAATTCACATTAATATCCATTTAACCCATTTGATTAGATTTTTTTCCATCATTACATCACAAATTGTACCCACCCCCTCTATGTATACCCCTTTAAAGTGGTGTAATAACAACACAGTTCTCAAGAGTTACATGTGTCATCTTCCCTTGTAAGAATGTAAATAGTTTGCCCTTTTTGATTACATGTTTTTTTTTAATGTCCATTTACCTTTTTCTATCTCTTTTAAGTCTTGTATTTGAAGGTCAAATTTTCTGTTGAGCTCTGGTCTTTTTATCAGGAAGGTTTGGAAGTCCCCTATTTCATTGAATATTCATCCCCCAAAAGATTATGCTCATTTTTGCTGGGCAGTTAATCTTTGGTTGTAATTCAAGCTCCTTTGCCTTACGGAATATCATATTCTATGCCCTAAGGATCTTTTAATGTAGAAACTGCAAGGTTCTGTGTAATCCTGACTGTGGTTCCATGATATTTAAATTGTTTCTTTCTGCTTGCTTGCAGTATTTTCTCTTTCACCTGGTAATTTTATCATTTGGCTATTATATTCCTTGACATTTTCAATTTGGGATCTCTTTTAGGAGGTGATCAGTAGATTCTTTCTATGGTTCTTTTACCCCCTGGTTCTAGGACTTTGGGTCAGTTTTCCTTGTTGATTTCCTGAAAGATGCTGTCCAGGTTCTTTTTTTCATCATGATTTTCAGGTAGACATATATACATACAGACATATACATACATATATACATATATATATATACACACATATATATACATATATATATATATGTAATTGTCTCTCCTGGATCTATTTTCCAGGTCAGATGTTTTACCAATGAGTTATTTTATGTTTTCTTCTATTTTTTTTCATTCTTTTGTTTCTGCTTGTCTGATTCTTCCTCTCTCATAGAGTCATTAGCTTCCATTTGCCCAATTCTAATTTTTAATATATTATTTTCTTCTATTAGATTTTGTACTTCCTTTTCCATTTGGCCCATTTTATTTTTAAGGAATTCTTCTCCTCTGTGAGTTTTTGTGTCTCCTTTTCTATTTGACCAATTCTGCTTTTTAAGGAGTTGTTTTCTTCAGTGTACTTTTTTTTTCCAGTTGGCCAATTGTATTTTTTAAGAACTTGTTTTCTATAGTTAATTTTTGTCCTTCCTTTTCCAAGTTATTGACTGTCTCTTGCATACCTCCTATTTTTTTTCCCAATTTTTCTTCTACTTCTCTTATTTGACTTTTAAAATCCTTCTTGAGCTCTTCCAAGGAGCCTTTTGGGGCTTCAGACCAGTTCATATGCCCTTTTGAGGTTCCAGATGTGGGTTTGTGGACGATGTTGTCCTCTTCAGATTTTCTGCCTTGATCTTCACTGTTCCCATAATAAGAATCTATAGTATGTTTCTTTTTTTTTTTCTCATGGTGTTTGCTTATTTCCTGGCCTTGCTGGTGAGCAGGGAGCTGACCCAAGCTTCTTTTGTTGGGAGCCTGGGCCTGGTCACTGGCATTGTGTGCCAGGGCCTCAGGTGCTAGCACTTGGAGGTTGTAGGTTTCAGGCAGGTTACCTGGTGTTGGGTTGGGATCAGCAATACTGGAACTCCAGGGGTAGGATTGGGTAGTCTGGCCCCTGGAGGTTGCCTACTTACCTGGGCCTTTCCTTTCCCTCCTTTCACTTTCTTTGGCTCCTTTTAGATGTTTCACTAATGTAGGATATTTCTCTGCCTGGGGCTTTCCCCCTTGGAGCACTTCCCAGAGTTTTGCTGAGGCACTGGGAGACTTGACTGCTGTAGAACACTGAGGCACGTGGTGATTTTCTGAGTTGGTTTCCACTGGTTCCCCTGCCCATACTAAGGCACTTGGTGGTTCTGGTGTTGGTGATTGCCTGCTCCATTACCTGGGGTTTAGGATCTCCCCCTGGCATGCTGAAGTGGGGCTTTCTGCTAACTTGCTGGGTTGCCTCCCATTCTGTACTGCTTCCCTTCCCCCAGGGCAAGAGGGGCCTTCCCTATTAATCCCTCAAGCTAGCTGGGTTACCAGACGGCTGCTCCCTGTCTTTCTTCTATTTCAGCTGTTACATGGTTTGTCCTGGGGTGATATTTTATACGCCTGTAGAGGTTAATAAAGGATGGTAAGAGCGAATTATTTCTTATTCCATCATCTTGGCTCCCAGAAATGAAATTCCCCTGCTCATCATTTCTTATAGCTCAATAGTATTCCATTACATTCATATACCACACTATTTCCCCAACTGATGGGCATTCCCTTAATTTTCAGTTCTTTGCCACCACAGAAAGAGTACACAAATAAAGCCAATGCAATCAAGATTAGAAGGAAAGTAGAAAATTGGGAAAGAATTTTTACAACCACTGTCTTGGATAAGGGTCTGTTTTCTAAAATATATAGAGAATAAAGTCAAATTCATAAGAATGCAAATCATTCCCCAATTAATAAATGATCAAAGGATATGAACAGGCAATTCTCAGATGAAGACATTAAAGCCATGTATATTCATGTGAAAAAAAATGCTTTAAATCACTATTGATTAGAGAAATGCAAATAAAAACAACTCTGGGGTACCATATCACAACTATCAGATTTGCTAACATGACAAAAAAGGAAAATAATAAATGTTGGAGATGTGGGAAAATTGGAACATTAATACATTGTTGGTAGAGTTGTGAACCAACCATTTTAGAGAGCAATTTGGAACTATGCCCAAAGGGCTATAAAATATGCATACCCGTTGACCCAGCAATAGCACTACTAGGGCTGTATCCCAAAGAAATCACACAAATGAGAAAAAAACCCACATGGAGCTCAAAATTTTAAAGGAAATAGTTTAAAAATTGCTTTTCCATGTAATTGGAAAATAAAATAATAAAAATCCCCAAAGTGAGGACACCTTTTACCTCTTAAAGCATCTGACTCCATTTAACCAAAGTACTAATTATCAAGAATATATTTCCTTATTCACTTCAGTTCAATGATATAGGACATTAACATCTTTTGGGATCTGAAATGATTGTAGAGAATGAGAGAGAACTAGAAAAGGGGAAATGTACACTACTCCATTTTTCCTAGTCTGCACTATGTTCTTTGAAAATAATTAAATTTTTAATTTTCCTTTGCTTCCTTTTTTTCTACTCTCTACACTGACACCATGACCATTCTCAATTTCCGTAGCACTTGTCCTGCAGTTATGGTATCCTACTTAGAATGTTTTCTCAGAGAAGATTGTCTCCTAGTACTCAATTTCCTCCAGGAGTAATGTATTATAATGTCTCAGTCTCTTAGTGCCCACATATCTACTCTTCATGGAAGTGTTCTTTAGTAGGTCTGTTTTTTTTTCCTCTATTTTATTTATTTTGGATATAGATATACAAATATACGTTTACACACATGTGCATGTGTATACAAATTTTCTTTTTCTACCATTCTTTTTAGTTTAAAATCCTTTGGGTTAAATTTACGAAAAGGCTGATAAGAATCTACACACACACACACACACACACACACACACACACACACATTCTTATTAGTTTTTTTTTTTAAGCAACCTACAACCTTGGCCAGGACCCTGTTATTCCTGTAATTTAAGCCATCATACAGAAGTGCAAATACCATTCTTATACAAGGTATTATTATCAAAAGCTATTGACTTACTTAATGTTGAAAACATCATCTTTGACAAAATTAGCTTTCATTTCTTCCCTGACTTCACCAGTTTTGTCAAAGCTGTCTAGATTCTTTCTGACTATATCATTTCTATCCACATGCATCCCTGGAATTGAAGAGAAGGAATCTGTTTGGAGAATGGGGACCATAAGCTCATAGATAGATAACTAGGAAGGACCTTAGAAGTCATGTAAATCAACTCTCTCATTTAACATGTGAGTCATTTTAAGGAACTTGCCCAAAATCACACCATCTTGGGACATTTCTGTTATATCTTGAGTACGTGTCCCAGGAAGACAACAAATTTCTTTTTGTTGTTGTTTTAATTTATTTTTAGTTTTCAACATTCACTTTCATAAGCTTTTGAGTTTTAAATTTTCTCCCCCTCCCTCCCTGCTTTCCTCCCCAAAACTGTGCAATCTGACATAAACTCTTCATATAAATTCCTATTAAACATATTTTCACATTAGTCATGTTTTAAGGAAGAATTAGAATCAGTAGGAGGAACCACCAGAAAGAGGAAACAAAACAAAACAGAGGAAAAATAAAAGAACAAATAGTATACTTTGATCTGCATTCAAACTCCATAGTTCTTTCTCTGGATTTGGATAACATTTTCCATCATGAGACTTTTGGGGTTGTCTTAGGTCCTTGCATTGCTGAGAAGAGCTAAGTCTATCAAAGTTAGTCATCACACAATGTGGATGTTACTGTGTACAACATTCTCCTGGTCCTGCTCACTTCCCTCAGCATCAGTCCATACAAGTCTTTCCAGGTTTTTCTGAAGTCCACTTGCTCATCATTTCTTATAGAACAATAGTATTCCATTACATTCGTATACCACAACTTGTTCAGCCATTCTCCAGTTCATGGGCATCCCCTCAATTTCCAGTTCTTTGCTACACAGAAAGAGCTGCTATAAATATTTTTGTACATGTTGGTCCTTTTCCATTTTTATGATCTCTTTGGGATACAGACCTAGAAGTGCTATTGCTGGGTCAAAGGTTATGCACATTTTATAGCCCTTTGGGTGTTGTTTCAAATTGCCATACAAAAAGGGACAACAGATTTCTCTACTATAATTCTATGTCAAGAAATAACCGAGTACCCCAAAGGAAGAAGTCACCAACCACCATCACCCTTCTCTTTTTCCCTCTGAGCCTTATGTATATGTCATCTGACAGATTTTGAGGACCCTTACTTGTTAGAGAGATATGTTTACTTGTTAGAGAGATCGTTAACACTTCCTACCAGCCTATTTGGTAGTGTGACTGGCTTTTTTTTTTCTGCCTAACTCTTCATGGATCAAAGGATTTCTTCAGTTTTGGTCAAGTGTTGAAGATACCATTAACAGAAATACCTGGAGTGAAGTCTTGTTTCTGTAACTCTAACTGTGACCATTCATGTGCTTGATATATTCTTCCCCAGGGTTCTCTCCCATCCAAAGTTCCAGTGTGTAGCTGGTACACAGATACTAGGTCATTAGGATTTATTTTGGATCAAAAATTATGTTTAGAGCTATATATACTTCCTTGACTTAGGAATATTACACATTTGCTCAGTGACCGTATCCTGGATTTTATTTCAGTGTTCATTAATTCATGCTAAAACATCAATGTGTGCCCATTATTTCTATACTAAAACATTCTTCAGACACACCCACCTTTCTGACCTCCCTTCCAGATCTCATTGCAGCATGGAACTCATCAAAACTCAACTTTTCCACCATCTTTACAGATGATACTGATTTTTCCATGCCTTTGAGCCATGCATAGATGCAACTACAAAACTTTCTCTAAGGAATGACTTCCTTGGCCCTACCCCAGGTAACAATTCCACTTTTCTCTTGCCTTATTGGTTCCTGAACTTTCCATTTGGAGTAGATGGTGAAAAAATTATGAAGGTCTTGGCTTTCTTGGTCACTTCTGCTCTTTGTTCTCTCTCTCTCTCTCTCTCTCTCTCTCTCTCTCTCTCTCTCTCTGTCTCTCTCTCTCTGTCTGTCTGTCTCTCTCTCTCCATGAACATATGTATGTATATATGTGTGTATGTATGTATGTATGTATACATACATATCCACACATAATACTTATATACATACAATTAACCTTACTCTATTGAAAGGTAGTAGATTGTCTCAGTAGAAAAACATTTTGATTTTAAATTTTACCCCCTCCCATTTTTCCAAGTGAAAGAGGAAGGCTACTCAGACATTTTAGTGGGCTTACTCTCCTTTCTGCATTTAATAATAAAGTGTCACTAGTTTACGAATAGTGATGGCTTTTGTATCTATTTTGCATCCCTTTGCATTCAACTAATCAGACCATTGCCTGAGTGATGGCTTGGGAAGACTGCCATTTAGAGGCAATTTTGTAGTTGTGTAAAAAAGAGCATGAGTTCAGAGGTAGAAAAGAAAAGCATCAGTATGAGACATAAAAGACATTCAGAAAAAAATAAAAATTGTTTTGGAGTAGACTTCTCCAAATCTTTCCAAGTTCTGCAATCACATTTTATTGAAAGATAAAATGTAGAACATGAGAATCAGGAAGACCTTAGAACACAGAATTTCCAGGCCAGAAGAAATGTTAGAGCACAGAATTCCAACCTGAATGGAGCCTTAAGCTCTAGAATATCAGGGCTGGAAGGAATCCTAGACAATTTCTAAGGTCAACTGATAACTTCAATGCAATCACTTCATCTTCAACAAATAATTCCTCCTGGATTATAAGAATAGGATCCAGAATGGCGGTTACCCTCTTTGATTCATCCACTTTTGGAAGGATAAAATTATCATTTAGGCAAGCCAGGAAATTATTAACTGCTCTGCTTTTGGCAAAAAGAGAGCTCCAACAGATGTCCAAATAATTGAAGTCCCTCATCATTACCATAGCATGACTCCCTGCCAGGCTTGTGATCTATTTTGCAGACTCCTCATCTATCTCCTCTTTCTGTCCAGGTGGTCTGATGTTTACTTTGATGACAATATCACATCTGTTTCTACTTTCATTTATCTACATCCAAATGTTCCTTCTATAGTTCCTGGATTTCCTTATATTAGTATTTCTTTTTATATTAAATGCTACTCTGTGTACATTTCTATCAATTCTCCTCAGTTTGTTATTGTGTTCCAGAGCCTTAGCCAAGTAAGGGGTTTCATGCCACCAAATCCCACTGATATTTGTAATGGCAAATTTGACCCCCTTGCACTAGGAATCTTAGTTCACCTTGTTGTTATCTATTTTTATTGAGCAGCAGTCCTTCATTTTATAAATCAATAAACTGAGGCCCAAAATGGAGAAATTGATTTGCTCAAAATATAAAGACAGATTTTTTGTTCTGATCAGTTGAAACAGTCACATTGTCATTCAAATATTTTGACCATAAATCATAATGTACCACTATCCTATTTACATTCACCTGTGTTTTTCTCTGCTCACAATATCACTTTTTTACTGTCCATCATGTTATGAGGATGAAAAGACACAAGGGCTATTAAGCACACAAAGTTATTTTAGGATGAGAGGGCAGAAGGTGAAATGATTTTAAAAAGAAAAAGAAAAGAAAATGTGAAACAGCAAAAAATAAAAATACTTTAAAGCACCTAAAACTGTGTAATTAACCTGGTTAACCCTCTGCCCCCTTTATTTTCAAGGTAAACAGATTAGAAGGATTATAGTCACTCACATACATACATACACACAGACACACACAGACACACACACACACACACTCATTCACTAGTGGTTGAGACCTACATGAATGAGAATAAGATTTACAGCTGAAATGCAGGGCTGCTGTGCATGAAGTTTAGACTGTGAATTATTAAGTTTAAACTGCCCAATGATACTGTCACAATCCCTTCTAATTTCAATCCTAGACAAAAGTAATTATTGATAATAAACTAGCAATATGGGCAGACAATTTTCATTCATGTGATGGGGGGCAGGGTTCTTCCAGGGAAAAATAGTAATAGTTATAAGAATATAGAGAATACAGTCCCTTATCGTTATGTGGAAAGACATACATATATATCTAGTAAGACTTTCTCCAGACAAATCCATGGTTCTTGCACAAATGTAAGCTATATAGAGATATGAGAGGGATTGATTCTGACCCTAAAAGAAAAGGATAATTAAAATTGTGTGCAAGTAGGAACTAATTCTACTGATATGTTTGATGCTCTGACTCAGTAAAAGAAACTTTCTAATCTGTACAAAATTATAAGTACCTTCTAGTGGGTTTCATTTTTTGTTGTTGTTTGCTTCTTTTTCTACTGAGTTTATAACAAATATAAGTCTCCCAGGAGACAGTGTTGTACAGTAGAAAGCATGAAAACTTTGGAGTTGGAGGATGTGGGTTCAAATACCAGTTCTGATGTTTACTACCTGTGTGACCTTAGAAAAGTCACTTAACCTGTATGGACATCTGTTTCTTGATTCATAAATGAAAAAGTTGAACCAGATAGCTAAGGAGGGTCCTAGCTCTGCGATATTGACATTTTATTTCCTAATTCCCTTTCAAAGTATATATATATTTATGTAAATATTCACATATATATGCATGTATATGTTCTATATGCATGCATGTATGTACCCATGGATAGAAAGATATATATGCACATGAACATTCATATGCTTATTTAGGAAAATATGCTTATTTATGAATGAACAGTCATGTGTTTATATATTCAGAATCCTACTAATAGATGATGAAAGCAGTCATCTTCAATGGTCATCATGGAGGCAGCAACCTCTGAGTTCCTAATCAACTTTGAAAGATAGGTGTGTCTAGCCCTCTGCATTCAGACAAGTCAATGTCTCAATCAAACAGATCATGTTGTTATCTATTCTTTCTTATAAAGACTTCTGCTATTGAGGAATACAAATTAGTTAACTATTCCATTTTATATCTTCCTAAAGTGTAGTGCAAAGTAGAAAAATCAGGAGTTGGGAGTTAGAAGCTTTATATATAAATCTTAAATCTACCACTTCTTAATTGTGACATTAGACAAGTAAAATCACCTCTTGACTCCTCAGTTTGCTCATCTATAAAATGAGGTGTTTGGACTAAATGATTTTGAATGTCCTCTCTAAATCCACTTTAAATGTCCTCTTAAAAATCTTATAATGTTATGCAGTTTTTCCTTTTGTCCATCTGAAATCTTTTTGTCTTTCATTCAAATCCCTTTCCTTGTTCAATTTGCCTGGATGCACCATATAAGTGTTCATCACATCCTCATTAAGATCTTTCATGTGCTTAGAAAATAAAATCAGATTTTCACCCCAAGCCCCTCCACCTTGACCTTCTCTTCTTGACTTTTCTGACTGTTAATATAATTATTAATTGGCATATATAAGCAGCATTTCTGAATGGACTGAAGAATTTGTGAATCACTGATTAGTCACCGTACTTGGGGACTTGCCAGGCTTTGAGCAGAGTATTATTTATTCTAGTTTTTAAAATGGTAGGCCTCCTTTTAGAGGCCTTTTGAATTACAAGAAAGAGAAGAGCATAGAACTTGGAATCAGATGGTTTAAGTTGAAATCTGAACTCTCTCATTCACTACCTGAGTTACCTGGATCAAGTCCCTTCATTTCTCTGAGACTCAATTTTCTCATCTATTGAATGGAAATAACTCTAGTTTCCTAGTACATAAAAGGAGGAGGTTAGATTAGGTGATATGTAAAGCCCCTCCCAATTTCAAAGCCTATATTTATATAACCTACCTCAAAAGACTGGCATAAAGATAAAATAAGTTAAACTCTTGTTACAGAAATGTTTCATGAACTTAAATGATAATGGTGGTAATGGTAGACATGGCTATGGTGATGATGTCTAGTGGCTAATATCCTGGGACATTTGAAGATTTATAACAGTTTAACTGTAGAGTTCAGCCTATCAGCTCTCCAACAGGCTTGTGCTTTATTGAGAGTTGTCTCAGGGTTAAAAGAATGACTTGCCGACTGCCTGGAACCATAGGTTATATTCCCAATTTGGCCATTTGATTTCTGTTTAGCCCAGCAAACAAATCACTTTCCTTTGCGCAATAATTTAGAGATCTGAGTCCAGCTCACAAGGGCGTTGTGCAGTTTAATAAATATGGGTAATACCCTGAAGAGTTGTTGCCAGGAGGAGCAAGGAGAGTGCGAAATAATATTAACCTCATTTTGTTGCACGGCTGCTTTGAATTTGATCAAATGCATGGCACATCTCTTCAAGACGTACATGGGGAAATCGGCAATATATGTAAATTGCAATAAACTTCCCCCAACATTTATGATCCCTGTTAGAAGCTGAAGTATTTTAGTTGTACTGTCAAATGCATTCAAAAACCACATTTGGTAGTACATAATGGATGGAGGAGAGAAAGGTATTTCCTACATCTGAGAAGATTCGTTTAAAGTTCTGCTTTATGATTGATGCTGCCAGGGCCAGCTGGTATGGAACAGGCTCATTGTGCTAGCTCAGAACAGAGCCCACTCCTACCTTCACAGGGTAATTTGAATTCCATCCTTGCCTCCTTAGAATTGGGATTTTCCCTCTCCTGTTTAGATGCAGATCCAACTTGAACTTTACCTGCTGTTCAGTGCTGGCTCAGGACATACCTCTCTGTGCCAGTTTTGCCTCCAAACTTTTAGGTATCACCCACCACCCTGCTGAATTCTCTTAATGCCAGGCGAGCACTAGCCTGATCTTCAACAGTCCACTGTAAACAAACAAGAAATTATCACTTGGAATAAACATCTGATTATCCCAGCAGAGATCACAACAAAAACAGAGCAAGTGAAAGGGGAGCTGCCTGCTTCACTGAATTCCTTCCAGGCCCTTGATTGTTGGGGAATCAGGCTGCCTTCCCATTTGGCACAAAGACATGCATGTCAGGTGGTGCCAGGTGGCAGTGGGATGGTGTGCTGGAGAAGGAAATGACATGTCTTCTTGCTCATGCTATCATGAGGTTAGGTTACTGGTTACCCATATATTTAAATACCATGTCTCTTCCAAGTCCCCATTGCACTCCCACCTAAAAAAAAGAAGATGAGATAGAAAGGTACCTCTTCCTGGATAGCCCCATTCAACTATCCAGAATTGACTTTTACCACCCTGTATGAGTTCCTGTGTGCCTTTAGCTTTCTATGACTATGGGAGCTATGGCTATCACATGTGCTATCAAGTTTCAGATGGTAATTCTGAGACTTCATCATAAAAGAAATGTAGTTTTGAGATGTCTTCAAGATCCAAATAAATGAATCTAGAGTGGAAAATTGCATGCATTCTGACAGGTAAGGCAAGATATATTTGGGGTCATAAGAACTTTTTTTAATAGCAGAGTTCAAATTGCAACACCTACTGAATTGACTATTAAGACTGGCCCTAAAGTAACTTAGGTTATACCCATATGGAATTTCAGACTAACTTGTGGCATAGTATTTGGGGATGTGAAAACTGGTTCATTTCACATAAAGGCTATGTGATGAGCAAGTTATACTGCCCCTCTAGCCCTGAGTTCCCTCACGGATAGAATAAGAATTTGACTAGTTGATCTCAAAGTCTACATTTTAACATTCTACATTCTCATTTCCAGTTGGGTGGAGCAGTGGATACAGTATTAGGACTAGAGTCAGGAAGACCTGAGTTTCAATCTGTCCAATCTGGCCTCAGTTACTTATTAGCTGTGTGACCTTTGGCAAGTCATTTAACCACTTTCAAATTCAGTTTCGCCATTTGTACAATGGACATAGTAACAGTTCCTACCTCCCAGAGTCATTGGGAGGATAAAACGAGAGATTTTAAAAGTGCTTTGCAAACCTTAATGTGCTATATACATGCTAGCATTTTTAATTATTTTCTTTTATTTGAAGATTCCTTTCAACCCTAATAGTTCTTAAGTGTCTTACAGCTCTAATATTCTCTGTTCTGAGACCCTTTACAACTCAAACAGTCCATGTTTTAATATCTTTGGAAGTGATAAAAGTATTTTTCACTTCTATTTTAATAATAATAGCATGATATATAATCTCTGCATGTGTGTATTGTGTGTGTATACAAACACATATCCTGTGCATAATACTTTTCTACAACAAATATGGAAGGAAGGTAGCTATTTAGTAGTCCCATGTACCAGATGAATGATGAGTAAACTGAGTCTCAGAAAGCTTGTGAACTTTACTCGTGGTCACACAGCTAAAGTGGAAACCAAAAATAAAAGTCAGTTCTCCTGACTCAAACTCTGATACTCTTTGTATTGTAGCATGCTGCCTCTCACATTCACTACACTTGCCCTTTGGTACTGGAATCACATGGGCTCTCCTTGCATTGCTTAAAGACAACATCCCTGACCTGAATTATCTTCTGTGCCTTACACTTCACTATTCTATGGTCTATTATCACCCCTTTTAGCTCCTAGTTTTGTTGTTCAGAAGCCAAGAAACCTTTTGGGATTTTCATAAGCTATTCTTAAATAGATTTCTGCTGGATTCTATGGATTTTAATTTTCTGGCTTTCCCTTCAGGCATTTTCTACCTTTTTTTCTAATTTTTTTTTCAGGCAGCCTCCTTGAAGTTGAGTGCTCCAGCATTACCTCCTGATATGATCCCCCAGTGAGGATGTCAAACTTAATTATAGAACCATCACTGTGCCTTAGCCCTCAACCTCATCTAATGCCTCTGATGACACTGAGTTTTTACTCAAGCCTAAGAAAATAATATCTTTTTGCCTTCTATACCTCAGAGTGAGCTCTTCTAAGAGACAACTCTATATGGCAATTTGGAAACACCTCCACAAATTGTATGTCTCAATGTGACATTCATCTCATTCATTTTTGGCACTGTCCTGCCTTATGCCCCAACAGTTTCTCCCAGGATTTGTAGTACCTCACAACCTCTTTGTGTGTGTTCTGCCCTTCTGCTATATATTACAATCCTTTAGGAAATGATTAGAAAGTTTTATGATACGTTTTCTGGGTCCTGTGGATAGATTCCCATGGAATTTCCTTATAAATTGTTTGCTATCTATGTGACCCTGGATAAGTTATTTATCCTTTCTGAATCTAAGTAACCTCATCTATGAAATAAAGATAATACAAGTATCTACTTCACAGAGTTCTTGTGATGATCAAATGAGGTAATTTATGTAAAATATTATTCTAGCCTTTTTTCAGGGGGATGAATTAGACTTGTGATTTCCTTGGTGCAGAGAGCCACTGATGAGGTCCTCTGCCAGTGCAGATTGTCATGTTCTTTGTAATTTATATTCTTAGCAAGCTACTGTGGGCTCTGGGGAAATGCAACATTAAATGATTTACTCAGGGTCACACAACTAGTATGTCAGAGGCAGGATTTGACCCTAGCTTTTCTGACTTGGAAGCTAACTTTATTCACTGTGACATGCTGCCTCTAAGAAACACTAAAGTACTATCTGAATGTGAGCTATTATTATATTATTATACAGCATCTCTGTTATTTCTAGATTTCTAAATTTTCTATCACCATGTTTTATATATAGATTGGATCTGTAGCTGAGTTTCTCATTTGGCCAATGAAGCTAATGTCACAAAATTCAGTCCTTCTATGCTTTAGTTAGGTTTGTTTAGCTCCCCAAGCCTGGTTAACTATGGTACAGATGTGTGTCAAAAAGGGGAAAAATATGACTGTGTCATCACAACCCATCACCATGTTTAGGATAATAACTAAATTCTGGAGTTCTGAAGCTGAAAGAAGACTTAGTGTAAAAAAGCTGGAAGGTATCTTAAAGTATTATGTCAGGGATGGACGGGACCCCAGAAC
Organism: Vombatus ursinus; assembly: GCF_900497805.2. Lineage (NCBI taxonomy): Eukaryota > Metazoa > Chordata > Mammalia > Diprotodontia > Vombatidae > Vombatus > Vombatus ursinus. The sequence goes on along the minus strand of NW_020954564.1, from coordinate 6,313,339 downwards.
ATAGAATTTTAAGGCAGATGAGGCTTTAGAAACCAATTAGTCTACTCTTTTTATTTCATAAATCAGAGTATTATGGCATAGGGATGGAAAGTAACATATTGTATCCCCTGAGGAAAGGCTTCTCAAGGCCAAGTTAGGGATCTTCCATCTGCCCCAAAGCAACCGTTTCCATCTGTACCAGCACACGGTGCTGTACCAGCACCTCTTGCTATCAGCCCAATATCTCAATTGGAATATGGAAAACCTCCAGTGCAAAGAAGAGCCCAATGTCCCTTTTACTTCAGGACTCCCATCTCCTACTTCACCTGTTCTTTAAAAGTAGAGGAATGGTCCCCTCCTTTCAATGATGGACATTCTCATACCTGGTCATCACTTTCACATCTCATTGTCTCTGAAATCCTAGAGAACACTATTTAAATCTCATTTATCACCCCTACCACCCAATTCTAAATTTTCATCCTTCTCAACCTTCCTATCCTGAGGTTTCATCCTAACCCTACCCAGCCTTTTACACTGTGTCCTTTGGAATGCCTTTTCTATAGGCAACAAACTTTCCTTCATCTTCAGTCTTTTCCACCCCATCTCTTTCTGTCTACTAGCTCTTAATGAAGCCTAATTTCCCTTTATGATGCAGCTTTCTTGGCCACCCTTTCCAGTAATGACTGCATCTTCACTCATTTAACTCCATTTACTGGTCAAGGTACAGAAGTTGGAATAGTCTTTGCTTCCCATTTCCACTTCCAGGTTCTCTCCTTTCTTCCATTACTCAGTAATATCTCTGCCTTTGTGGTTTATGCTATTCATATCTACCACCCAATCAAAATCCTAGTAGCTATTGTTTAAAGATCTCCGGGTCACTCCCTTCCTTTCTCAATGAGTTTGATACCTGCTTAGATTTTTTATTTTCTTCTCCCAAACTTCTCCTCTCATAGTAGGGGCCTTCAACATATATATTGATTATTCTTTAAATACCCTAACCATCTAGTTCTTCTACCTATTCACCTCCAATACTATTTCACCCCATGTCAGCCACACAAAAATGATCATCCCTTTTCTCTTGTCATTACCCATAAAGATACCAACTCCATGTTCAAGAAATCTGAAACCTACTTATCCAACCATAATCTACTAGTTTTTCACTTTCCCTCTGCTTTCCCTTACAGAAACCTCTTCATCCACACCACAACCTCCAGTCTCCTAACTCCTCAATTCTCTCTGTCTCTCCTCTGCTCCACATTTTGATTCCTTGGTGAAACAATTGAACTCTTTTACTGTCCTCCTTTCTTGAATCCCTAGACTCCTTATTATATCACTGATTACAACCAGCCAAGCTTCAGTCTTGGATCACTACCACCATTCACTGGCTTCACTCCTACACATGTGCTGCTAAATAAATTTAGAAGAAAAAAAATGCATAACCATTCTTACTAGATCCCATGCAAGTGTACAAATGCATGTTACATAGCCTCAATTGGGGCCTCACTGCTGCTAGTCAATTCTATTATGCCTCAATAATCAACTCACTATTCCACTTTCCACGGTGGCTATTCCAAATTTATTCATCCTTCCTCAGACCTCTCATGTCTCCCCCTCCCCTACTCTCTCAGCTGAGGTCCTTGACTCAATATTTTACAGAAAAACAAAACAAAACAAAACAAAACTTGAGGTCATTCACAATGAATTCTTTCTTCTCCCCTTTACCTTGTCTCCTATCACTTAGGTTTCTGCCGCTTTCTCTCCCTTCACCCCTGTCTCACATAATGAAACAGCCTTATTCTTTACCAAGGCTAACCCCCCTCCCTTGTTCAAGTGATCACATTCCGTCCCATCTTTTCTAACAGATTGCCCCCCCTCTCTCTCCTTCCCTCACTTCCTCCCTCTCTCTCTCTCCCTCTCTCTCCTGGCTCAATTCATACTGCCTACAAACATTCCTATGTCTCTTCTATTCTGAAAAAAAGAACCCTCATTTGATCTCTCCATCTCTGCTAAATATAATCCGATTTCTATTCTGCCCTTTGTAACTAAATTTTCCCCAAAAGGCCCTTTACAATGGGTCTCTCCACCTCCTTTCCTCCCAATCTCTTCTTAACCCCTTATATAATGGCTTCTGACCTTATCATTACACCAAAACAGCTCTCTCCAAAGTTTTTAATGATCATCCAGTTGCCAAATTCAATGATCTTTTCACAATTCTAATTTTCCTTGACCTCTATGCAGCCTTTGACAGTATTGATCACCTGCTACTCCTTGATACTCTCTTCTCCCTAGGTGTTTGGGACATCATTTTTTCCTGTTTTTTTTTTTCCCTACCTGTCTGACAGCTCCTTCTCTGTCTCTGTTGCAGAATCTTTCTCTAGGTCATACTCTCTAACCATATATATCCCCCACAGTTTTGTTCTGGGCCTGTTTCTCTTCTTTCTCTATCCCTTGGTGATGTCATCAACTCTCATGGATTTAATTATCATCTTTATGCTGATGATTCTCAAATCTGTCTTTCCAGCCCCAATCTCTCTGCTAAACTCAGTTACACATCTCCAACTGCCTTTCAGATATCTTGAACTGGATGTACAATAGAAATCTCAAAAAACAATACATTCAAACTGGAGTTCATTATCTTTCCCCCTAAACCCTCCCACCCCACCTTCCCTTTAACTGTAGAGAGCAATACAATAGTATTAGAATAGAATACTCTCAGTCCCTCAGACTTGTAACCTAAAAGTCATCCTGGATTCCTCACTATTTCTCACCTCCCATATCCATGCTGTTGCCAAATCCTATAAGTTTTATTTTTATAACATCTCTCTTTTTTTTATTTTTACACCTCTTGAATATGTCCCCTTTTCTTTTCTGTTGCTTCCATCATTCTAGTGCAGACCTTCATCACCTCACATCCTGATTATTGCAATAACATTTTGGTTGACTTGCCTGCCTTGTCTCTCCCCACTCTAATTCATTCTCCATACAACCCCTAAAACGATTTTCCTAAAATACAGGTTCAATCACTTCAATAAACTCCAGTGGCTTCCTATTGCCTCCAGGAGAAACTATAAAATGCTCTGATTGGCATTCAAAGCCCTTCATAATCCAGCCTCCTCCTACCTTTCTGGTATTCTTACACCTTACTCCTTAACATGTCACTGGCATCTTGGCTATTCCACAAACAAGACCTCCTATTCTCCACTCTGGAAATTTTTGCTGGCCATCTCTTGTGCTTAGAATGGTCTACCACTTCCCCTCCAACTACTGTCCGTTTTGACTTCCTCTAATTCTTAGCTAAAATCCACTGTTTACATTAAGACTTCCATTTTTTTTCAATTCTAGTGCCTTTCCTCTATTATTTCCTATTTGTCCTGTACACAGCTTGATATATATATATATATATATATATACACACACACATATATATATATATATATATAATTTGCTTACATGTTGTCTTCCCCATTAGATTATAAGCTCTTTGAGGGCAGGGACTATCTTTTGCTTTTTTTATCCCCCACACTTAGCAGTGTTTGGCACACAATAGCACTTAATAAATGTTTCTTAATTGATTTATTGCCCAAGGTCACATATTGAATTTATGGAAAAATCTAGAACTCAAATGTAGAGTTAAAGTAAAATTCTACCTCAAATGTTTATGGAAGGCACAGATCCATATATAGACACACCAAGTGGACTCAGAAACTACTAGAACAGATTGTGAACAGATGACTGGATAGCATAAAAGAGAATCACTAAATTGTTACCTTAGTGTCCATCTGGTCCAACCCCTAACCTACTTTAAGAATTCTTTCTATGAGGGTGGAGCCAAGATGGAAGACTAAAAGCAGTGACTTACTTGAGCTCTCCCCCAAACCCCTCCAAATACCTGTAAAAATGACTCTAAACAAATTCTAAAGCAGCAGAACCCACAAAAAGACAGAGTGAAACAAATTTATAGCCCAAGACAGCCTGGATGGTTGATCAGAAAGGTATATTGTGCCAAGCAGGGAGAGGAACACAATTAGGCATGGGCACACAGGCAAGGCAGGCTTCAGCAAACCTGAAACAGGTGGTTTCTAGATGTCTCAACCCAGGAATGCCAAAGACAACTTAGAAGGTCAATAGGAAAAGTCTGTGATGGCAGTGAGAGAGAGAAGCCCAGTCCCAGCCTCAGTCGCGGAGCTTGGCCCTGGGGCAATGGCTGCGTCTGGAGCTTCTGGGCTACAGATGGAGGGGGAATCTAGTGGCTGATCAGAGGGGGATTGCAGGAATCTCTCTGCTGGTGCAGCATTGTCTTGTTTTGCCTGTGCTTGGCTCTGGGTCACAGTTCTGGGTGGCGATCCTGGGGTGAGGAAGAGTGCTGGTGTGGTGGAGCTTGTAGTGGTAGTGGAGAGGAAATTCCTCTCACGGTTCCAAAGCAGAAAAGAGTGCTTTTGGTCACTTGTAGACCAGAGCACAAGCCAGGGAAGGAGTAAACACCTCGCCCCTTATCCTACCACCTTGGAAGAACTGAAAATTTACAGGTCCCTAGAAGTATCTCTGAAAACAGCTGCACAAACCCCCTGAAGCCTGGGACAATACATCTTCCACACTGGAAGCAGACCCCTACCTTAGCAAAGAGTTTAAAACTCAAGTAATTGGCTGGAATCACAAATAAACAAAAGTCCAAAAAAAAATAATTCTTTCTATGATATATCTGATAGGTGGTCATCCACATAATGCTTGATACATAGTATGCTTCTTGATTGATTGATTATTTCAGCCTTGGTTTTGAACATTCAAAGTAACTGGGAGTGTACTATTTCATGACACAGCCCTTTCCATTACTGAGCAGTTCTGATTGATAGAAATTTTTTACTTCATATTAAGCATAAGAATACTCACCCTCCTTTGAAATTCCTTCATATAGCCTGTCCTCTTGGGTCAAGCAGAACAAGCTTACTCTCTCTCCCCCTCCACTTTTCCCAGAAGTTGTTCCAAGATGATAACATTTTCCATTTTCACAGACAGCTACTCTCATTCCCTGGGGAATTCTTTTATTGACGGCCATTCATTTATGCTGCAGTCATCTTTTGCCACAATGGACTCATTGGTCTGGAATGCTTATCATGACTTATAGCCCAATCCATTGCCAAACACATACCCAGGAATGTTATATGGGGATGGAATGAATTTTCACACTCTTAAGTCACCATGGAAGCAAACACTCCTAATTTATGCTACCTTTTTATTCTCTACATAATTTTGATTTTAATGTTCCATTTCTAGAGCATCAATATCCTTTTGCTAGTAGCAATTGAAAATAAAATAAATAATTTCCCTCCTATGACGGCCAGCTTAAAAGGATCCCCAGTTTGAGTGAGGGGAAAGAAAGTCTATGGTTCACACATCTCCAGATATAGATTGACTAATTCTCATAACTTCTGCAGGAAAATGAAGGCAAAACAAATTAAAAAAATACATAATACTAAATGTTTCTGGCCACTTTGAAAGGAATAAGGAGGAGAAGATAAAAGGATTATCTACGTGACACTCATGAGAGCAGGCAAACATAATGGAAAGAACATTATATAGGGGATCTGTAGCTCAAAGGGACACCAAAGATCATTTCATCCAATTCCTTAACTTTTGCAAATAAAGAAATAGAGTGCTACTGGGGTTAGGTGACTTGTTTCAAGTTTATAGAGATGGTATGTATCATAGGCTACACTTGAACTCATATCTCCTGACTAAAGAGACAGTGCTTATTCCACTGGACCACACTGCTTTCAAACTCTGGTTCTGCCACTTACTAGCTACAGAATATTGGTCAAGCCATTTTACTTCTTTGACCCTCAGTTACCTCATCTGTAAAGTGGGAATAATAACACATGTATTGTACTGCCTACCTTACAGAGTTCTGGTGGGAAAAAAAGTTCTTTCAAAGGATTGAATAATATGAAAATGTGACTTATCATTATGCATATGAATTGGAAGTTGTTTTTTTTTTTCTTTCCCCACCAATGTGATTTGGCCCAAGGAATATATTTTTCAGAGATGAGAAAAATATTCAATCATACAAAGCAACTTTTTTTAATTGTATAAAATAATTAATTATTTAAATAGCAATAGTCTAGGCAACTCTTTAAAAAAAGACTATAAATTACAGAGAAGGTGCTGACCTGCATTCATAGACTTGCCCTCAACCAAGACTTCTTTATACTAATGAAATCACAAGCCCAGTCCACTTAAAATTATTTATGTGTATGTGTATGTGTGTGTGTGTGTGTGTGTGTGTGTGTGAGAGAGAGAGAGAGAGAGAGAGAGAGAGAGAGAGAGAGAAACAGGGGGAATGGAGACATGCTAGTAATTGCAAAACAAAATCACAGAACCATTAAGGAGGGAAGGGAAGGTTAGGGATAGGGAAGAGGTGGCATTTTTCCATCCCTCAAAGCCTCAGGGAGCCATGATCCAACCCACAAACTGAAATCAATCAGGATCTGCCCTCTGCTGCTGAACCACAAACAGAAAAATGGGTGGTGTTAGAGGGCTAGTGATGGGGGCCCAGAGAAGGTGGTAGCTAAAAGGAATTCTGGTGCCATCTAGTGGAAAAGGGGATGCCAGTGTAGCCCAGCATAGCCCAGCACAATCAGACCTCTAATAACTGGACTCAGCTCACAGAAAAGTCCTTAATATTTTTAAATTTATGTTCCCCTGCAAGTGATGCCTAATATGTCTTCTTATACATACTCTCACAGCTGTTCTTTTCCAGTAAGGAGATTAAAAAGATGGTATTGTATGGTATTGTAGAACAGACAAGGGACCTAAAGTCACACGTATTTAAATTCTGCCTCTGCTACCTGCTACTGTAGCACCTCTAAGCAAGTCACTTCCACTCTTTGTCTTGGTTACTTCATTGATAAAAGGAGGTTATATTCCCAGGTTGCTATCTCTGACTGCTTCCCTTTAATGATCTTATAAATGATTTTTCCAATAGGCCCATCTCCTGGACCAGACCAAGCTACCTGTCTCCAGATTTAGGTCCCAGGGCCTTTTCCAGTACTCTTGTGGTCATCTTCCAAACCAGACTCTGAGCTGACCCACCTAACACTGCTACTTTCTGCTTTGTAACTGACTTTTCTTGCATATACATCTGCTTGCTTCTTCTTTGTTGAGAAATGATCCTTCCAGGGATTCATAATCCACAGGGAATATCAATAGAAGGTTAAGAGGTTGAACCTTAAGAGAAGATCTTGAACTATCTACCTCCTTCCTCTGTCCTTTTTCTCACTACTGGTTCTCTGTCTGAACTCATTCTACAATAGTGGACATTTTTTAAAATTTATTTATTTTGATTTATCAACAATCACTTCCATATGTTTTTGAGTTTAAAATTTTTCTCCCTCTCCCTCCCCACCATCCTCCCCAAGATGGTACACAATCTGATATAGGCTATACATATACATTCCTATTAAACATATTTTCACATTGGTGATATTGTAAGTAAGAATTAGAACCAATAGGAGGAACCACCAGAAAGAGGAAACAAAACTCAACAGAAGAAAAAAAAATAGCAAATAGTATGCTTCTATCTGCATTCAAACTCCATAGTTCTTTCTTTGGATGTGGATAGCATTTTCCATTACGAGGCCTTTAGAGATGCCTTAGATCCTTGTATAGCTGAGAAGGGTTAAGTTTATCAATATTAGTCATCGCTCAATGTGTCTGTTATTGTGTACAACGTTTTCCTGATTTTGCTCATTTCACTCAGCATAATAGTAGACATACTTGTATCCTTTCCTGTTCTTCATCCCATTGATTCTAAATCCCTGATTGCCTATATACATACTCCATTACTTATTCCTAGTTCCCTCACTCCTACCCTGCTCAACCCTATGCTGCTAATTGTTCCAATGTAAATTCTGCCCACCCCTTCCACTGTGATCTCTGCAACTCCTATTCCAGGATTACCAAATTTCTTTTTCCACTATATCCTACTTCATTTAAGCCTCAGATGAATATCTGACATTTTCTTTACCAAAGCAAGGAGTTCTTCTACATGATACAGATTGTCATCTCCTCCTAGGTTTTCCTAACATGGTTCTATCTTATTTCTGTTTCTACCTGCCTGATTGCTCTGTCTAAGTTCCCTTTTGCTGTATCTTCATCCAAGTCATGCCTGACAATCATGTGGATCCTCCAAGGTCTGTGTTGGGCATTTTTCTATGCTTCTTCAATATTTTATCTCTCCTTAAAATCTCTACACAGATGACTTCTATATTTATGTATCTCGCTCTAGCCTCTCTTCTAAGCTCCCAGTCCCACATAACCCACTGCCACTTGATCATTTTGAACTGAATATCCCATAAGCATGTCAAACACAAATTGTCCAAAAAAGAACTCATATTTCCCTAAAATCCTTTCCCTCTTTTAAATTTCCCTATTACTATTAAGGGAAACACCCTACTCTCATTCACCTAGGTTTACACTCTTGTAAGCACTGAATTCTCACTCTCATTAATCACTTATATCTGATCTATTACCAAACATTTTTATTTCTCCTACAAGTCTCTTTCTCTCTACTCCCACATCCACAATTCTACTTCATGTTCTAATCACCTCTCACCTAAACTATTGCAATATCCTTCCTCCTGCCTCATGTTTTTCATTCTCATATATCCTACAATTAGCTGCCAAAATGATTATCTTAAAGCGTAAGTCCAACCATATCAACTACTCAGTAAATCCCAGTGGTCTCTACTTTCTGTGGCATCAAATATAAATTCCTCTGCTTGGTATTTAAAATATTTTACAATCTGGCTCCTTCCTAACTTTTCAGTCTTTTCATACTTTACTCTCCTCTATGCACTCTGTGACTCAACTACGATGGCATACTTGCAGATTTTTCCATTTGATACTTTGTCTGCTATCTCCATGCCCTTGAAATGACTGTCCTCTATATCCAGAATGTTCTTCTCCCTTATCTTTGTCTCTTAACTTCCCTGGATTTCATTGGGATGCAGTTCAATCCCACCTTCTTAGGAGGCCTCTCTCTGTCTCTATCTTCATCTCTTTCTTTCTGTCTCTCTGGCTCTATCTTTTTCTGTGTCTCTCTATCTTTCTCTTATGTTATATGGCTATAATTATTCACATCTTTTCTCCCCTGAGGGTCTTCCCCTACCAGTTTTACTTTTTTTTTCTTGGAATAGATTGAAGAGGATATTCTTTGCCCCATTTTTTTTTTTTTTACCTAACTATAATCACTGAATGGGCATTGCCTCAGTCAAAATGAGACCTCCTAAAAATCTTAGCTTTAAAAGGCCATGGACTTTCACCACATCTGGGGCCAGCTCCAGTTATCCTGATCTGTATCTTGTCACTGGACCCAGATGACTCCAGAGGAGAAAGTGAGGCTGGTGACTTTGCACAGCCTTCCCTCACTTAAATCCAATTCACCTTCCTGTCATGGCATCACCTCCCTGATATCATGGTCCTCTTTGAGAACGAAGGACAAACAACAGCAACAACAATCTTCTCTCCCCTATTAAAATGTGATTCTTTAAAGATTGGGGCATTTTTGTTTGTTTGTTTGTTTGTTTTTAACCCTTCTTTGTATCTCCAGGGTTTATCTCAGTGCTGAGCACAAAGTGCTTCATAAATGTTTGCTGACTTATTAATAGCTATAGAGAGATTGAAGATTTATGAAGAATTGTCATCAGAACAACCCTGTATTTGTTATTTTATTCAAGTCAGTTAAACAAGCATTTATTAAGTACCCATTGTTTGTCTAACACTGTACTAGACACTAGAGATATAAGAAAAAAAAACTACATCAGTTTACTTTTTGTTCTATCATCACTATTACTGTTTTGTACATCTTGAAACTGATGCTCTGAGAATTTCAATTACTTCCCCAAGGCCACACAACTGGTAATTGGAGAAGATTAAATTTCAACTCAGTTTTATAACTCCTTGACCAGTAAACTTTCCTTTATTTAAGTTCCCTCTCCCCTTGCTTCTCCCTGCCCCCCAAAAATATGACTCTGATATCCGAGGAGAGAAAGGGAAGGAAGAAACCTTTATGTAGCACCTACTATATGCCAGGCACCATGCCTCTTACTGACATTTTATCATATCTGATCCTCAAAACCCTGTAAGGTAGGTACTGTTATTATCCCCATTTTAGAGTTGAGTAAACTGAGGCAAACAAAGGTTAAGTGACTTGCCCAAGGCCACACAGCTAGTATCTGAGGCCAGATTTGAATTTAGGCCTTTCTGACTCCAGACTCAGTGCTCTATCCATTTCACCACCAGCTACCTGCTAGCTTGTGTCTCAGCACAAACAAGATTTCACTATGATAAAGCTCCTTGACATAGTGTCAGAGGTTCTGGGTTTGACTTCCATACTATCAATGTTACTTATGTAACTTATGTAACTCAGTGACTTTCCTGAACAACATTTTTTTTTCATCTCCAAAAAGACATTTCCGTCTGTATTACCTCCCGGAGAGTTACTGTGGAGCAAACATTTTGTAAAATATGTGTGAGTTCTTACTTTCCACATCAGGGAACCAGGGTCAGCCAACATTTGGATGTGCTATTTCTAATCAAAATATAACATCTTAGAGCATTGATTGTCCTGTTCAGTAGTACAAACAGGGTCCTGGTTCAAAGTTTTCTTGTTTGTTCTTTTCTGCTACAAACATTGGCTACTCTTATTCTTTAGGCTATAACATTCATTTAGATGTATCCTGTGCACCCACACTTCAGGAAAAACAAATGAAAAATCTTTATTAGATATCTACCATGTTCTAATTACTGTGTTAGGGCCCAAGAGGAGCACTAAAGTGAATTCTAAGACATGTTCCTTCTCTATAGGGAGCTCATGGTCTCATAAAAAAGACTAAGGTCTACACAATAGCCCAGGGGGAAACCCAAGAAGGGCATGTTGCTGGTCTAGGAGAATTATATTTTTATTGGAAAGGAAAAAGAAGAACTTCAGTCTCTAAAACTAATAAAGTTGATAGCTGATATGTATATATAGCATTCCTTTATTATAATTTGAAGAAGGGACAGGGAAAGCACATAGATAGAGGATTTTTCTAACATGTGGCCTTAGAAGGACCTGGCAGAGAACTTACTAACAACCAGACGAATATGACTTATTTAGACAGTTAATATAGATCATTTATATGCCAAAAAACATTTTAAGTGGAGGTGGAGTAGCTTCTGTGTGGGATTAAATGGGATTTAAAGGTTGTGGAGAAGTCCAACTTATACATACTCACATGTATATGTACATATACATATATGTATATTTGTCTATACATAGATATATATGGGCATGTATAGCGAGACTAGAAGATCACATGAACATGTAAACATACATGTCTGTATGTACATATATGTGTGATACATGTGTGCATATATTGTGTGGATAAATATGTGCTTATCCCTATATCTATACATATATGTAATATATAAATATATATATATATACATAAATATAGATATACAGTGTGATACATATAACCTTTCATCTTTTTTATGTACCACAGTGCCTAAAAATTCACCTTAAGTGACTTTGCTTTGGGTTAACCATGGTGACATCACACTTGCCTTATTGTTTTCCTTAAAAATGAAGCTGCCATTATTTGTTGAAGTGAGGACCTACAGGTATGCAACATTTTATGTATTGTCAGATTTCTAGGTTGATGTATTGGTTAGTTTTGTTGAATTGCTTTTCACCCTCTTTCTTTTCTATGCTTTGTTACAAAAGACAGATTTATGGGTTGGGGAGGGTGAAGGAATATATTGGAAATGAAAGTGATGAAATAGCAAAAGACATCAATAATTTTTTTTTAAAGACAAACAAAAATGGAATGAGGTGGCTCTTTGTAAAACTCAAAGATAACTGGACTAGGGAGTTAGAAGACATGGGTTTGAGGCCTGACTAAGCCACATCCTAGCTATGTGATCTTCAGTAATTTACTTTACCTCTATGAGTCTTCATTTCCTCATTTGAAGAATGAGAAACACAACACTTGGACTACTATGTCACACAAGTTATGACATTTAAGTTCCATGAGGGTAGGACCATATTGTAATTAAAATGTGCATTTCCTAGCACTTAATACAGAGTTCTGTACACATTAGTTTATTAATAAATGTTTGTTTTATAGAGTTGAATTAAATAAAATTATGTATATAAAATTATTTGTAATATACATGAGTTGATGTTTTTATTTGGGTTATAATACTCAGCTATTGAGTCCCTAATACTTCCTTATTAATGAATTCATCTGATCCTTTTTTTCCTTCAGATAGGGGATAGAGCACAAGGATGCCCCTGAGTGCTTAGAGGAAGCCCAAGATAGGCTGTTATTGAAAATCAAAGTAAAGCCATCAATTTCATGAAAACGTATCTCATCTATGGTTAGAGTTTTGCTGTTTTCTCAGTATTATTGTATTATTGAATTGAATTATTCAGCAAATGGACTCAAATCTCCACTCTCCTTGGCCTATGGAGAGAGATGCCAGATTTAAGGGTCATGAGATTCTGTCTTTGAGTTTGTCATTAAACGGTCCTCCTTACCTCTTTCCTACACATTCCAGAGGAATAACTCAGAGTGGTACCATAGGATGATTGTATAAAGTCATGGTTGTGTCCATTGAGTTCCTATAATACCAACAGAAAAACAGTTAACTGAGGGAACAGAGCCAGTTCTCCAAAAAGGGAGGATCTTTATAATGTGATCTGAAAAGCACTGAAAATCTCATACTCCCCACCCCCCAAGCTATACACATCTATAGAAGTACCTCCCCTATCTGCTTGCAAAGGCATACCATTACAGCTACTTATTTCATTCAAGCCCTTGTAGAAAACAGTTAAAGTTTCATTTTAACTGGGCATGGGGGCCAGTGCAGGGGGCAGGGTGGGTTGCATTGAGTATTCCTACATATTACAAGAGTAGTAAGAGACAATTAGAAGACAAAAGATCTAAATTCTAGTCCCAGCTCTGCCCTAATTTATCTTAGGGGTAGTCACTTTTCCCCTCTAGAACTCAGTTGTTATGGCTGCTGTTTTAATTTCTATTTTTTTAATGAACAGACATTCATTTTCTAACCCTTCTACCTCATTCTCCCATTAAATGAAGAAAAAGAAAACCCTTAAAATCAATATGTACAATCAGGGAAAGAAAATTCTTGCATTGTCCATTTTAAAAAAAATGTGTATATTATTGTATACTTGGAGCAGAAAGTGAATAGCATATTTTAACACTGGTGTTTTAGAAAAATGCTTTGATCAGAGATTTTAAAATTTCTTCCTTTTTTGGGGGGGGGAGGCAATTGGGGTTAAGTGACTTATCCAGGTTCACACAGCTAGTAAGTGCCTGAGTCTGGATTTGAACTCAGGTCCTCCTGACTCCAGGGAAGTACTCTATTAATGGCACCACTTAGCTGCCCCAATTATAGATTTTTCTAATTTTTTTTGTATTTATAATAGCATTATTATTATTATATTATTATCCTCATTTTTAATTCAATGAAAAGATGGCTTTACTTGGTATCATTTCATACAAGTCTTTCCAGATTTCTCTGTAACCATACTTTTTCTTGTTTCTTATGCACAAATTTATTTTTGTTTCTTATTTATCATGTATCGTACCTTTTTTTCAGTTTTCCCCCAATTGACAGAAATCCTGTCAGTATCCAGCTCTTTGCATTATAGAAGGGGCTACTATAAATATTTTTTTATAGATAGAGATCCTTTTACCTATTTCTTTGATTTTTATTTTAAAGTTTTTTGAAGTATAGGCCTAGCAATGGTATGTCTGGAAAAAAAAAAAAACACTTTTAGTGTCTTTTAGTAACTTTTTTATGTATCATTTCAAATTGCTTTCCAAAATAGTTATACCCAGTCATAAGTTCATATAAAGAACATTAATGTTAGGTCTCATTTTATTCAACTGTAAAGTGAAATATTCAGACTAATTGCTTGGATTCCTTTACAATTTTAACATTCTATGTTTTATATTCAAGCATTCCATATTCTTTTTTTTTTAATTTTTATTTAGCATTTTATTTTTCCCCAGTTACATGTAAAAACAATTTTAACATTCATGTTTAAAACTTTGAGCTCTAAATTCTCTCCCTTCCTTCCTCTCAACCCCACCCTCAATGAGAAGATAGGCAATTCATTATAGGTTATACATCTGTTGTCATGCAAAACACCTGCGCAATAGTCATGTTGTGAAACACTAACTATATTTCCCTCCATCCTATCTCTCCCCACCCCCTATTTATTCTATTCTCTCTCCTTTCACCCTGTCCCTCCTTAAAAGTGTTTTGCTTCTGACAATCCCCTCCTCCAATCTGCCCTCCCTTCTATCACCTCTCTTCTCTTATTGTTTTCCTCCACTATTTTCCTGTAGGGTAAGATAGATTACCACACCCAATTGAGTGTATATGTTATTCCCTCTTTGAGCCAATTCTTATGAGAATAAGGTTCACTCACTCCTTCTCACCTCCCCTTCTTCCCCTCCAATGTAAAAGCTTTTTCTTGCCTCATTTATATGAGATAATTTACCTCATTCTCCCTCTTTCTTTCTCTTTCTCTCAGTACATTCCTCTCTCACCTCTTAATTTTAGTTTTTACATATCATCCCTTCATATTCAACTCACACCTGTGCCCTCTGTATATATATACTCCTTCTAATGACCCTAATAGTGAGAAAGGTCTTATGAGTTACAAATATGATCTTTCCATGTAGGAATGTAAACAATTTAAACTTATTAAGTCCCTTATGATTTATCTTTCCTGTTTACCTTTTATGCTTCTCTTGAGTCTTGTATTTCAAAGTCAAATTTTCTATTTGGCTCTGGTCTTTTCTCAAGAATGCATGAAATCCCTCTATCTCATTGAATGTCCATTTTTCCCTTTTCTTATACTCAGTGTTGTTGGGTAGGTGGTTCTTGGTTGTGATCCTAGCTGGAATATCATATTCTAAGACCTCTGATCTTTTAATGTAAAAGCTGATAAATCTTGTGATATTCTCATTGTGACTCCATGATACTTGAATTATATTCTTGCAATATTTTCTCCTTGACCTGGGAACTCTGGAATTTGGCCATAATATTCCTAGGAGTTTTCCTTTTGGGATCTCTTTCAGGAGGTGATTGATGGACTTTTTCCATTTCTATTTTATCCTCTGATTCTAGAATATCAAAGCAGTTTTCCTTGATAATTTCTTGAAAGATGATGTCTAGGCTCCTTTTTTGATCATGGCTTTCAGGTACTCCAATAATTTTTAAATGATTTCTCCTGGATCTATTTTTCCAGATCAACTGTTTTTCCAATGAGATATTTCACATTGTCTTCTTTTTTTTTTTTTTTGCACTTTTTTGGTTTTGTTTTGTAATTTCTTCATTTCTCAAAGAGTCATTAGCTTCCATTTGCTCCATTCTAATTTTTTCGGAATTATTTTCTTCAGTGAGCTTTTGGACCTCCTTTTCCATTTGGCCAGTTCTGCTTTTTGAAGCATTTTTCTCCATATTGGCTTTTTGGACCTCTTTTGCCATTTAGTTTTGTCTATTTTTTAAGGTATGATTTTCTTATGTATTTCTTGGGTCTCCTTTACAAAGTTGTTGACTCATTTTTCATTATTTTCTTGCATTACTCTCATTCCTCTCACCAATTTTCCCTCAAAGTCTCTTACTTGATTTTCAAAATCATTTTTGAGCTCTTCCATTGCCTGAGACCAATTTATATTTTTCTTGGAGACTTTGGATATGGGAGCTTTGACTTTGTTGTCTTCTTCTGAGTGTGTGTTTCAATTTTCCTCGTCACCAAGTTAAGTTTCTACAGTCAGTTTTATTCCCACTGTTTGCTCATTTTCCTAGCCTATTACTTGACTTTTTAATTATTTATTAAGGTAGGAATCTGCTTCTGTATGGAGCATAAACTGTTTCAAGCTTCAGAGGTTTGGTGCAGTTCTTTTCAAAGATACTTCTAGGGACCTGTAAATTTTGATATTTTCCAAGGTGGTATGATCTAAGGAGAGGTGTTTACTCTTCTCCTGGCCTGTTTTCTGGTCTGTAAGTGACCACAAGCACTGTTATTTGCCTTGGAACTGTGAAGAAGGTCCCCTCTCCACTCCTTCCACAAGCTCTGCTATGCTAGTTCTCTTCTTCATCCAAGGATTGCCACCCAGGACTGCAACCCAGATTTAAGTAAGGGCAAAACAACAGAGTCCTACTTAAGTGTTATCAAAGAGACCCCTATAATCTCCTTCTGGCCAGTTGTTCAATCCCCTTACCATCTGTGGGCTGACAGTTCCAGAAGTCTACCATTCCATATTCTTAAGGTTTTCTTTCAACTTTATGTTCTAACATTCCATGTTCTAAGGTTCCTATCAAATTCCTAATTCCTATGAATTTCTACATTCATTTCCAGCTCTGTGATTCTATAGTTCCATATTCTCTACCTCCATAGAGCCTCAGGGCCCATGAAAGAAGAGTTTCAAGCAAATAGCAAAGCTAACACTAAAGTGCTGATGTGGAATTAAAGGGAAAACCAAAAATGTAAAAATGCTTTGTATCAGGGGAACAAAGTAAATGCAAATCATCTGCTTTTCAATATCAAAGAATTGCCAGAGTTATTAAGATATTGTTGAGGGGTAAGGAAGATGGAATTTAGAGGTAGTTAAGTTTGGCCAGTTACCCGTAGAGGAAAGAGAGAAGAGTTACTTTTGTTAGAAATAGTGTCTTTAGGGTCGAGTAATTCAGGAACATGAACCTAATAGCTTACAAAAATGATAGAGCACAATTTTCTACCCTGCCAGGGAGTCAAGATTTCGTAAAAAGAGTTCATGCAGAATAAAGATGACCCTAGTGAGTCCTTATCACATAACCATGCATGTGAAGTAATATGAAGAATTCCTGAAAGAGAAAGAGAGTTAAAAGTCTTAGCTTCATACATCATTAATGAACAGAAAGTTTGAAAAGAGAAACAGATCTTGCCTTGCACACAAAAATGATGGAACAAGGAAGCTCTTATCATACCACTCTCTGTGCCTCATAAAATATGAGGAAGCTGTAGTAGATACTCTTCACAAGGGAAAAATATGCAAAACACACATAGACTTGTGTGACTGCACAGACATAGGGAGAGATAGGATGAACAGAAAGCCAAAGACTCATACACTAAAGACAGAAAGGTAAGCAATTGGAAAAAAGAGGAAAAAATCCAATTGCCCAAGTTCTGGCAGTGTTAGGTGTCTATATTCCCTATTCACCCACCTTCTCTTTACATGTTATTTTACCTTACTTCTGGCTCCTAAAAGAAAAAATAATGAAATATTTATTGATATAACCTCTAGTAATTTGAAATTGATAATCATACATCAAATCATAAAATTTAAAACTAGAAGGTACCTTCAATCTAGTACTCACTTTCCATTTTACAGATGAGAAAATTGAGGCCAGTCAAGTTCACCCCAAAAGTCATACAAGTAGTGATTAGCAAAGGAGAATTTGAACCCAAATATTGTCAACTCAATCCATTGCCCTTTGCTTAATACCATGGAGACAGAGATGATGTTTCCTAATAAATTTTCCTAAATAAATTAGTCAAATACTTCCACATTGACTTGATCAAATAAGGAGTTTCAAACAAGGCAGCAAGGTTCTGGCATCTGTGCAGAGTTTTCAAACACAATAAAGAATTTAACAAGCAAATTCCTACATCATTGGATTTATTTACTTGTGAAGGATACTGTCAAGTAGATCCCTTTCTAAACATCTGTGAGGCTACATGCCCTCTGAGATTCCCTCAACCCTGAGAGTCTGTGATATAAATGGATGAAGTAATAAGTGACAAGTGGCATAGTGGAAAGCTCACTAGACAGGGGTGTAGGATTGCAGCTCTTTGCCTGCATTGAATGGAGTGCTGGACCTGAAGTCAGGAAGACCTGCTTTCAAATCCAGCCTTAGACATTTATTAGCTTTGTGACCCTGAGGAAGTAATTTAATCACTGTCTGCTTTAGTTTTCCCTATCTATAAAATCAAGATAAAAATAGTACGTACTTCTGAGTATTATTGTTAGAATCAAGTGAGATTAGATAGATAGATAGAAAGGTAGATAGATGGATGGATAGGTGGATGGATAAATAGATGGGTAGACAGCATGCTTTGGAAATCTAAAAGTGCTATATAAAAGCTAGCTTTTATCTGTTGTTTTGTGTTGTTGTTGTTTGTTTTGTTTTGTTTTTTGTTTTTGTTTTTAAATGGGGCAGCTAGGCAGCTCAAAGGAAAGGGTGTTGAATTTTTTTTTTTTGGTGAGGCAATTGGGGTTGTGACTTGCCTAAGGTCACGCAGCTAATGTCAAGTGTTTGAGGCCTCATTTGAATTCAGGTCCTCCTGACTCCAGGGCCAGTGCTCAATCCACTATGCCACCAAGTTGCCCCCTAGGGCGCTGAATTTTAAGTTAGAAATATTTGAATTCAAATCATGCTTCAGACACTTGCTAGTTGTTGGATAAAGGCAAGTCACTTCACTCTCTGAGCCTCAGTTTCTTCATTTATAAAATGTAGATAATAATAGCACCTACCTTACAGGGTTAAGAAAAAAAATGAGATAACACATGCAAAATACTTTTGAAAACTTAAAACATATGTAAAACTAGCTAACATTATTATTAGCTATAAAACATTTAGCAAATCACTTAACCTATTTGTGCCTCAGTCTCTTTAAATCTAATATAGAGAAAGCAATACTCATTATTAGAAAACTGAGAGGAAGCATGGTTTAGTGGACAGAGAGATTTCCATAAAGTCAGGAAATTCTGGGTTTCAGTCCTGCCTGTGATATGTACTGGCTGTGACTTTGGGCAAATCACTTAGCTGCTCATTGCCCTAGACAACTCTAAGACTATACATTTCAGAGAAGGTAGAGAATGGTAGAATTTGCTCAGCAAAGAATACCTCATTCCCATGAAATCATAGGTTCAGTACCTGTCCCTCTCCTATTTATGCTATTATAATAATATATGTGTTCTCTGTGTCTCAGTTGTAGAATCCAAGTAAGATAATTTGACTTAAGGCAAGTCACTTCAGTTTCCTTATCTATAAAATCAAGGATTTGGAATTGATGATTACTAAGTTCACTTCCAGCTCTTATAATCAGCATTCTAATATACCTTGTTTTAAGGATCCTGTGTTATTATATATCTGTGCTCCATTAAACTATTAATAATAACAACAACCCTATAATTAGGGTGTGCTGAGTTCATTGGTAATCTCAGAAAATTAGAGCTCAAAGAAACCTTTGAGATTATGTAGTCTATTTCCTGTCACTTTCTAGGTGAGGAAACTGAGGCATAGGAAGTGGAATTTACTTGCCCCAAATCGAACATCAATGAATTAGTGGTAAAAATGTGATTAGAATTCTGGTCTTCTGGTTCATAGTCCAGTTCTCTTGCCACTATATCATATTTACCACTCCTCTCTAAATTAAATGACTTAAAAGAAGAAGGAAATGTACAAAAACGAAGTCTATACAAATATCATTCATTTGTATGCACATGATATGTGAGCCTTTTCTATATTATGCAAGTTTTTTTAATCTTCCCCTAATCCCCTCCCCCAAAGCTCCCCTGCCTCCAAATAGCTGCTAAATAAGATAGTTTATTCCAGGTGATTGATTACAGGAGTCCTGCTCATACATCCAGAGCCTGGCATTTTAAATCACATCTTCTTGTCAATTGAAAGGAATGAAATGATTTTCATATCCTGACATGATTGATCATTTGGAAGTTGCAGCAAAAAATCTATATGAGTTCAATCTATAGCTCCCACAAACTGATAGCACATTATCAAAGCTTATTAAAATCACGCATAGTAGACTTGCAGTCACAGCTCTATATGCACAGCCTTTCAGTATGATGGGGTTTTGCCTCCCAATTGCACTTTTGTTTTAATGCACAGTTTGATATATCTATTACAGGAAGGATTATAGGCGATGTAAATTTCACTGCTATAGATAAAGGAAGACACCTTTGTGTTTCGCTTCCATAAGAAGATGAGAGAAATCTAAACTTGTACTCTGGCTGAATGTTTATTGGAGGCACTGTGAAATGTCTTCAGTGGTGAATTGTTTGCCTCATTTGGATGCCTTATTTTCTTAGGAAGGCTACCTTGGTCTCAGAAAATCTGGTTTCTCATTTTGACTTCTCCTCTTACTAGGTGTTTGAATGGGCAAATATTTTCTTTGAAACTTGATTTCCTCAACTGTAAAATTATAATAACACCAGCATTAACAATTATAAAAGAGTATTGAGAGGGAGGCACTTGGTAGAAGGTAAAGCAATCACTTACACTCTCAACGCCTTGCTTTCCTCATCTGTAAAATTGGAGTGTTCAATTAGATGGTCTCTAACATCCCTTTCAGCACCAAAACTTTATGATCATGTATAAATGGAAGCTGTTGTGATTTTCTCCTAATTCCAACCCTTAGCGACATTTGAGCTACAGGCATGAGTCATCTCCAGCATCCCAGCTTTAATTTTCACACTCCAGAACAAGCCAACTTATTGAAGTTGAAGGTTTCATTCATCTAAAGTTCCTTGGCAGGACAGAGAAGTTAGATACCAGCCACTGTTCTTTGAGGCTGGCACATTTATGGGAAAATCAATGCCTAAGTTATCATTTTCCTGGTTTTAATTATACTTCCAATTTTCTTTTGGGATGGTGTAGGACAAATAAAAAGGGGCTGTGTCTCATCATTGTAAGCATGGTTCTATAAATCTATGGCCTGCCATTTGCCAGACTTCACAGTATCAGATTAGCTGACCTCACTGAATCCTCCCCCAGCAGTAATGAATGTCCCTGTTGTGGGGCTTTACTGGTTTCTTTTGGCAAATTATACCCTGACTAGAGATATACATATGATGCATGTGGTACCCTGATGAAACAGGGACTTCTAAAATTTACATAGTGAAGGGATGTCCCCAGCCATCTGGCAATACAAAGGTACCCCTGAATAGTACAGAGTAGTTTCATTTTAGGCAGGGAAACTGAGGCCCATAGAGGTAAAATCACATCATTGTCTTGCTAATCAATTTTGGATAAAAGAAAAATTCAAAATCATTCATAGACTTATAAAGCATGAGGTTGAAGAAGGAGCTAAGAAATCATCTAGTCCAAATTCTATATTTTGCAGATGGAGAACTGAGGTCCAAAGAGAGGAATTGTCTTAGTCAAGGTTTCAATGTTGATTGTAGCATTTATTCATTCGTTGAATAGGTATTTGTTAGACATTGACTATTTATCAAAGAAGATTTCAATACCAAACCTGTTTACAATGGATCTATGGAATAAATACCAAAGTCTCAGAAAGAATTGATTTGCCTAAGGTACACAGCGAGTGGCATCATTGACATTAGATGCTAGATCGTGCCTCCTAGAAAGAATTTTTCCCAATATGCCAGCTCTTAAATTCTATGGTTCTTTGTTATTTTTCTAAGGTCCCTCTAAGCTTTAATCTTTTCTTCTCCTTATTGTTGTGCTAAGGTTCCTTCCAACTCTATAATTCCATGTTCTAAGATTTCTCTCTATACTCTTCTATGAGCAGCATCTTATGTACCTTCTAAGCCAACTTTCTGTCTTCTATTTTATAAAACCCCATCTAACTCAAAGTTCTGGGTTTATTACTGATGAATTTACCTTTTTAAAGGAATTTTAAAAGAAGGGATAATATTTTATGGATAAATTGGTATTTCCCTTGAACTTAATGGCCAATTTTATCTGCTTCTCCTTACTTCTGACTTTTCATTCTACTTTTCCTATTCTCCTTTGACATAGTGAATGAAACCAAAACATTCCTTTACCATATTTAAAAAACTATAAATTAAATGATGACAATTGGACAATATCTGAGTTGACTTTCTGTTTTCTTTCCTCCCATTCACTAGTTACTAACCACTTCTATAGTCCAAACCTTTAAAAATATTTACAGCAGCAAGGAGTAGTCTCCAATCACTGAACCCAAGAAGGCATGAAACAATGGGAACTACATGATATGAGAAATTGAAGTGAGTGTTGAGAATACAAGATAATGAGATAATATCTTTTGTCCAAGTATAGAACATCTTACATTTAATGGTGAAGGATGGTGTCAAGTCACACATTATACCAAGGTTGAAAATATGGCTTTTTATTTAAAAGAGTGGTTGTTGAATCTTTGGAGGCAGTAGTAACTAGTTCAAAGGACTCATGTATGCATTAGAAAAGTTTAGTGCAAAAAAGGGTGAATATTAATAATAACACTCTATATGTATATAACTCATATAACACTATATATATAACTCAAATTATAAGAACACTCAAAATTGGCCTGATTTTTTTTTCTGTTTGTATTACTTAGTGGGAACTGTAACAAAATATTTTGAGATAAGGGATGTGTTTACACACATACATGCATACCCTGGTTTCCAAACCATACCCTGCGTGTGTGTGTGTGTGTGTGTGTGTGTGTGTGTGTGTGTGTGTGTGTGAGAGAGAGAGAGAGAGTAAACAGAAAAGCTGAGGCTGGCAACAAATCCAGGGATTTATTCTATGAAGTTTGAATTCAGGCAAAGAGCCACACTTGAGGAACTAAAGGGCCACATGTGACCTCGAGGCCACAGGTTCCCCACCCCTGCATTATGATTTCACA
The DNA here is from genome assembly GCF_900497805.2 of Vombatus ursinus. Taxonomy (NCBI): domain Eukaryota; kingdom Metazoa; phylum Chordata; class Mammalia; order Diprotodontia; family Vombatidae; genus Vombatus; species Vombatus ursinus. The sequence goes on along the minus strand of NW_020954564.1, from coordinate 6,290,664 downwards.
GATCCAACTAAAGGTATATGAAAATAGACAATGCTTTTGACTCTCTCCTCGTAGCTACTCACTTCTGCCATTCCTATGTTTTGTTATGTTTTGTTCTATGTATGTGTATGTGTTTATTTAATTTTGGATATCAACATGTGACCCCCAAAACTAGGGCAAATTAAATAAACATATCACTTAAGAACTACATAGGAATTGAAAGAGACCTATAGAGGAATTTGAAGTATAATTCTGACTATACAGCTTGATGGCTCTGGCAACTAAGGTATTCACAAATGCATTTTCCTTTTTATATTTATTTATTTATTTATTTATTTAGGTTTAAATTTCAATGCTCACTTCTATAAGTTTTTGTTTTAAATTTTCTTCCCCTCCTTCCCCTTTCTCCCCCTCCCCAAGATGGCATGCAATTTGACATAAGCCATACATGTACAATCAAATTAAACATATTTCCACATTAGTTATGTAGTAAAGAATTAGAACCAAAGAGAAAAACCAAGAGAAAGAGAAAAAAACAAATGAGAGAGAGAGAGAGAATAGTATGCTTCCATCTGCATTCAGACTCCATAATTATTTCTCTGAATGTGGATAGCATTTTTTATAATAAATCTTTTGGAATTGTTTTAGTTCATTGTATTGCTGAGAAGAGCTAAGTCTATCAAAACTGGTTATCACACAATGTGGCTGTTACTGTGTACATTATTTTCCTCATTCTGCTCACTTCACTCAGCATCAGTTCATGCAAGAATTTCCAGGTTTTTCTGAAGTCTGCCTGCTCATCATTTTTTATGGAACAATAGTATTCCACTACATTAATATACCAGAACTTGTTCAACCATTCCCCAATTGATGGACATCCCCTCAATTTCTAATTCTTGGCCACTACAAAAAGAGCTGCTATAAATATTTTTGTACATATGGGTCCTTTTTGCCTTTTTATGATCTCTTTGGGATACAACCCTAGAAATGATATTACTGGATCAAAGGGTATGCATAGTTTTATAGCTCTTTGAGCATAATTCCAAATTGGTCTCCAGAATGGTTGGATCAATTCACAACTCAGCCAACAATGCATTAGTTTTTCAATTTTCCCACATCTCCAACATTTATCATTTTTCCGTTTTGTCATGTCAAGTGAGCATTTTGTCAACCTGGTAGATATGATGTAGTACCTCAGAATTGTTTTGATTTGCATTCCTACAATCAATATAGATTTAGAGCATTTTTTTCATATGACTATAGATAGCTTTAACTTATTCACCTGAAAACTGCCTGTTCAATTTATGGAGAACAGAAGAATTCATGACCAAACAGAAGATAAAGAATGTTATGAAATGCAAAATGGATAATTTTGATTACATTAAATTGAAAAGATTTTTTTTTGCACAAACAAAGCCAATGCAAGCAAGATTAAGAGGGAAGCAGAAAACTGGGAAAGAATTTTTATAACCAGTGTCATTGATATGGGCCTCATTTCTAAAATATATAGAGAATTAAGGCAAATTTATAAGAATACAACTCATTTCGCAGTTGAAAAATGGTCAAAGAATATAAACAGGCAGTTACGAGATGAAGTAATTAAAACCATCATATGAAAAAATGCTCTAAATCACTACTGATTAGAGAAATGCAAATCAAAACAACTCTGAGGTACCATATCACACCTATCAGATTGCCTAAATGATAAAACAGGAAAATGATAAATGTTAGAGAAGATGTGGGAAAATTGAAACACTAATGCATTGTTGGTGGAGTTTTGAAATGATCCAACCATTTTGGAGAGCAATTTGGAACTATGCCCAAAGGGCTATAAAAATGTGAATACCCTTTGATCCAGCAATAGCAGTTCTAGGGCTATATCCCAAAGATATCATACAAATGCGAAAAGGACCCACATGTATAAAAATATTTATGGCAGCTCTTTCTGTGGTGGCAAAGAATTGGAAATTGAGGGCATGCGATCAATGGAGGAATGGCTGAATGAGTTGTGGTACATGAATGTAATGGAATATTATTGTGCTATAAAAAGTGATGAGCAGGCAGACTGCAGAAAAACCTGGAAAAACTTGCATGGTCTGATGTTGAGTGAAATGAGCAGAACCAGGAGAACGTTGTACATACTAACAGCCACATTATGTGATGACTAATATTGATAAACTTAACCCTTCTCAGCAATGCAAGGATCTAATTCATCTCCAAAGGTCTCATGATGGAAAATGCTATCCACATCCAAAGGAAGAACTATGGAGTTTGAATGCAGATAAAAGCATACTATTTGCAATTTTTTTTCTTCTGTTTTGTTTTGTTTCCTCTTTCTGGTGGTTCCTCCTATTGATTCTAATTCTTCCTTACAATATGACTAATGTGAAAATATGTTTAATAGGAATGCATATGTATAGCCTGTGTCAGATTGTGAGTCATCTTGGAAATGTAGGGGGGAGGGAGGGAGAGAAAAATTTAAAACTCAAAAGCTTATAGAAGTGATTGTTGATAGAGCAAATAAATTAATTTTTAAAAACTTCCTGTTAATATCCTATGATCATTTATCATTTGGGGAATGACTTGTACAAATGCATTTTCCAATGCAAATTTGGAGACTGGAATGGTGCAACAGGTTTCAGGTTTGTTGGCAAAAAATAAAATGAGTCAATTGTCTTTGTTCTCAAGATCCCTAACTTACTGATGCAAGTTAGCAGAGCAGGCCTCCCTTTAACTTTATGAATGAAAACAGTTTAAGGTCTACTTACTGGGTTATTACATCCTAACATTTGTGTGAACTGAGAAGTCCTTGTGAGGTAGAAGGAATAAACAAATGAGGACCAAATGGATATGATTTTATTAAGCAACCTAAACATCACTTGCTGACAATAGACCTTGTCTCAAGTGCTGGCTGGGTGACTTACTAACTGGATGGTAATGGCCATGGCACTTCATTTTTCTGAGCTTCATTTTCCTTAACTCTAAAAATAGGGATAATATTATCTGCCCCCTTTTCCCTAACAGAAATGTTCTGGGGAAACTAAGAAGATATTTTTTTTAGATTGTAAAGGATTTTATATATTGCCATAGTAGATCCCTTGTAGCGGACTTATAGGAGTATAGAACAAGAGTGGCACAATTTGAGTGGACCTAGATTGATTATGATTTTAATTAATGGAAGGAATATCCAAATAAAGGAACTTATAGATATGAGAATTGGAATAGAGTGTTTTATGAATGAGGAGTCATTATTGTTGTCAACCTCATACTCATCATCATTATCATGATCTTCTTAAATGGAGTTCAGATAAAATGGTCCTGCCATGAGTTGTTATTTAGTTATTATCCTTTTTATATTTAATATTCTTTAGATTGTTACACAGGTGAGTAAAATCACAACTTTTATAATTGAACAAAAGCTTTGGGATAATAATAACAACAACAATAACAATAATATTTATGTGGTGGTATAAAGTTTGCAAAGTGCTTTACAACTATTCACTTTTATCATTACCACAACCCTGGGGTCTGGGTGCTATTGTTACCCTCATTGTAAAGATGAGAAAACTGAGGTAGAGAGAAGCTGAGTGACCTATGGTCACATAGGTGAGGTTGGATTTCACTTGAAGTCTTCTTGACTCCAAATTCAGTGCAGTATCCACTGGCTCACCTAGTATCCTCTAGACCTCATCTTCTGTGGATTCACTGAAAGCATTTTTGTGATAACTCTAATAATAGACATAGATGTTGTGTTATTCATTATATTAATTATATACATATATGTATGTATATATATACATATACATATATATATACCTTCTACTTCATTTTTTAATTCAACTTGTACTTTCTTTATGTTGAACTTCTTATCGCTATTAATAACCAGAAATCTCAATATCAATCTTCTTTGGAAGTTATCTCTCCTTTAATTTTCTTGTTTCTCAAGATGTAATAACATTTTTATTGATTTTGAATTGCTTATTCTGTTCTTTCCACTTCTTTAACTCTCGGAATCATCTGAATCTTTTGATTTTTGTTTTCAGTTGCTTATTAAGAGAATCTTGAATTTATGATAAGCTTTGGTTTTCTGGATTCTATCCCATGCATCTTATTTGTTGTGTTAATGGGGCAAAATGCTATTCAAAATTTATTTCATGTGTATACCTATTTTATATTAATATAATTTTCCATTGTCTTTATGCACCTGTTCAAAAATAGTGCAAACTGTGTCTGTCTTTGTATCGTTTGACACCAGACAGACCTTGGAATTATTCCATGATAACTTCATTTTTCCTCCAATGGCTCTTACCACTGCAACTGTTACACTATTGTAGGCATTTCTTCAAGCATTTTATACCATTTCAGTTAAGCATCACAGTAAAGTTATTTTCATTTATGTTAGTTATAACAGGTACAATCTCTCTCTCTCTCTCTCTTTCTCACACACACATTTCTGTTACTATATTTGATCTGTCATGCTAATTCATACTGTCTATACTTAGAAAGGGTTATTTCTTTTTAAAAAAAAATTCTCTTCTAAGTGTGCTCATCTCCTTTACAAAAGTATTTAGGACTTGATATTATTTTTGGCATCTGTTTTCCTAGTATGTGAAATTACTGGAGTTGGCATTCAAAATGAAGAGTTTCAGTTACTTCAGGTTCTTCAACTTTTCCCTCTTTAGATTTAAATACTTTTAGCACTCATTTAATATAATATGGATATAGGAATGTAGTGGCTTTTATGATTGCTTGCATTGGTCTGAAATACATTGTTTTTTTGACTTGGAGGTAAAGATATCGTTGATTAACTAAAAAAAAAAAAAGAGTAAGAAGTTCTTTCCTACAGTAGGTCAGATCTGTTTCCAAATTAATCATTTTATAAAACTTTCACATTGGAAAATCTCTTCATTCCCTTTTGTGCACATACATGGTTTGCTTACCTTAGTGGTCAGTGCCATGGCAACTGAAGCATTTCCAGGCAGTGGGTATTTGTTTGTTTGTCTTTCCTTCATGTGGTACCATAAAATGAAGAGATATTACTTGCTCTGCTGTCCTTTGTATTTAATTAATCACTGCAACAATTCCAAGTAAGGTAGCCATCAATCCTACACCACCCTGCCTAAATATTTGTTCACTTCTTATGAGAAAGAACATTACACTGATCAAGGCACTAAACTAAGGCATATCACCAGAGGACAATTCATCAGTATTTCAGGGTTCCTTCTAGTTCTTCACAGATTCCACAGCAATCTCAGGATACCTAAAATCATTGTAATATATTACCCTAGCTGACATTCTTTCTATTCATTCATTCATTCATTCATTCATTCATTCATTCATTCATTCATTCATTTATTTATTTGTTTGTTTGTTTGTTTGTTTGTTTATTTTTAGTTTTCAACATTTACTTCCACAAGATTTTGAGTTCCAAATTTTCACCTCATCTTGCCCCTCCCCCCACATTCTGAATACCCCTTCCCCTAGTCTGCTTTCCCTGCTATCTCAACCCCCTTCCCCTTCTATTTTCCTGTAGGGCAGGATAGATTTCTGTATCCCATTTCCTGTATTTCTTATTTCACAGTTGCATGTGAAAACATTTTTTTAACCATGTGTTTTTTTAAACTTTGTGTTCCAAATTTTCTCCCTTCCTCCCACCCCACCCACCCTCATTGAAAAGGCAAGCAACTCAATATAGGCTATACTTGTGCAGTTATGCAAAACACTTTCATAGCAGACATACTGTGAAAAACTAACTCTATTTCCCTTAATGCTAAATCCCCCCATTTATTCTATTCTTTCTTTTGACCCTGTCCCTCCTCAGAAGTATTTGTTTCTAGTTACCCCTTTTCCCAATCTGCCCTCCTCTCTATCATCCCCCTACTCTCTTGTCCCCTTTCCACCCCTTTTCCTGTAGGGTAAGAGAGATTTCCATATTCCATTGAGTGTGTATGTTATTCCCTCCTTAAGTTGAATCCTATGAGAATAAGATTCACTCATTTCCTCTCACCTTCCCCCATTTCCCCTCTACTGTAAGAGCCTTTTATTTTTGTGAGATAATTTACCCCATTCTACCTCCCCTTTCTCTTTCTCCTTGTATAATCTTCTCTCACCCCTTAATTTTATTCTCCAGATATGACCCCTTCATCTTCAACTCACCCTGTGCTCTCTATCTATCTATATATACACACATATAATTCTTTCCCTCCAACTACCCTAATACTGACAAAGGTCTCATGTGTTACAAATATCATCTTTCCATGCAGGAATGTAAACTGTTCAACCTTAGTAAGTCTCTTATGATTTTTCCTTGTTGTTTACTTCTTCATGTTCCACTTGAATCTTGTATTTGAAAGTCAAATTTTCTTTTCAGCTCTGGTCTTTTCATCAAGAATGCTTGAAAGTCCTCTATTTCACTGAATGACCAATTTTTCCCCTGAAGGATTATACTTGGTTTTGTTGGGTAGGTGATTCTTGGTTGTAATCCTATCTCCTTTGCCCTCCAGAATATTATATTCCATGCCCTGTGGTTCCTTAATGTAGAAGCAGCTAAACCTTGTGTTATCCTTATTGTGTTTCCACAATATTTGAATTGTTTCTTTCTGGCTGCTTGTAATATTTTCTCCTTGACCTGGAACTCTGGAATTGGGCTACAATATTCCTAGGAGTTTTCTTTTAGGGATCTCTTTCAGGAGGAGATCGATGGATTCTTTCCATTTCTATCTTGCCCTCTGGTTCTAGAATATCAGGGCAGTTTTCCTTGATCATTTCTTGAAAGATGATGTCTAGGCTCTTTTTTGATCATGGCTTTCAGATAGTCCAATAATTTTTAAATTATCTCTCCTGGATCTATTTTCCAGGTCAGTTGTTTTTCCAATGAGATATTTCACATTGCTTTCTAATTTTTCATTCTTTTGGATTTGTTTTACAGTGTCTTGATTTCTCATGTAGTTGCTAGCTTCCAATTGCTCTATTCTAATTTTTTTTTTGTTTTAAGCATTTGGGGTTAAGTGACTTGCCCAGGGTCACAGAGTTAGTAAGTGTCAACTGTCTGGTCTGATGCTGAATTTGAACTCAGGGCCTCTTGACTTCAGGTCCGGTGCTCTATCCACTGTGCCATCTAGCTGCCCCAATTCTATTCAAATTTTTAAGGAAGTATTTTCTTCAGTAATCTTTTGGACTTCCTTTTCCATTTGGCCAGTTTTGCCTTTTAGGGCATTCTCCTCCTCATTGGCTTTTTGGACCTCTTTTTCTTTTGGGTTAGGCTATTTTTTAAGGTGTTATGTTCTTCAGTATTTTTTTGGGTCTCCTTTAGCAAGCTGTTGACTTGTTTTTCATGATTTTCTTGCATCACTTTCATTTCTCTTCCCAGTTTTTCCTCTACTTCTCTTACTTGCTTCTCAAAATGCTTTTTGAGCTCTTCCAAGGCCTGGGACTGATTCATATTTTTCTTGGAGGCTTTGGATGTAGGAACTTTGACTTTGTTGTCTTCTTCTGGTTGTATGTTTTTTTTTTTTTGTCACCAGAGTAAAATGATATACTCTGACTCTTTTTGTGCTGCTTACTCATGATCCCAGCCAATTACTTGAGTTTTGTATGCTTTGTTTAGGTCACAGTCTTCTTGCAATGTAGAGAATGTAGTGCCCCAAGCTTCAGGGTTTTGTACAGCTGTTTCCAGAGATACTTCTAGGGACCTGCAAATTTTCAGTTCTTCCAAGGTGGTATGACAAGGGGTGAGCTGTTTCCTCTCCACCACCACAACAAGCTCCTCCTCACCCCAGGACTGCCCCTCAGAACTGTGACCTAGATCCAAGCACGGGGCAGAGCAAGAGATTACTGCCTCAGCACTGGCAAAGAGATCACTGCAATCCGCCTCTGATCAGCCACTCGATTCCCCCTCAGTCTGCTGGCCAGAAGCTTAGGAGGCAGCCACAGCCTGTGCTCAGGACTTGTGGCTGAAACCTAGCTTCTCTCTCTCAGCGCAGTCACAGACTTTTCCCACTGACCTTCTAAGTTGTCTTTGGTGTTCATGGGTTGAGAAGTCTGGAAACCACCATAGCAGCCCATGATTCAGCCCTCTGAGGCCTGCTCCAGTTTTGCTGTGGTCTGCATGCCTGCACCAAACTGTGCTCCTCTCCCAGCCCGGCGTGATATACTTTTCTGATCAACCATTCAGACTGTCTTGAGCTGGAAATTTGTTTCACTCTGTCTTTTTGTGGGTTCTGCTGCTTTAGAATTTGTTTAGAGTCATTTTTTACAGGCATTTGGAGGGGTTTGGGAGAGGGCTCAAGCAAGTCACTGCTTTCCCTCAGCCATCTTGGCTCCACCTATGATTTATAATCTTAGAGTGTTGCCTAGGGCCCTAAAAAGTAAAATGACTAGCTCAGGGTCACATATCCAGGATATGGCAAAAACAGGACTTGAACTCAGGACTTCCTGACTCCAAGGTCATCCACTCTGCAATGTGGCCCCATTTATCTTAACGTTCCTCAGATCTTCCCCCTGCCCAGATAATCTGCTGCCTAATCATGTTTCCCTCTTCCTGTAGGTGGACTTTTTTTCTTCCTAAGAGTTGTTTTGAAATTCAGTCAAGTGCTTTTAACTATTAATATTTTTTTAACTTGTTTTGTTTTAGGAAACATATAAGGGGAAGAAGGCCCAGAATTTGCAAGTACTTTGCCTGAGGCAACTGGCACAGTCATTCAAGGCCCTTGATTTGAACCTAGTTCTCCAACTCTTGGGCCAGTATTCTTTGAAAACCAGTAGTGTGTGTGGTCCAAGCCCAAAGGAATGACCCTTTCCCTTCCTCTCAGATGACTGAGAAATTAAATAACACCATCTGAATTTCTGGTAATAAGGGCAAACATTAGAAGAGTATCAGTTTTAGAAATAATCAGTTTTCTGTCCTAAACGTATCCTGTCACTATAGTAACTAGGTGCTCATTTTCTCTTATCAAGGGATACGTAATACTGCTCTGTGTCAATAGATCCTTTTTAAGAGACGGTTAGCATGACTGGGAGTTCTAGCCCCAATTCAGTCATTAAGTGGCTTTGTGACCTTTTTCAAGTTTCTTAATCTTCCTTAAATTCAGTTTTCTGGTCTCAAGTGCAGACAACGCTTGTCCCACTCATATCACAGAGATCAGTGTTTGAATAAAGGAGGCTGACCAAAAAAATCATAGAATGTTCAAATTCTTCTTTATATAACTCAACAATTTTATTTTGCAGGTTAAGATAGTGAGGCCTAGGGATGGGGATGCCTCATTCAAGGTCATACAGTAACAGAAATTCTTTGACAAAAGTGTTGTGATTGCTCTATAATTGTCAGCTGTTTTAAATATACCTTCACTAAATTCTTCCTTCAATTCCTCATCATGAGAGGCAATATAAGTTATTAAAGACTATGATAGGAGAACATGAGTTCTGTCAAGTACTCACAAATTGGAAAGACTTTAAGAATGGTCAAGGCTTGTACTTGGGTACCCACTCATTGACAAAGTGAGACTGGGACTCACAGTCAAAGTCACTTTCTCTGCAGTGGGATCTACAGATATGATATCTTCCTAGGAGCAGGTTAGCTAAGTACTAAAACATTCATTATTAGCTATGTCCTTTTCTAGATAAACTCATTATTAGTCACAAATAGAAAGGTTAGTTACAGAATGATAAAAATTGTAAAAGTTTTGGTCACATTAAGTCACAAAAGCATTTATTAAGACATGAAACAAGAGGCATGTGTATCAGTGGCAGGAATACCCACAGGAGATGAAATCACGTCTTTTGAAGTACTTTATTGTTATTAATATTATAATTACTCCTGCATGGTAGGGGAAAGGGAGTATTTACAACCCACAGAGCAGAACAAGACTTCAGGCTTTAGAGATAAAAATGGAAGAAGGTCCTTAAGATCTAGGGCCACCACCCAGCTCCTTCAGACACTCTCCCTGTGTGTCTCTTGCAGGCCCTATTTCAATTACTCAGCTCTTGAGTCCCACTCAGTGTTTGCAGAAATTACAGGCCACAAGGAGGTAATTTACTTGTGCCAACATCCCCGTCCTTACACAGTGGCTCTGGTGTATTTTTAATTGTTATGTCCGGCATTGAGAGAACTAAGAAATGCTGACATGCTGGGATTTAGCCAGCTCAAGGAACATACTCCAGTTGAATCCAAAATGAGGACTTTTTTGGAAAAGAAATTCAGACAACTCTGGTGTTGAGCTGGAGACCTATGGCTCAAGATTTGATTTTCTGATTTGACAATCAGGATACATTCTCCATGGGAGAGAAGAAAGCCTTCATGTTGTAGTGAAACTAATTAGTACGATATCCTTGGGCAATTCTGGGAGTTTGAAAGAATAGGAGAAGACCATTCAATAGCGGCAGACTGTTCTAAATGGAGAGAGAGACAGACAGGATTATGGATCACAACTCATGCCTCAGAAATAGTCCCTATTGACCATGAGAGGTACTTAAAAAGAGTTTGAGACTGGGAGTCAAGTAATTTGATTCAGAAAGCAGCATGCTAAAGATGGGAGCCCTGTATCTGGGGACCAGGAGTTCAAAGTGTGAATTTGTTCCCTATTACTTATTATCTTTATGATTTTGGTCAAACAGTTTAACCTCTCTTTCAGGAATTCTTAACATGGTTTAAGCAAACTTTTAAAAATTCACTTATTTATTTTATTATTTCAATAAGTATGTTTCAATATAATTAGGTTTCTTATGTCATCCAATGTATTTTGTCTTATTCAATTAAAACTGTTCTTAGAAAGGATCCTTAAACTTCACTAGCCTGTTAAAGCAATGAAAGAGCTTTGCAAAACTCTTAACAGGTTCAAAGACTTTAGCAAACTGCTAAAGGGATTCATAACCCAAAAAGTTTTAAGAAATTTTGCTCTGTAGGCCTCGGTTTGCTCATGTAAAAGGTAATATAGTAATGTCTCATTCATTTATTCACTCATTTACAAATATTTATTAAGTACCATCTGTATGCAGCATCATTGAAAGGGGATGCAAGGTTTCTATAAAACATAATTGTTGCTTTTATAGAGCTTGGAATCTAGTGTCAGGTATCTTTTATGTGGCAAATGTGACTATCAAAAACAGCCAAGGACTGGAAAGGATGCAATTAAATAAATTAACCAAATTATTAGTGCCTATTATCAGTAATAAACTATAATATACACTGATACAAATAGAATATGGAAATAAAAGTCCTCTGAGTTGCTAAAGTAGATCCATAAATACCAAAAACTAAATTTATACACTTTACTTTGAAGAAAACCTCTAAATCATTCCTTCAGAAACAGTCCCTCTAAATTCAAAGGTGGGCTATCTGGTTTCCACTGGACCCAGCAGATTTTAAGCAACAAACTAGATTTAAAACAGTTGTTCAGGGCAGCATCACTGAAAGAAGCAGTGGAGGGGTATAGTTTAAAAAGCACTAGATTTGGTATTAAGGACATGAGTTCAAATCTCATTTTTTGCTATTGTATGACTAATATGACTTTGAGAATGTCAGTTCTCTCTGGGTCACTTTTTTCACCTGTGAAATGAGGAGCTTGGACCACATGATATTTAAGGTCTTTCAAGTCCTGAATCATAGATTCTTTTTATTTCAAATTACGACTAAAAGGCTAAAATGCAGAAGAGGAGGAAAAGTCATAAAAAGTAGGCAGTAAAAACTTAAAGAGTTTAGCATGAGATCAGTTAGTTCAAGATAACATTCATAAAGCATTTTTCATCTTAAGTCCTTTGGAATTGTTTTTGGATCATTGTATTGCTGAGCACATTTAAGACATTCACAGCTGATCATCTTACAATTTTACTGTTTCTGTGTACAATATTTCTACTGGTTCTGCTCAAGTCACTTTGCATCCATTCATATGAGTCTTTCCAGGTTTTTTCTGAGAGCATTTCACTCATAATTTCTTACAGCCCAAAAGTATTCCATCAAAATCATTTACCACACTTTTTTCAGCCATTCCCCAATTGATGGGTATCCCCTCAATTTCCAATTCATTGTAATCACAGAATGAGCTGCTAAAATATTTTTATACACATAGTTCCTTTTCCTTTTAAAAAAAATCTCTCTGGGGGCAACTAGGTGGTGCAATGGGTAGAGTTCTGTCCTTGGAGTCAGGAGGACCTGAGTTTAAATATACCCTCAGATATTTGACACTTACTAGCTGTGTGACCCCAGGCAAGTCACTTAACCCTGAATGCCTCACTAAAAAGCAAAAAAAAAATATCTCTGGGATATAGACCTAGTAGTAATATTGCTGGGTCAATGGGTATATTTGATTTTACAGCCCTTTGAGCATAGTTCCAAATTGCTCTCAAGGATGGTTGAATCAGTTCACTACTCCACCAACAATGCATTAGTGACTAGATTTTCCCATATCCCCTCCAACATTTGTCATCTTCCTTCTTTCTCATATCAGTCAATCTGATAGATGTGGGATGGTACCTCAGAGTTGTTTTAGTTGTGTTTCTTTAATTAATAGTGATTTAGAGCATTTTTTCATATTACCAGAGATAACTGTTTTCTTCATCTGAAAACTGCTTGTTCATACCCTTTGATCATTTATCAATAGGGAATGGCTCTTCTTTTTTAATAAATTTGATTCATTCCTTTATATATTTGAAAAATGAGGGCTTTATCAGAGAAAGTTGGTACAATAATTTTTTTCAGTATGATTACTGTGTATTTCTCTCCATCCTATTTTTCCACTATTGATCCTATTCCCTCTTTTTACCTTATCCATCCTCAAAAGTGATTTGTTTCTTACTCTTGACTCCCTCAATCTGCCTCCCTTCTATCAACCCCCCCTTCTTTTATCTTATTTTCCCTCTACTTTCCTATAGTGTAAGACAGATTTCTATACTCAAATGTTAATGTATGTTATTCTCTCTTTGAGCCAATTCAGATGACAATAAGGTTCAACATTCCCCTTAGCTTCCTCTATCTTCCTCTCCACTGTAAATACTATATCACACTTCTTTTATATGAGGAGGTGATCAATAGATTCTTTCAATGTCTATTTTACCCTCTGGTTCTAGAATATCAGGGCAGTTTCCGTCTTGATAATTTTTTGAAAGATGTTATCTTGGCTCTTTTTTTCTGGATCATGGCTTTCAGGCAGTCCAATAATTATTAAGTTATCTCTCTTTCACCTATTTTCTATGTCAGATTTTTTTTCCAATGACATATTTCACATTTTCTTCTATTTTTTTAAAAATTTTCTTTTGTTTTGTTTTATTGTGTCTTTTTGTCTCATGGAGCCATTAGTTTCCACTTGCCCAATTCTGACTTTTAAGGAATTATTTTCTTCAGTGAGCTTTTGCCCCCCCCCCCCACAAATTTGGTCAATTCTGCTTTTTTAGGAGTCCTTCTCTTCAGGGGATTTTTTTTTGTTTCTTTTACCATTTGGCCCATTCTGTTTTTTAAGATGTTATGTTCCTCAGTATTTTTGTGCTTCTTTTACCAAACTGTTCATTCTTTTTCATTATTTTCTTGTATCACTTTCATCTATTCCTAATTTTTCCTCTATCTCTCTTATTTGATTTTTAACATCATTTTTAGCTTTTACAATAATTCTTTTGTGGGACTGAGACTAATTCACATTTTTCTTTGAGGTTATAGATGTGGCAGTTTTGACTTTGATGCCTCCTTCTGAGTTTGTGTTTTAGTCTTCCTTATCATCATAAAAACTTTCTGTGGTCAAGTTGCACAAAAAAATACTCTGAAGCTTGGGGAATGCTTCCTCAACCCTAGGAGCAGAGCTGAACTTTAACATTAAGTTAAAAGTCAAGAAATAAGATGGAAAAAGAACTTGATTCTATAAGTATATAATCATATCATCTGCAAAGAGTGATTGTTTTCTTTCATTATTGCCTATTCTGATTCCTTTAATTTCTTTTTCTTCTTTTATTATTATGGCTAGAATTTCTAGGACAACATTGAAGATTAGTAGTGATAATACACATCCTTCCTTCACTCCTGATCTTATTGAGAATGTTTTTAGCTTATCCCCATTACAGATAATGCTTGTCCTTGGTTTTAGATTCATACCACTTATTATTTGAAGAAAAGTTCCATTTGTTCCTATATTTCTAGTGTTTTTTTAATAGGAAAGAACATGTGTTGTGAAAATTTTTTTTCTTGCATCTGTTGAGATATTCATATGATTTTTGTTGGTTTTGTTATTGATATAATCAATTATGTTGATAGTTTTCTTATGCTGAACCAGCCCTGTACTCCTGATATAAATCCCATCTGTTCATAGTGTATAATCCTGGGGATATATTGGTGTTATCTATTTGCTAGTATTTTATTTAAAATTTTTGCATAAATATTCATTAGGGAAATTGGTCCATAATTTTCATTCCTGTTTTTGCTCTTCCTTATTTATGCATCAACACTATATTTATTCATAAAAGGAGCTTTATAAGGCTCTTTATTTTCCAATAGTTCCAAATAGTTTGTATAGTATTGGAATAAATCATTCTTTAAATGTTTTGTAGAATTCACTTATAAATCCATCTGGTAATCATATTTTTTTTGTTTGTGTGAAGGAGAGAAGATTTTTGGCTTGTTCGATTTATTTTTTTAAGACAAGGTTATTTAAGCATTCTATTTTCTCTTCTGTTAATCTGGGCAATTTATATTTCTGTAAATATTCATCCATTTCACTTAAATTATCATATTAATTGGCATGAAACAAGGCAAAGTATGTCCTAACAATTGTTTTAACGCCATCTTCTTTGGTTGTGAATTTACCCTTTTCGATTTTGATACTGGAAATTTAGTTTTCTTCTTTCTTTTTAAAATCAGATTAAACATTGGCTTATTTTATTGTTTATTTTTTATTCATAATACCAACTTCTACTTTTATTTATTAACTCAATGATTTTCTTACTTTCAATTTTATTAATTTCTCCTTTGACTTTCAGGATTTCCAATTTGGTGTGTAATTGGGGATTTTTAATTTTTTTCTAGATTTTTTTTAAAATTGCATGCCCAATTCATTGATTTGTTCTTTTTCTATTTTATTGATGTAAATATTTAGAGATATAAAATTCCCCCTACATACTGCCTTGTCTGCATCCCCAAAATATATTGTCTAATTGCTGTAATTCTCTTTAATAAGATTTTTTTGTTATTTCTATGATTTATTCTTTGACCCATTCATTCTTTAAAATTAGATTATTTAGCATCCAATTAACTTTTAACCTACACTGTTACAACCTTTAATTAAAATAATCCTCATTGCATTTTGGTCTGAAAAGTGTGTTTTGAAAATTTCTGCTTTTCTGCATTTGTTTGTGAGGTTTTTATGCCCTAATACATGATTAGTTTTTTTTTTGAAGGTACAATGTACAAATCAGAAAAAAGAAATGTATACTCCTTTCTAGTCACATTCAATTTCTTACAGATATCTATCATAGCTAACTTCCCTAAAATTCTATTCATCTCTCAACATTTTTCTCATTTATTTTATGGTTAGATGTATATAGTTCTGTCAGGGAAAAGTTGAAGTCTCCCACTAGCATAGTTTTACTGTCTATTTCCTTCTGCATATCATTTAACTTTTCCTTTAAGAATTTGGATGGGGAGGAGAAAGCCAAGATAGTAGAGTAAAGGCAGGATCTCATTTGAGCTCTCCCCCAAAACCCTCCAAATACCACTAAAAATTACTCTAAACAAATTCTAGAGCAGAAGAAGCAACAAAAAGGTGGATTGAAACAAATTCCCAGCACAAGACAACTTGGAAGGTCAGAAAGAAATGTCTGTTGCACCAGCTTGAGAAAGAAGTATGGTCCAGTACAGGCCTCTCCAGGGCAGTCTGGGCCCCAGCTAACCTGGCACAGGACTCAGGGTGACTGAATCACTGGGAGCAGTGGCAGTTTCCATATCTCGCAGTGCACAGATGCCAAAGACAACTTAGAAGGTCAGCAGGAAGGGGCTATTGCACCTGAGTGAGAGTGGAGCACAGCCATGCCAGCAGAGGAAACCAGGAGCAGGCCTTGGGAGTGACTGAATTAGCAGTGGCAAAGCAGCTGTTTCTAGATCTCTCAGCCCACAGATGTAAGTGGGTCAAACATCTAATCAGAAGCGGATTACAAGGGTCTTTTAGCTACCACGAAGGCAAGGACTCTGGTGCTTTGCCCATACTCAGATCCAGGTTGCACTCTTTGATGACATTCCCAGGGTGAGGAGGAGCACTAGCACACCAGAGCTTGCATCAACAGTGGAGGAGGGACCCACCTCACAGTTTCAGGGCAGAAAAGAGTGCTTGTGATTGCCAGAGTACAGGCCAGGAGAGTAGTAAAAACCCCTCCTTAGATCATACCACTTTGGAAGAAATGAAAACTTAAAGGTCACTGGAAGTATCTTTGAAAACACCTGCACAAAATTCTTGAAGCTTGGGACAGTGCACCCTGCACCCTGTAAGCAGAGCCCTACTTTAACAAACAGTTAAAGGTCAGGTAATAGGTTGCAAAAATGAGCAAACAATGGAAAAAGAAAAACTCAGACTATTGAAAGTTACTGTGGTGATAAGAAAGATCAAAGCACACATTCAGAAGAAGGAAACAAAGTCAAAGCTCCCATATCCAAAGACTCCAAGAAAATTATGAATTATTCTCAGGCCATGGAAGTGCTCAAAAAGGATTTTGAAAATTAAGTAAGAGAGGTAGAGGAAAAATGGGAAGAGAAATGAGAGTGATGCAAGAAAATCATGAAAATCAATTCAACATCTTGGTAAAGTAGACACACACACACAAAAAAATAATGAAGAAAGTAGCACCTTAAAAAACAGACTAAACTAAACAGCAAAAGAGGTCCAAAGGCTCACTAGAGAAAATAATTCCTTAAAAATTAGAATGGAGCAAGTGGAAACTAATGACTTTATGAGAAATCAAGAAACAATAAAATACAATAAAATAAAACCAAAAGAATGAAAAAAAGGAAGACAATGTAACATAACTCATTGGAAAAAAAGCTGACCTGGAAAAGTGATTCAAGAGAGATAATTTTAAAATTATTGGACTACCTGAAAGCCAAGGTAAAAAAGACAAAAAAACAAAAAACAAAAAAAAAACCTAGACATCATCTTTTAAGAAATTATCAAGGAAAACTGTCCTGAAATTCTAGACACCTCCTGAAAGAGATGCCAAAATTAAAACTCTCAGGAATATTATAGTCAAATCCCAGACCTTTAAGGCAAAGAGAGAATATTGTAAGCAGCCAGAAAGAAACAATTCAGTTATGGTGGAGCCACAGTCAGAATAACATAGTATTTAGCAGCTTCTAGATTAAAGGATTAAAGAGCTTAGAACGATATTCTTGAGGGTGCAAAACATCTAAGATTACAACCAAGAATCACTTACCCAGCAAAATTTAGTATAATATTTCAGGTGAAAAATGGATATTTAATGAAATAGAGGACTTTCAAACATTCTTGATGAAAAGACCAGAGCTAAATAGAAAATTTGACTTTCAAATACAAGACTCAAGAGGAGCCTACAAAGGTAAACAGGAAAGGGAAATCATAAGGGACTTAATAAAATTAAACTGTTTACATTGCTAGATGGGAAGATGATATCTGTAACTCATAAGACTTTTCTCATTATTAGGGTAATTAGAAGGACCATATATAGCCAGAGGGCACAGGTGTGAGTTGAATATGAAGGAATGACACCTAAAAAATAAAATTAAGGGGTGAGAGAGGCATGTACTGGGAGAAAGAGAAAGGGAGAGGTAGAATAGGATAAATTATCTCACATAAAAGAGGGAAGAAAAAGCTTCTGCAGTGGAGAGGAAGAGGCAAAAGGTGAGTAGAGTGAGTGAACCTTATTGTCATCAAAATTGACTTA
Source organism: Vombatus ursinus (assembly GCF_900497805.2). Classification (NCBI taxonomy): domain Eukaryota; kingdom Metazoa; phylum Chordata; class Mammalia; order Diprotodontia; family Vombatidae; genus Vombatus; species Vombatus ursinus. The sequence goes on along the minus strand of NW_020954564.1, from coordinate 6,272,808 downwards.
AAGAGGGAATAACATTCACACTCAATTGGGTATAGCAACCTATCTTAGCCAACAGGAAAGTAGGAGGGGAAGGAAATAAAAAAGGATGGGGAGTGATAGAAGGGAAAGCATATTGGGGGAGGGAGCAGTCAGAAGCAAAACACTTTTCAGGAGAGACAGGGTGAAAGGAGAGAGAGAATAGAATAAATGGGGGGGATAGGATGGAGGGAAATACAGTTAGCAATAGTAACTGAAAAAAGTTAAAGCAAGTTTCTCTGACACAGGCCTCATTTCTCAAACATATAGAGAAATGAGTTAAATTTATAAAAAAGATAAGAGCCATTCCTCAATTGATAAATGATCAATAGATATGATCAGTTTTCCAGTGAAGTAATCAAAGCTATCTATAGCCATATTAAAAAAACACACTCTGACTCACTATTGACTGGAGATATGCACATTATAACATATTGAGGTACTACCTCATACCTTTTAGATTGGCTAATAGGACAGAAAAGTTAAATGACAAATGTTGGAGGGGATGTGGGAAAAAATGAGACATTAATGCACTGTTGGTGGAGTTGTGAACTGATTCAACCATTCTGTAGAGCAATTTAGAATATGCTAAAAGGGCTATAAAACTATGCATAACCTTCAACTTAGCAATATCATTATTAGATTTGAATCCAAAGGAGATAAATCAAAAAAGAAAAGGACCTATACATACAAATGGCAAATGGCTGAACAAGTTGTGGTATGTGATTATTATGGAATACTATTGAAATGTAAGAAATGATGAGCAGGATGCTCTTAGAAAAACCTGGGAAGACTTGCATGAACTGATGCAAAGTGAAATGTCTTGTGTACAAAGTAACAGCACTATCATAAAATGATCAGCTGTGAATGACTTAACTATGCTCAAAAATACAATGATCCAAGAGACCTCTGAAGGACTTGTGATGAAAAATGCTATCCATGCCTAGAGAAAGAACTGATGGTGTCTCAATACTGATTGAAGAATACTTTTTTACTTCATTTTTCTTGAGTTTTTTTTACCTATGTTTTCTTTCACAACATGGCTATTATATGTTTTGCATAACTACACATGTATAACCTGCTTGCCTTCTCAGTGAGAAGTGGGGAGGGAGGAAGGAAGAGAATTTGGAACTCAAAGTTTTAAAAATAAATTTAAAAAAATTTTACATGTAACTGGGGAGATTTTTAAAAATATAAAATGAATGTTTAAAAAAAAAGAATTTGGATGCTATGCCATTTGGTGCCTATAAGTTGAGTTTTGACATTACTTCATTATCTATGTTACATTTTAGCAAAATATTTTTTCTTTCCCTGCTTCTCTCTTTTAATTAGTATATTTTTGCTTTAGCTTTGTCTGAGATCATGATTGCCAACTCTGCCTTTTTTTTTAACCACAGCTGAAGCATAATAGATTCTGCTCCTGCCTCATACTTTTACTCAGTGTGTGTCCATTTCAGGTGTGTTTCTTGTAAACAACATTTTGTTAGATTCTGGTTTTTAATCCACTCTGCTATCTGCTTCCATTTTTTCTTGAGCTCATCCCATTTCACACTCACAGTTATGATTAGTACCTGTGTATTCTCATTCATCCTATTTTTTTCTTGTTTATCCTTCTCTCTGTCTCTGTTTCTCTTACTTTATGTCTCTCTGCCTCTGTCTTTCTCTGTCTGTCTGTTCATCCATCTATCTTTCTGTCTGTCTCTCTCTGTCTCTGTCTCTCTCTCTTCCTCCCATCCCCCCATTTCTCATCAAAAGTCTGTTTTGCTTCTTACCACTGTCTCTATTAATCCACCCTCCTTTCTAGCACCACCATTCTCCTAACCCTTCCACTCCTGCTTCCCTGTTGGGTAAGACTGGTTTTTATACCCAAACTAAGTATGACTATTATTCTCTTTTGGAACTAATTCTGATGACACAGGGTCAAATTTTGATTGTCACACTCTCTCATTTTCCCCTCCACTGTAAAAGTTCTTCCTACATACATCTTTTATGTGAGATAATTTTATTCATTCTACCTCTCCCTTTCTTCTTCTCCTAATGAATCCCTCTTTCTCATCCCTTCATTTTTTTCACATCATGCCATCATAGTCAACTCACACCCATGCCTACTGGCTATGTATATTCCTTCTAACTGACCTAATAATGATAAAGTTCTTAAGAGTTACAAGTATCATCTTCCCATATAAAAATGTAAATTATTTAACCTTCTTAAGTCTCTTATGATTTCTCTTTCATGCTTACCTTTTTCTCCTTCTCTTGATTCTTTTATTTTAAAGTAAAATTTTCTGTTCATCTCTGCTCTCTATCAGAAATGTTTGAAAGTCTGTTATTTCTTTAAATAACTACTTTTTTCCCCTGAAGTATTATATTCACTTTTGCTTAGTAGATTACCCTTGGTTGTAATTCTAACTCCTTTACTTTCCAGTATATTACATTATAAGCCCTTCACTCCTTTAATGTGAAAGCTGCTATATTTTGTGTGATCCTGACTGTGGTTTTAAGATATTCTTGTTGTTTCATACTAGTCATTTACAAATATTTTCTCCTTGAACTGGAAGCTGTAGAATTTTGCTATAGCATTCCATGGAGTTTTCATTTTGTCATCTCTTTTAGGAGGTGCTTGGTGGATTTGTCAATTTCTATTTTTTCTTTGGATATAAAATAACAAAACAGTTTTCCTTTATAATTTTATGAAATATGATTTCTAGGCTCCTTTTCTAATTATGGCTTTCAGGTAATCCAATAAAGCTTAAATTATCTCCACTCAATCTATTTTCCAGATCAGTTGTCTTTTTCCAATCACATATTTGACATTTTATTCTATTTTGTCATCCTTTTCATTTTGTTTTATTGTTTCTTGATGCCTTCTGAATGAATTATCATTCACTTGTCCAATTTTAATTTTCTTTTTTTTTTTTACTGTTAACAAATGTTTTCATTTCACTTTTATTTGCTTTCTAATGTCATATTTACTCCCATGCCATAAGCTTTTGTTTCTTCAGTTTTTTCTGGGATACCTTTTTCTTTTGAGCAACCTCCTCTTCTGGTTTAGGAACAATTTGTTCCTTTTCAGAAGGATCACCTCAATATGGCAAGGAGAACTCATGTATGGGTTGATCTGACCATGAGCCCTGTAAGTACGCCGTCGCATTTTAGGCACCATGTTAACCTGGATATGCTCAATGACGAGAGAATCCACATCCAAACCCTTCAGTTCTGCATTACTCTCTGCATTTTTAAGAATATGCAGCAAAAATTCAGCACTCTTTTTGAGCCAACGACCCTGTGTCCAACCCCACTGCTTAGCCTGGGCACACCTGCCAACTCCACCATTATATCGCCTGAAGGGAACACGTTATTTCTTCAATGTGACATCTTTCAAATACTTGGTACCTTTTCAGATATGCATGCCCTTGATAACTGGGGCTGTTTCATGGGTGTTCTTGAAGTGAATCCAGAGATTTGAACCCCTTAACTGGCATGATTTTGTGGGGTTCTCTGGATCAAGGGAGTACCTCACCATTTTAAATGATTACCTAGGACGAGTCAAGGGAAGAGCCCAATTTTAATTTTCAAGGAATTATTTTCTTCAGTAAACTTTTATGCTTCCTTTTCCATTTGATCAATTATGCTTTTTAGAGCCTTCTCTTTAGTGAATATTTGTGCCTCTTTTGCCACTTTTATAATTTTTTTTCAAGCTGTTATTTTCATCAGTATTTGTGTGCATCTTTTACCAAGATGACTCTCTTTTGACAATTTTCTTGCCCCCCCTCTCATTTCTTTTTCCATTTTTTCCCTTTACCTCTCTTATTTGATTTTTAACAATCATTTTTGAGCTTTTCCCAGAATTCTTGTTGGGCTTTTGTCTAATTCACTTCTTTTTTTTTCTTTTTAGACTTTTGATGTCTTATGGGTTTGTGTTTTGATCTTCTCTGTCATTACAGTAGCTTTTTTTATGGTAATATTCTTTTTTGTTGTTATTTGTTCACTTTTCTAATCTCTTTCTTGACTTTTAATTTTTTGTCAAAGTTGGACTCTGTTTCTGATTTGGAGTGGACACTGTCCCAAGCTTCATGTTTTTCATGCTCTTGTTTTCAGAACTAATTTGTGGGGGGAAGGGGTTGTAAGTTTTTATTTGTTCAATGTGGTATGAACCAAGAAGAATTTTGATCATTGATCTCCAGTTTTTACCCAGAAAGGGACCAGTGCTCATGCTTCTCTTTTCCCTGGAACTGTAACCAGGTCCCCTGATCTCCTGAATCTGCAAGCACTACTGTTCTTTTCTGCCTTCCAGCTAAGACAGGGTTCCCTGCTCTCTTGTAAGTGACCAGAAGCACTCTTCACTCCCTGAAATTATGACTAGGGCTGCTACTCACTTTTAAAAATGCTAGTGCTCCTCTTGGTCCTGGAACTGAGACAGGGTACCTTGTTCTCTTATGAGCAACCAAAAGTGCTCCTCTTCATCTTGGAACTGTGACTAGAACCCCTCCTCTCCTACAATTGATAGCTCAAGCTACTCTTCACCCTGCAACAGGGATCTGAAACTGAATAGAGGCAATGCAACAGGATCTTTCACTGAGTAACAGAAAAAGGTTTCCTTTTTGACCCATTATTCAACCCTTTACCATCTCTGGGATGAGAGCTTCTGAAGCTGCTATTGCTGCTGTTGCAACTACCTCCAAGGCTTTGTTCTGGTGTTGTGGCATGTGCCATGGTGTGGGCTGTCTTTTTGCCATAGTATCACAGACCTCTCTGGCCAACTTCCTAAGTTTTTTTTTTTAATCTTGAAAATGTCTCATTCTGACCTTTTGTTGGTTTTGCCATTCCATAATGAGATTTGAGGCAACATTTTCAAGTTGTTTGAAGGGGAATATTAGGAGAGTTCAGCTAAATTTCTTTCAGTATTCTACCATATTGACACAGCCCAACTAAACCTAATAGAGTTTTGAAGGTTTCTAGAATGTGGCTTTTATTACAATTTGGAACTGTTGATTTTTATTACAGATCAGTATTAGGGAATAGAGGTGGAAAAGACCCTTCAAATGTTTTTAATCCAACCCCCTCATTATGCAGATAAGTAACCTAGGTCTCAGAGATAATGAATTGACTTGCTTAGAGTTACCCAGCAAGTGATAGTAGAGCTGAAATTCAAACACAGATCATTTGACTTCATATCCCTTTTCACTACTTCATGCTTCTAAAAACAATTTTCATGAAGTGATTAGATAGCACCATGTGACAAGAGAGGAGTGGTCAATGAAAGAAGCTGAAATGATTTTCATTATTCTTGAGTTCTTTCTAACCATGAGAAGGTGTCCATAATAAGTGGGAAAGGAAATATAACTCAGATTTTTGGGGTACCTCTGTGACTCCACAGAGGAAAAGTTCAAAACTTAGAGGAAAATGATAAGTATTTATTCATTTATTAAAGGAAATGTTCTTGCTTGCAACTCATCAAGCTGTGAGGATTGGGAATCCTCTACATCAATCCATCAGTCAATGAATATTTACTGACTGCCCGCTATGGGCCATGCTAGGCTGTCTAAACAAGATATCCAGAGCAAGACAAAGTGAGGCCAGAAAGAAAATGGAGGAAAGCTGAAAGCTAAGAAATAGCTATATTTTTTCCAATGAACCATTTATCATTGGTATTCTACATTGCCACAAGGTAATCCTTTCTTTTATTTCCCATTTATAATCATTTATTTAAAAGTCTCTCTCTCTCTCTCTTTCTCTGTCTCTCTCTTTCTCTGTCTCTCTCTCTTTCTCTCTCTCTATCTCTCTATCTCTCTGTCTCTCTCTCAATCTCTCTGTCTCTCTCTCTTTCTCTGTCTCTCTCTCTGTCTCTCTTTCTTTCTCTCTCTCTGTCTCTTTCTGTCTTTCTCTGCTTCTGTCTCTCTGTCTCTCTCTCACAAACACACACATGCACACATATTTGAGTTTCCCATATTATTTATCATAGTGTAATATCAAATGTACTAGGTTGTTGTTGTTTTTCAGTCCTTTCAATCAAGTCCAATTTTTTTTGTGTCCCCATATGGGATTTTCTTAGTAATGATACTGAAGTGCCTTGCCATTTCCTTCTCCAACTCATTATACAGATGAGGAACTGAGCCAAACAGGGTTAAATGACTTGCCCAAGGTCACAAATCTTTTAAGAGTCTGAGGCCAGATTTGAACTCAGGAAGATGAGTCTTCCTTATTCCAAGCACAGAGCTCTGTCCACTGGGCCACCTACCTGCCCTCAAAGTACTGGGTTAGGTCACTTCATAAGAAATCTGGTCCAAAATGTCACAGTAACTCAATGCATAATTATCTTGAGTATGTCACTTCTTTGGCTGGACATAAATTTTCTCATATCTAAAGTGAGAAACATCAGGAAATATCGTGTATTCTCTGTCTACCTTATGACACTATTGTGAGGACCTAGACAGAATGCACAATCATCTACATTTCAAATAGAAGGGTCCTCAGTATACTCCTAGTCTCATCTGATACATAAAGCCATCCTACATCTGGTCTTTGCATAAAATACTTTCAAAGATGATGTTGATCTGCAGACAAGTGAAGCACCTTCAATTTTTAAGCAGTTACTCAGATATGCTATTTTCTATCTACATGTAAAAATCTTATAAGATTTCATGACCTATGAAACCTTGGTAAAGACTTTGTTAAAAGGTTCATTTGGGCTTGGTATCAAGGAAAGCATAAAACAAAGAGAAATATAGTCATCAAAGGTATTTTATAATAACATGCAGAATGCCCTATGGAAAATCAAAATAAAGTAGTTTCCCTACTGATGAAGATGTTCTTAAAATGCTCCCATTTTCTTGAAGATATTGTGCAGATTTCATTGGGTCTCAAATACTACAATACCTTTCCAGTGAGATTAGATTTCATTCAGAAGAGATTGGTTGAACTATTCACAGTGGAAAAGTTTCCCACTCAGATGAAATTGACTTAACTATCCACACAAAAATTAAATTGGATGATGACTATATATTAACCAGAATATGGAATGTAATTAATCCTATAACCCATTGAATTAGTACATTTATATCGTTTTATGCAATATGAACATGTGCATATGTATGTATTCATATACCAATATATGTATACATATGTTAATATATACATACATGTATATGCATATAGACATATGTCAATATACATAATCTAGAGGTGTGTGTATACATGCATGCGTATACGTCCATAAATATTCTCCCAAAGATGCTACGTAGATATGAATCACGGGAACATTGTGATAACAGAAGAATCAGATTTCTGAATGACTCAAGATACAAAAAGGGTAGAAAGAGGCTTAATCACATTATCAATGATTATTTTCACACAAGAAGTATTAGAAGAGGCATGACAAGGACCTCTATAAGGAGAGCTGGTCATGTAGTGAGAATTAAAATAACAGAGAGATACTCCAAATAATGCATAGTATCCATAAAACATTTTTCAAATTTTACTGATGCTTCTTATTTTTGATATGTTAATCTACCAACATAACCTCTTCTGACCTTCCCCCAGCCAATTGGATCATTTCTTAAAACAAGTAAAAATAATTAAGGAAAACCAGACCAACAAACTACTTTTGACTGCATATGTACCTATTACTTCTGCAATGATAATATGTATGTTACATCATCTGTTGTCTGGTTACACATAAAGTAGTAAAATAACTGTAGAAATGACTTTAACATATTGGATGAATTCACTTGGAATTTGTCATTTTGTTCCAGCCAAACTTTCCAAGCCTTGCTTTAATGACTTTCCTTCACATTGCCATTCCTGCCAATCAGTCTTGCTGTTGTCCATACTCTATGTTCCATCTCCTGTCTCCTTGCCTTTACCCAGGCTGTTCTATACCTCAAATACACTTCCTCTTAATTTCTTTATTATAGAATACCTAGCTTTAATTAAAACTCAGCTCAAATGTTTCCTCCTATAGGAAAGCTCTGCTGATCCCCTAAGTTGCTAGGACCCTGCCAGTTGAAATGGATTTGTATAAATTTTGTGTTTAATTTTTAACAATATTCCTATTGCTTCCCACAACAAAATGTAAGATTGTTGGGAAAATTTCATTTTTGAAATTTTCATTTTTGTATAGCATGCACTAGTTATTTAATAAATGCTTCTTGAATCGATGAATGAGTAAAAGATCATTTCTCCATTTTCCCTGCTACATTAGAATCTTTGACCTGAATTTCTTCGATAGACCTTCCTCCCAAATCAATGGCAGACTAAATTAGCATCATGTTTTCCAAAGAGGGCTTCTTTTTTTTTTACTCCTACCCCACTTTCCCCACTTTGTCTACTCAAGTTGCAGTCAACACTGTGGGGGTGGGGGTGGGACAGGAATTCTTAGAGAAAACATTTCTCCCTTCCTCTCCCCACTTTCAGAACCTTGGTGGAGGAGTACAAAGCTCTGCCTCCCGGATTGGAGGACCACTTCTGCCCTACTTCAAAGAAAAGAAACAAAAGATGTCTCAAGGACTCCTTTGGAAATTCACTATCCAATATGATGAGCCTTTGAGCTGTTTCCATGGCAATTTAAGCTTTTTTTTTAACATGGGAATAATTTCTGAAAGTGGAAATTTCCCTTTGTCTCCTAAAGTCAGTAACCTTATTGCTTTGCTGTGTATACGTACATGTATACACAAACCTGGGAATCTTGGTTAACCTTTTTATGTTGTAAGGCCTCCTTATTCCTTGATTTTGTTTATCCTTTTAACTAACCTAATTGACTATCTATGTAGGGACCAGAGGAAGAATTTCCTCTACTACTAAGACACTTTTATTCAGATGCTGGACTTAGAATTGAGAAGACATGAGATTAAATCCTACTCCAAGTATTGACCCTGTGGACCTGGGCAAGTCTCAGTTTGCTCATAATATTATCTACCTCCTATGGTTACTTTGAGGATGTAACGAGAAAACATATGGTAAACATTTTGCAAACCTTGAAAAGCATACATATATGTATAGATAAAGATATGTATATATACACACTATATGTATTTGTATATACATGTATGTTTGCACTATATATTATATGTTTGTATGCATATGAGTATCTGTGTATATATATTATATACATTTTGTTTTTTCATCTGTGCATATATAAAATTACTGATGGGGTTTCTCAGCTGCCTTACAGATTGCCATAGGAGCTCAAAGGAAAGTTTCTTGACAATTAGAAGCTATACAAAGAACCAAAGACAAAAAACATCTCCAGCCTTATGAGGTTGGTCCTAATTGAAGATATAATAATAATAATAATAATAATAATAATATTAATAATAATAATAATAATAATAATAATAATAATCACTAGCCTACACAGGTATAAAATTATAGACCTTTGGGGTTGGAAGGGACCTTAGAGGCCAAGAAAGGCTATTGACAACAAATTCCATTGCACAAGACTGATAACAACTGGATGAGGTAGGCTAGTAAAAATACTACTGCTTTCATTTTGCAGCTAGGGAAACAAAAGAGAGATCAAGGGTTTCACCCATGCTAACCCAACTAGCAAGTACTTGAGTCAAAATTTGAACCCAGCTGTCATAAATCAACATTTGGTGCTCTTTCCTCTACACCCTGGAATTGCTCCAGAACTCATAATTTACATACTACTTTCACCACAACCATTTTATGAAGTATAGAATGCAAGAATTTTAGTCCTATTTTATAGATGAAGAAACAGTGACTCAGAGAGATAAAGCATTATTTCTGTATTTATGCATATTCAAGATTTAAGCCCACATCTCCTGATGCCAGATCAAGCATTATTTTTAATATTGCATTCAGCCTCCCAGCCACAGAACTATCACCAAATAGGTATGGTACATCAGATCATAAGATTTTAGAAACAGAATGAGCTTTGAGAATCAGTTAATTCTTTTGATTTTACAAATAAGAAAACCTAAGTCCATATATATTAAGAAACTTGCCCAAAGTCACACAGGCAGTAATTTCCAGTTATTATTTGAACTCAGCTTCTCTGATGCCCCATCTAGTACTCTTTCTATTAGACCATAGAGGACATTTTTTTGAATAATAACACTTTGCATATTCACAATGTCTTAAGGTTTAACAAATATTTTTTTTCTCACAAAAACCCTAAAAAGCAAGGAGTTTATACATTTTATCTGCCTTTTACAGATGAAGAAACTGACTTGCCACAGAATTAGTATCAGAAGTAGTATCCATTGCTTTTCCCAGGACACAATACTCCTTCTCTAGTAAAAACATCACAAATTGTGGAAGGCAAAGCTTGCCTTTGGCACAAGTCCTTGTCCATTTTGTGTACCCTCAAACTTCTTTTAGCACTACTTCCTTGGTCCTCAATCTGAGTGATTATTCTTCATGGACAATGATTTAGGCTTATATCAAGGCAGAAGAGTCTTGGGCTGAATGTCTTGCTCAATCTAATTTAATTGTCTATTGAAGATTTATCCCTTTATAGACCTTCAGGTCAGGAACCACATCTTGTAGTAACTTCTTATATTCTCCAGTGCATTGCAAAATGCTTTGCAAAAACTCAGTAGGTTGGTGGGTGTAAGGCTAGGTGGATGAATAATTGGAAAGGATAAGTAGATGGGTAAAGGGATGGATGAATAAGTGAGTAAATGGTTGGATTGATATATAATGCCCAATCAAAGGGATCATATATCTGAAGAATGTGGAGTTCCCATTCAAATATATCCATATGGAAGAATAAGTTACATTTACCTTTTCTACACTTACGCTAAGGGTTTTTATTCTACAATTATATGTTTTATAGCTTTTGGACTAAGAGTTTTTTTTCATTTTCTATGCAGTTGATGTTTATATTAAGGGTGTTAATCACCTACGTTTATACTTCTTTGATATTTAGCTTAGTTTTTTCCCTATGCTGTATCTCCTTTGGATGAAGCTTTAAAGTCTTGAGTCTTCTCCCTAGTGCCTTCAAAATGCATGAATACAAAATCAGGAGAACTGTGTTTAAAATCCTGCTCCACCCCACATAAGATCATAACCTTCAGAGCTGGAAGGAATCTGTGAGATTATATAGTCCAACTCTCTCACTTTCCGTAGCTAGTAAATAATAGAGCTAAAATTGAAACCTACTTCTTCTGATTCCAAATCCAATACCCTTTCTACAACCCTGGGACTTACTTCCTATATAACCTGTTGTAATTAATTTATCCCCTCTGTGCCTCAATTTCTTTATCGATATCATTAAGGGACTAAGCTAAATGATTGTTAAGGTTTTTTCTAGTCACAATTCCATGCTCCATGCCCTGGGTACCTTTTCAAAGTCATTCTTAAAATGTTACTGTCTAGCGCCAGATAATGCAGATTAATTCAATTAAGATTATTTTCTTTTGATCCAGGCCAGCTCCCCTTCCTTGATCTTCCCCCAACTCTAACTTTTTTAATGTGTCCAGATCATTTTCTTTTTTTTTCTTTTTAGGCAATTGGGGTTAAGTGACTTGCCCAGGGTCACATAGCTAGTATGTGTCAAGTGTTTGGTCTGAGGCTGGAATTGAACTCAGGTCCTCCTGACTTCAGGGCCGTTGCTCTATCCACTGCACCACCTAGCTGCCCTGAAGATCACTTTCAAAAGTCATGTAACAAGCACTAGAAGTTGAGAAATGTCCAGTGATTTCCATAGAACCTGAAATAGAGATGTGTCAAATATTCTGACTGTCATAGCTTTTGAACTGAGGAAGTTGCCCATAAAAAGAAAGGTTTATTTTCTGTCCATTTTTCTCATTGCTATTATATTGTTTGTTTCAGTTTGTGGGAAAGAGTTCTCACACTGCCTGCCCTGACTGCCTCTGCTTGCATAAAACATGATGTTATATCTTGAACAATGCTGGAATACATTACATAAATTTCCCTTTGATATCCAGCATGTTTCCTGCTATAATAGAATCTGAACAAAATCACGCTGCCTTCCCCCCAGTGTTCCCGATGTGCCTCATAACTCTCTCCCTCTCTATTTTCTGAAGCCAATAACCATCTCCAAGCAGTTAAAGGGGATAAGCATCAATGGAAGGAGAATGGTTCAGTGGGGCAGAGTCAAATATGATGTAACAAGAAATTATATGTGACACAGAGCCAAAGAGAAAATGGAACATGATGATCTTTGGAGTAAAGAAGGCATGATAATATTTAAAGAGTACTGGATTTCAAGTTAGAAGAGCTAGCTTTGAGCTCAGAGTGGCCATTTACTAGTTGTATGACCTTGGGCCAGTCACTTATCCTCACTGAGCATCAATTTCCTTATCTGTAAAATAGAGATAAAAATGCCTGAATTACCTCCCTTACAGGATTATTGTTATGGTCCTGTTGAGATACTGTTTCTGAAATCATTTTAAAAATGATAAGCATATGCATGTGTCAGCTATCAGGATTATTTCTCTCTCTCTCTCTCTCTCTCTCTCTCTCTCTCTCTCTCTTTTTTTGGTGAGGCAATTGGAGTTAAGTGACTTGCCCAGCTTGCCCAGTGTCACACAGCTAGTAAGTGTTACGTGTCTGAGGCCAGATTTGAACTACTATCAGTATTATTAATAAGAATATGATCATTGAGTGATATTGATTATTTAGAGTTGGGGGAAGGGCTTAGATATCATCTAAACTAATCCTCTTATTTTATAACTGAGAACAACTGGTTGTTTTTAACTCATTGAGTTTCTCTTTAACCAAGAGTAAAACCCCATTTTATTGCAAATTTTGTAGTAAACTAATTTGATATGTTGACCTTTCCTTTTCTGTTTTTGTAAACAAAGTCAATTTGGAGACATCTTGGTTGGATGACTAAAGGTCTTGCAGAGTCTAAAAGTCACAAATCTAAGATTTAGAAAGTCCAAATCTAAGATTTTGAAAATAATTTAGTACAACTAGACTTGACCAAGAATACCCTTAAAATGGTAATCATTATGTGTGTGTGTGTGTGTGTGTGTGTGTGTGTGTGTGTGTGTGTGCACATATACCACGCAGAACTCTAAGGAATGATATAGAAATAACAATCCTAAAACAGTTAGCAGCAGAGTCAAGACTAGAACCCAGGTCTTCTGACTTAGTTCAGTGCTCTAAAACATCAACAACTCAAGGCTGAAAGAATAGAATGGGTCTTTGAAAAAACAACTTATGATTAGGAGCCTCTGAATTCCTCCTACTAAGAGACAGGTCTCCCAGGTACTAGTAGCTCGTCCCTCAAAGACAATCTAAATTTTTCCAGAGATGCCAATGTATCAGCTGACAAATGGCCAGTCAATGTGCCCTTGGGCTAGTCCTGGAAGTCTTCTAGGGAGCAGAACTCTGCTTGTTGCATTGATTGGGGTGTGAGGCATTCATTGGTTCAAACAGAGGCTGCAGGTATATTCTCCCAGAGCCGTTTTAAATAAACACAATCAGTCTACCCAACACTAAGCAACTATTTCTGAAAGCGTGTTGGTAAATGTGTTTATAAAGCAAGAACTTCCAATCCATCAGCCCTCAAAGAGTCTAATCAATATATTCCAATTTGATCTTAGAGAAGTTTCGCCCCTAGGAAGTTTAATTTATTTCAACTCATGACCATGAAAAAATGAACAGCCAGAGCACTTTGACAAAATAGAAAAAGTGGACGGTGTTGTATCCAGCACCAGCTCCATTTCAATTTTCTATTTCATCAGAACAAATCACCTTCTGACTGGAATGACCATGAAGGCTGATCATGTTGGGGGCTAAGGACTTGAGGCCAAGGTGGAGTCAGAGGGGATAAAATATGGATGGCAGTCATAAGAAGCAGCAGTGCAATTCATAGTTTCCCTTTGCTGTTAGACAATCCTTCCTTTAACATGGGGAGCAAGAGCCTTGAGGATGGTCTTGCCATTTTATCTTCTTGATAAATTATCATTTAACAGCATTTTTAACTAGGATTAACAGCAACCACTGACAGGGAAGGTGGACCTGAAAAACAACTCCCCAGATGCCTTCAAGGGATGGATAACAAATGTCATTTCCCTTTTAGGGCCTGGCACAGTAATGACATAAACAGATCCCAGGATATTATTCCATACACCTATGTACTTAGAATAGAATTCAGGTCTATCATCTACATCACAACATTCTGAATAGTCCTAAGGGAAATATATAAAGAGTGGTGGAAATGGAAATATGTTAGATAGGGTACTTTAGTATAATATTGCTTCATCACTAGCATACAGGATACAGTTCTGTACTCTATTTGAGGAGGTAGGATAGTTTACAATCAAGGTCTCTGAGTTCAAATCCTAGTTCTGCCACATACATGTGTATCCTTCCTTAGCCCAGGCACTTAACCTCTCTGAGTTGCAGCAGTTTTGTCACCGGTAAAATGAGAAAAATGCTCACACTACTTACTTCAGATAGTAGTCATGAGGATCAAATGAGATATGTATAAAATGTTTCATAATATTTAAAATGCTGTACAGCCTTAAGTTATTATTATCCAAAAACTCAAAAATAATGTTTAGTGCCATTAAAATGGAAGAGATAAAAATAAAGAAAATCACAAAAAAGAAAGAAACATATAAGGTTGGGGATGACTGATGTTGAAGCACAAAGGAATGTTGAAAGATTAACAATGACAAAATCTATATCATCTATGCAGAGAGATAAGGGGACATCTGAAAACCATGGAACATATTAGCAAACTTCAGGTATGCTGTAGAAAGAATTTCTGCATTTCAGAGGAGGTTGAACTAGATGTCCTCTGATGTACTTCTAAGTTCTGGAGTTTATGCAATATGAGAATTAGTTGAAGGAACTTGTGGCGTTTATAGCCTGAGGAAGACTTGAAGTGGGGAACATAATATATCTCTTTATATATTTAAAAGACTAATATAAATGGAAAAGGATTATATTTGTTCTGCTTGATCCATAAGGGTAGGAATAGGAGGACTTGTGTTTGCTGGAAGTAGCAGAGAGTAATTTATGCTTGATATAGGAAACACTTCCTAACAATTAGAGCTAACCATTCTTACCTTGCCCTTGGTCATTGTATGGGCATTGCCTCACACAAACTGAGACCTGGGAAAGACCTTAATTTAAAAAGGCCAAGGTCTCCCACTACATCCTGGGCCATCACCAGTCATCTTGACTTTGGCTTGCCACTGGACTTTGATGACTCTGGAGGCAATAGTGAGGCTGACAACTTTGTCCAACTCTGCCTCAATTAAATTCAATTTCACACACAAGTCAAGACAATCCCGATGATGCCACTGATCCTCTTTGAGAACAAAGGAAGAACGATAAAAAGATGGGATAAACATTTGCTCAATGTGTTGTATAATGGAATCTTTTTCAAATACATGTTGGGATAGATGATCTTTGAGATCTTTTCTAACTCTGAAATTCTGTGATTGCATCTAATTCCAAAGGGTGGGGATATGAGAGGGGAGGGAAGAAGGAAGAAAGGAAAGAGGAAAGCCTGGCCAGAAGTACAACAGTGACTTACAAAATCCTGTTTTCAGGACTGAGTCTCCAACCCTGTCACATTTTATTTTTTTGTTTGTTTTGTGCCCCCAGGGTATATCACAATGCCTGATATATAGTAAATGTTTCATAGGATACATACAGACTTGACTCACTACTCCCTAAATTCTTAATAAAAAGATGATCTTCTATCCTGGAGATGTTTTTGACTTAACTGAATCCAGAGATGAACTAGATGACCTCTCAAAATTCCTACAAGTTGACAGAGTTTAGTATTGACTAATAAGAGGAAATAAGACAGGGAAGGTGAACATCACCTTTGACTTCTATAGAATGTAATTAAATATCTTGCACTTTATGGTATAGATTTCTTTCTTAAGGACCATGACTTAACCCCAAATCACTCTGGCTCTCATTGATTGGCCAACAATAGAAATTATTTCTGTTTTGCTCAGAAACTTTGAGGGTCTTCCCATCCCAAACTGATATTTTTTGATTAGGTAAAAGAGGCCATTCTTTGTCTCATTTATTTTTTTGTTTTGTTTTGTTTTGTTTTTTGTTTTGTCTTGTTTAATTTTGTTTTGCTTTTTGGTGAGGCAATTGGGGTTAAGTGACTTGCCCAGGGTCACATTATTTTAAAACAGCTAGAAAGTGTCAAGTGTCTAAGCCCAGATTTGAACTCAAGTCCTCCTGGTTCCAAGGCCAGAGCTCTATCCATTGTGCCACCTAACTGCCTCTTTTTGTCTCATTTCTTACTTAACCTTAATCACTTAATGGGCATTGCCTCAGTCAGACTGAGACCTGGTAAATACCTTATATTAAAAAGGCCATGGTCTCCCAGGGCATGTGGGACCATCTCCAGTTGTTTTGATCTATATCTTGTCACTAGACTCAGATGGTTCCAGAGCAGGAAATGAGGCTGGAGATTTTGAAGAGACCTTCTTCATTTAAATACAATTCACTTGCAAGTCATGGCATCACCTTCCTGATGCCATGGTCCTTTTTGAGAATGAAGGACAAACAACAACAATCCTTATAGATAACTTTTCCTTGTTGCACTTTATGTTTACTCTACTTTACATGGAAAATTTGTCTCAAGGGATCCTTTTCTCTCATTGTTCCTTCTCTTTTCCCTTTGATGATTTATCTATGAACCTCAATTTTCACAGCACGAACTAAGCCTGAAATGGAAGAGAAACCATTCAGATCACTCTAGGATACAATTAGTGTAGGTATACTTTCTGATTGATGCCCTGCCCCACTTTTCCTTTTATAATCCCTCTGTCCCTTCTTGGAATCATCTCCTTTGTAAGTAGCTCAACAACAAGAGAGATCACATTTGTGACATTCCATTATGGCATGTCTATGACAATGGCCTATCCCTGAGACAGAACTAGACCCAGGTTCTAGTCCTAGCCTGAGTGGCTAAATCAGTGTTTGGTCTGGAGAAAAAGTCATTTCCTAACTCTAAGCTTCAGATTACTCACTTTTGAACTGGGGAGGTGAGGAAAGAATTAGATTGCCTTTAAAGTGTCCTATATATCTAATTATGGTCTTTTATTAAATAACAACCCTCTCATGCCCCCCCCCACACATATCAGTTCCTCCTCTGCATCTTCTTACTGTCTGCTTAGGGCCTTGTTCTTAATAAGTCAATATATTGACTTTTTGAATGACATCTAGGTAGATTAATCCCATCTGTACTGTATTTAAATACCCACAAAGTCCTGTCACACATGGGGGAAACCTGCTGTCAAAACCATGATAGAGATTTGGGTGGGTTGCATTCTTATATGGGAAGGAGCCCATCACAACAAATGCTGAAACATTGCAGTAAGGAATGACCTGTCTAGGAGGTAACCTGCTTTCAAAATCATCTTGTCAAAAGGGAAAATTTCTCTCAAGAGTTAGCAGGGATGGAGGGAAGGTGGTGTTTGGCTTCATGCCAGTTGCACTGACTTCTGGTCTTCTGTAGAAGCAAGTTCACTTACTCAATCGGTCAGTCAAAAATGTATTAGCTAAGCATCCTAAAATTAGCAGGGTCTCTAGATAGTTGAAAAATAAGAAGGGTATGTAGTGCTATTGTCAAAACCAACAACAGGGGGGTGGAGCCAAGGTGGAGGAGTGAAAGTAGTGACTTGCTTGAGCTCTCCCCCAAACCCCGCCAAATACCTGTAAAAAAATGACTCTAAACAAATTCTAAAGCAGCAGAACCCACAAAAAGAAAGAGTGAAACAAATTTCCAGGCCAAGACAACCTGGATGGTTGATCTGAAAGATATATAGCTCTGGGCTGGGAGAGAAGTACAGTTCAGTGTGGGCTCCAGGCCACAGTGACCCTGGAGCAGGCCTCAGAGGGCTAAAGCACAGGCAGCTGTAGTGGTTTCCTGACTTTTCAACCCACGAACACCAAAAGACAACTTAGAAGGTCAGTGGGAAAAGTCTGTGTCTGCAGTGACATAGAAGCTAGGTCTCAGTCCCAAGTTCCAAGCGTGGCCTATGGGGCAGCAGCTGCCTCCTGAACTTCTGGCCCACAGACTGAGGGGGAATCGAGTGGCTGATCAGAGGGGGACTACAGGGATCACTCTGCCAGTGGTGAGGCAGGAATCTCTTGCTTTGCCAATGCTTGGATCTGGGTCACAGTTCTGAGGAGCAGTCCTGGGGCGAGAAGGAGTGCTGGTGTGGTGGAGCTTGTTATGGTGGTGGAGAGGAAACACCTTGCCTCTTATCATACCGCCCTGGAAGAACGGAAAATTTACAGGCATCTAGAAGTATCTCTGGAAACAGCTGTAAAAACCCCCAAAGTTTGGGACAGTACACCCTTCACATTAGAAGCAGACTCTTACCTTAATGAAGAGTTTAAAACTCAAGTAACTGGCCGGGATTATGAGTAAGCAGCGCAAAAAGAGTCAGACTATATTATCTTACTTTGGTGACAAAGAAGATCAAAACATACAACCAGAAGATGACAACAAAGCCAAAGTTCCTATATCCAAAGCCTCCAAGAAAAAATATGAATCAGTCCCAGGCCTTGGAAGAGCTCAAAAGGCATTTTGAAAAGCAAGTAAGAGAAGTAGAAGAAAAACTGGGAAGAGAAATGAGAGTGATGCAAGAAAATCATGGAAAACAAGTCAACAGCTTGCTAAAGGAGACCCAAAAAATACTGAAGAAAATAACACCTTAAAAAATGTCCTAACCCAAATGGCAAAAGAGGTCCAAAAAGCCAATGAGAAGAAGAATGCCCTAAAAAGCATAATTGGACAAATGGAAAAGGAAGTCCAAAAGATTCCTGAAGAAAATAGTTCCTTAAAAATTAGAATAGAGCAATTGGAAGCTAGTGACTTTATGAGAAATCAAGACACTGTAAAACAAATCCAAAAGAACCAAAAATTATTTCACAATGTGAAATATCTCATTGGAAAAACAGCTGACCTGGAAAATAGATCCAGGAGAGACAATTTAAAAATTATTGGACTATCTGAAAGCCATGATCAAAAAAGAGCCTAGACATCATCTTTCAAGAAATTATCAAGGAAAACTGCCCTGATATTTTGGAAACATATGGCAAAATAGAAATGGAAAGAATCCACCGATCTCCTCCTGAAAGAGATCCCTAAAGGAAAACTCCTAGGAATATTGTAGCCAAGTTCCATAGTTCCCAGGTCAAGGAGAAAATATTACAAACAGCCAGAAAGAAACAATTCACATATTGTGGAAAGACAATCAGGATGACACAAGATTTAGCAGCTTCTACATTAAGGGACCAGAGGGCATGGAATATAATTTTCTGGATGGCAAAGGAGTTAGGATTACAACCAAGAATCACCTACCCAGCAAAACTGAGTATAATTCTGCAGAGGAAAAATTGGTCATTCAGTGACATAGAGGATTTTCAAGCATTCTTGATGAAAAGACCAGAGCTGAATAGAAATTTTGTCTTTCAAATACAAGACTCAAGTGGAACATGAAGAGATAAACAGGAAAGAGAAATCATAAGAGACTTATTAAGGTTGAACAGTTTACATTCCTGCATGGAAAGATGATATTTGTAACTTATGAGACTTTTGTCAGTATTAGGGTAGTTGGAGGGAAAAATTATATGTATGTAGATAGATAGATAGATAGATGGATAGATAGATAGATAGATAGATAGATAGATAGATAGATAGATAGATAGATAGATAGATAGATTGATAGAGGGCACAGGGTGAGTTGAAGATGAAAGGCTCATCCTGGAGAATAAAATTAAGGGGTGAGAGAGGATTATACTAGGAGAAGGAGAAAGGGAGTGGTAGAATGAGGTAAACTATCTCCCCCCCAAAAAAACAAACAGAAAAGAAGAGGCTCTTACAGTGGAGGGGAAATGGGGAAGGTGAGAGGGCATGAGTGAATCTTATTCTTATAGGATTTGACGTAAGGAGGGAATAACATACACACTCACTTGGGTACGGAAATCTGTCTTACCCTACAGGAAAATGGGTGGGGGAGGGAACAAGAGAGAAGGGGCATGATAGAGAGGAGGTCAGATTGAGAAATGGGGTAATCAGAAGCAAATACTTCTGAGGAGGGACAGGGTCGAAAGAAAAAATGGAATAAATGGGGAGGACAGGATAAGATTAAGGGAAATAGAGTTATTTTTTCACAGCATGTCTACTATGGAAGTGTTTTGCATAACTGCACATGTATAATCTATATTGAGAGGCTTACCTTTTCAATGAGGGTGGGTGGGGAGGGAGAAAGGGAAAAAATTTGGAACCCAAAGTTTTAAAAACACATGTTCAAAAAAATGTTTTCACATGCAACTGGGAAATAAGAAATATAGGAAATGGGGTACATAAATCTATCCTGCCCTACAGGAAAATAGAAGAGGAAGGGGATAAAAGAAGTGGGGGAGAGATAGAAGGGAGGGCAGACTAGGGGAAGGGGTATTCAGAATGCATGCCATGTTGGGCAGAGGCCGAGATGAGGTGAAAAATTGGAACTCAAAATCTTGTGGAAGTAAATGCTGAAAACTAAAAATAAATTTATTAATAAAAAAAACAACACCATGACCATGATATTACAATTTATAAATAGGAATATGACTTTCACCATCCTGGTAGTCTTGTGTTTGTGGGTGTTCTGTATTTACCCATGTTAAAAAATATCTTTCCTCAGCTATTGATTCTGCTTTGTCCACAAATATATTGGGCTCTCAGGACTCCTGGAATCTTTTGATCTTGATCTTGCTCTACTAGCACAGAATGTGAAAGCTAGAAGACACATTAGAGTTCATTTAGAAGTCCACTTAGGTCAAACTCATATAGAAACAGCGGCCACCAAACCATATGTGAGTTTGTGTGTGGGACATATTGACTTAGAAAACTGCATATTTGCATTATCTATTTTATTATGCCTTGTCATTATTCTTCTCAAATATTTCACAATTGTATTTTAATTCCATTTGGGCTGCACTTGGGAGTGTGGTGGCCCACATATGGCCCACAAGCCATGTATTTATCACTTCTGATCAAGTCTAAGCTCATGTTACACATGAGGAAACTCAGTCCTAATGTTTCCTCTAGATGCAATACACTATGAGAAGAAAAGACCAAGGATGTTATTTTTGTCTTCAATATTATAAAGAGCTTATTGTGAGTATAGACCATTCTCTGGGTCTGTGAGGTTAGGGTGGTTGAGTGGGGAGACATACAAGTAGAAAGGGGCTACTTAAATCATGAAAAGTTCTATACACGTGTATTTTTACTTAATAGTATTTTATTTTTTCCAATTACATGTAAAGATAAATTTCAACATCCATTTTTCTAAAATTTGAGTTCCAAATTTTTCTACTTCCCTCTCTCCCTTCCCTCCTCGCTTTCCAAGAGAGCAGGGACTCTGATATAGATTATACACATATAAGCATGTTAAACATGTTTCCACATTATTCAGGTTGTGAAAGAAGAATCAGAACAGAAGGGAAAAACACGAGAAAGGAAAAAAAACAATAAAAAGTAAAAATAGTATACTTCGATCTGCATCCATACGCCATAATTCTTTCTCTACATGTGGCTCATATTTTCCACTATGAGTATTTTGGAGTTGTCTTGGATCATTGCATTGCTGAAAAGAGCTAAGGCTATCATAGTGAATCATCGCACAATGTGGCTGTTGCTGTGTACAATGTTCTCCTGGTTCAACTCACTTCACTCAGCATCAGTTCATGTAGTCTTTCCAGGTTTTTTTCTGAAATCATACTGCTTGGCATTTTTTAAAATTAATTATTTATTTTTAGTTTTTTAACATTCATTTCCACAAGATTTTGAGTTCCAAATTTTCTCCCCATCTTGCCCCTCCCCCCACCACAAGACGGTATGCATTCTGAATACTCCTTACCCTAATATGCTTTCCCTTCTATTACCCTCTCCCCCTTTCTCTTATTCCCTTCCCCTTCTCTTTTTGGATACCCCATTGCCTATATATCTTATTTCTCAGTTGCATGTAAAAACAATTTTTAACGTTTTTTTAAAGCTTTGGGTTCCAAAATCTCTCCCTTCCTCCTTTCCCACCCACCTTCTTTGAGATGGCAAGCAACTCAACACAGGTTATACATGTGAAGTCATGCAAAACACTTCCATAATACTCATGTTGTGAAAAACTAACTATATGTCCCTTCATCTTATCCCACCCCTCATTTATTCTATTCTCTTTTTTGATCTTGTCCCTTCTCAGAAGTGTTTCCTTCTGATTATGCCCTCCCCCCATCTGCCCTCTCTTCTATCATCACCTTATTCCTCTTCCCCCCCTATTTCCCTGTAGGGTAAGATAGATTTCCATACCCAATTGAGTGTGTATGTTATTCCCTCTTTAAGCCAAATCTGATGAGAATAAGATTCACTCATTCTCTCTCACTTTCCCCCACTTCCTCTCCACTGTAAATTGCTTGTCATTTCTTATAGCACAATAGTATTTCATTATATTCATACACCACAATTTCTTTAGCCATTTCCCAATTGATTGGCATCCCCTCAATTTCCAGTTCTTGGCCACCACAAAAGTAGCTGTTATAAATATTTTTGTACATGTGGGTCCTTTTCCTTTTTTATGATTTCGTTGGGATACAGACCTAGTAGAGGCATCGCTGGATCAAAGGTTATGCAGTTTAGTTGCCCCTTGGGCATAGTTCCAAATTGCTCTCCAGAATAGTTGGATCAGTTCACAACTCCAATAACTATTCATTAGTGTTCCAATTTTCCCACATCTTCTCCAACATTTGTCATTTTTTTTTCTTTTCTATATTATTAGCCAATCTGATAGGTGTGAAGGGGTACCTTGGAGTTGTTTTAATTTGTATTCATCTAATAAATAGTGATTTGGAGCATTTTTTCATATGACTATAGATAGCTTTAATTTCTTCACATGAAAGCTGCCTATTTATATCCTTTGACCATTTATCAATTGGAGAATGACTTGCATTCTTATAAATTTGTCTGAGTTCTCTAAATATTTGAAAAATAAGGCCTTTATCAGAAACACAGCAGTAAAAATTATGTCCCAACTATCTACTTTCCTTCTAATCATGGTTGAATTGGTTTTGTTTGTACAAAAAACTTTTTTTTAATTTAACATAATCAAAATTATCCATTTTGCATTTCATAATGTTCTCAATCTTTTGTTTGATCATAAATTCTTCACTTCTCCATAGATCTGACAGGAAAACTATTCCATACTCTCCTAATTTGCTTATAGTATCAACCCTTCTGTCTAACTCATGTACTCATTTTGATCTTATCGTGGTATACGTTGTTAGATGTTGGTCTATACCTAGTTTCTGCTTTACTCTTTTCTAGTTTTCCCAGAGGTTTTTGTCAAATAGTGAGTTCTTATCCCAGAAGTTGGAGTCTTTCACTTTATTGAACAGTAGATTACTATAATAATTGACTACTGTGTCTTGTGTACCTAATGTATTCTACTGACCCACCTCTCTATTTCTTAGCCAGTAACAAAGAGTTTTAATGATTTCCACTTCCTTTGCATTTTTAAAAATCAATTCCCTTGATATCCTTGACCATTTGTTCTTCCAGATGAATTTTGTTATTATTTTTTTCTAGTTCTATAAAATAATATTTGCACCTTGATTGGTATGACACTGGAGAAGTATATTAATTTAGGTAGAATTGTCATTTTTATTATATTAACACAGTCTACCAATGAGCAATTGATATTTTTCCAATTGTTTAGATCTAACTTTGCATGAAAAGTGTTTTGCAATTGTGTTCCTGAGTTTATCTTGGAAGGTAGACTGCCAAATGTTTTATATTGTCCACAGTTATTCTAAATGTGATTTCTTTTTCTATCTCTTCTGTCTTGGATTTGTTGGTAATCTAAAGAAATGCTGATGGTTTATAAGGACTTATTTTATACTGTAACTTTGCTAAGTTAACAAATTGTTTCAAGTAGTTTTTTTTATTTGATTCTCTAAGATCCTCTAAATATAACATCATATCATCTGCAAAGAGTGATAATTTTGTGTCCTCATTGAATATTCTAATTCCTTCAATTTATTTTTCTTCTCTTATTGCTAAAGCTAAAATTTCTTGTACAATATTGAATAACAGTGATGATAATGGACATGCTTGTTTCACCTCTGATCTTATTGGCAATGCTTCTCACTTATCTCCATTGCATATGATGCTTGCTGTTGATTTCAGATAGATATTGCTTATCATTTTAAGGAAAACTCCATTTATTCCTGTGCTCTCAAGTTTTTTTTTTTAAATAGGAATAGGTGCTGCATTTTGTCAAAAGCTTTTTCTGCATCTATTGAGATAATTATATGATTTCTGTTAGTTTTGTTATTGATACAGTCAATTATGCTGATAGTTTTCCTAATATTTAACTAGCAATGTATTCCGGGAATAAACTCCACCTGGATATAGTGTATTATCCTGCTGTAATATCTTTGATAATATTTTATTTAAAATATTTGCATCAATATTCATTAGGGGGATTGGTCTATAATTTTCCTTCTCTGCTTTGGCTCTTTTTGGTTTATGTGTCAGCACCATATTCGTGTCATAAAAAGAATTTGGTAGGACTCCACCTATTTTTTTTCCAAATATTTTATATAGTTTTGGAATTAATTGTTCTTTAAATCCATCTGACCCTGGAAATATTTTTAAGGAGTTCATTGATGGCTGCTTCAATTTCTTTTTCTAAAATGGGGTTATTTCAGTATTTTATTTCCTCTTCTGTTAATCTGCACAATTTATATTTTTGTAAGAATTCATGAATTTCACTTAGATTATTAGATTTATTAGCACACAGTTGGGGAAAATTTCTCCTAATTATTGCTTTAATTTCCTCTTCATTAGTGGTGAATTCACTGTTTTATTTTTGATATTGGTAGTTTTTTTTGCATAAATCAGCTCTTAGTTATGCTTATTAGCTAAATCATTTTCTCTTTTCAATTTTATTAATCTCTCCTTTTATTTTCTGAATTTCTAATTTAGCATTTAACTGGCAATGTTTAATTTGTTCTTGTTCTAGCTTTTTTTTAGTTGCATGTCCAATTCATTGATCTGCTCTTTCTCTATTTTACTCATATAAGGATTTAGAAATATAAATTTTCCCCTAAAACCTGCTTTGGTTTTATCCCATTAGTTTTAGTATGTTGTCTCACTATTGTTTATCTCTTTGATGAAGTTATTGATTGTTTCTATGATTTGCTGTTTGACCCAATCATTCTTCAGGATTAGATTGTTTAGTTTCCAATTAGCTTTTAGCTTATCTTTCCTTGACCTTTTATAACACATAATTTTTATTGCATCATAATCTGAAAATTATCCATTTAATATTTCTGCCTTTTAGCATTAGATTGTTAGGTTTTTATGTCCTAATACATGATCAATTTTTGTGTACGTACCATGTTCTCACTGAAAAAAAAGGTATATTCCTTTCTATCCCCATTCAATTTTCTCCAGAAGTCTATCATGTTTAACTTTTTTAAAAATTCTTTTAACCTCTTTAACTTCTTCCTTGTTCAATTTCAGGTTAGATTTATCTAGTTCTTTGAGGGGGAAGTTGTGGTCCCCTAGTAGTATAGTTTTGCTATTTCTTCCTGTAACTCACTCAACTTCTCTTAAAATTTGGATGCTATAGCACTTGGTACATATATGTTTAGTATTGATATTACTTCATTGTCTATAGTACCTTTTACCAAGATGTAGTTTCCTTCATTATCTCTTTTAATTAGATTGATTTTTGCTTTTGCTGTGTCTGAGATCAGGATTGCTACCCCTGCCTTTTTTTTTTTTTAAACTTCAGCTGAAGCATAATAGATTTGGCTCCTGACTTTTGCCTTTATTTTGTGTATATATCTCTCTGTTACAAATATGTTTCTTGTAAACACCATATTGTAGGATTCTGGTTTTTAATCCATTCTGCTATCCACTTCAATTTTATTGGAGAATTCATCCCATTCACATTCAAAGTTATGATTGCTAACTGTCTATTTCCTTCCATTCTATTTCCCCATTTATGCTTTTCTCTCTCCTTTCACCCTGTACCTCCTCACCAGAGTTTGGCTCCTGACCGCTACCCACCACCTCCATAAATATGCCCTCTCTTCTATTGCCCCCATTTCCTTTTTTATTCTACTTTCCTCTTCTACTTCCCTTTAGGGTAAGATAAATTTCTCTACCCAAATAAATGTGTATATTATTCTCTCTGATCCAAATGCAATGACAGTAAATTTCAAACAATGCTCGCCACCTCCCTTCTTTCCCTCTACTGTATTAGGTCTTTTGCCTTTCTTCATGTGATGTAATTTAACCTATTCTGTATCTTCCTTTCCTCTTCTCCCAATACAGTCCTTTTTTCATCCCTTAATTATTTTGTCATTCCCTTAAATCCACCCTTTATCTATACCCTCTGTCTATGTATACTCCTTCTAACTGCTCTAATAGAAATATAATTCTCAAGAGTTACAAGTATCATCTTCCTATGTAGGGAAAATAGTTTAAATCTTATTCAATAATTTTTTTTTCTATTTACTTTTTTATGCTTCTCTTAAGTCTTGTACTTGAAGATCAAATTTTCTGTTTAACTCTGGTCTTTTCATCAGGAAAGTTTGAAAGTCCCCTATTTTATTGAATATCCATCTTTCCCCAGAAAGATTATGCTTAATTTTGCTGGGTAGTTGATTCTTGGTTGTAATCCAAGGTCCTTTGCCTTCTGGAATATCATATTCCAAGCCCCCTATCACTTAATGCAGAAGCTACTAAATCCTGTGTAATCATATTTGTGGCTCCTTGATATTTGGATTGTTTCTTTCTGGATGCCTGAAGCTTTTTCTCCTTGACCTGATAATTCTAGAACTTGGCTACAAAATTCCTTGGAGTTTTCATTTGGGGATCTCTTTCAGAAGGTGTTCGGTAGATTCTTATAATGACTATTTTACCCTCCGGTTCTAGGATATCAGAACATTTTCCTTGATAATTTTTTGATAATATCTTTATTATAAATATGCTGTCCAGGCTCTTTTTTTTATTGTGGTCTTCTCTTACTTGATTTTTAACTTCCTTTTGAACTTCCAAGAAGACTTTTTGGGCTTGAAATCAATTCCTCTTTGAGGCTTCACATATAGGTACTTTCAGTTTGTGTTATGATCTTCCCTGTTGCTATGATAGTGTTCTATGGTTATAGATCTTTTGTGTTTCTTACTCATTTTCAGCCTATTTCCTGACTTTTAAAGTGATCTTTGCTCCTCAGGCACAGGCGTAACTATCGCAACCTTCTTATCCTAGGGGCTAGAGCCTGGTCACTGGCTTTCCATACCGGGGCCTCAGGTACTTACGGTTTGCCCACTGCATTGGGGGTGTCCTGGCCTTGTTGCTCCTGTTGTGCACAGGTATCCAGACTCACAATTTGTCGTCTGTTCTGGGGCTAGAAGCCTCACTGCTGGCCTTCTGAGACAGGTCCAAGTGGCCTTGGTTGCTGATCTGTGCTGTGGCTAAAAGCCTCCTGCTGCCTTGTCCAGATACCGTCTGCTCTGAGCTGTACTCTCCATTTATCCAAGTGAGACAGACTTTTCATGAAGTCGTTTCATATTATCTAAATTTAGAAAACTGTTTCACTCCATCTTTTTGTGTTCTGTCACTCCAGAACCCCTTTAAAAGCTTTATTTAATGTTGTTTCAGAAAGAAACCGGGGAGAGCTCAGGCAATTTCCCAGCTTCTCTCCACCATCTTGGTTTGCCACCCCCATATATATATATATATATATATATACACAAATATTATATATATATTTAATTTTATAAATTATAAAAATAATTCTCAGCCAGTAGATAATCAGTACTTGTAATAGAACACTGAAGATTGGGTTCACCATTTCTAGTGACCTTCAAGTCAAACTATGTACTGAATGAACTGAAGAATCTCCTGGTAAAATAAGTGGATTGACCAGTGTGAAATAGTATTTGTGGTTGTTCAGTCATTCACTCGTGTCTTACTCTATCTGACAAAGTAAAAAAGTCCATGGGGTTTTCTTGGCAAAGATACTAGAATGGCTTGCCATTTCCTTCTCCAGCATTTCACAGATGAGGAAACTGATGCAAATAGTGTTAAATGACTTACCCAGGGTCACACAGCTATTAAGTGTCTGAAGCTGGATTTGAATTCAGTCCCAGTGCTCTTTCTGCTGTACCACCTAACTGTCCTCGTTAAATAGTCTGGCAGCATGCCAAAAAATAAATAAATAAATAAATAGATACATAGATAGATAAATAGATAAATAAACACGTACATAGATAAATAAAGAAATAAAAGCCACTAGGTTTGGGGGATGGGGGAAACTGACTTTGGACTGACACTATCTATGTAACTCTGAGAAACCAGTTACTTAACCTCGCTAAAATTTAGTTTCCACTTTTCTATCTAACTTATGGGTTATTTTGACAAAATGCTTTGTAATTCTTAAAATTCTATGGTTTTATGACTATGATTATGGTGTATTGAGTTCTATCCCCGTTCTCTAGTTCTGTGATATTACTATATAGTATCTTTCTGAAGAAATGGGAGCATCAGATAGCATTCTAATTAAAAGAGAGAGTTGGTTTTCTGGACCAGAACACATACCAGTTTTTGTCCTCCCCCACTTGACAAACTCTTCTTTGTTGTCGTCAGTTATTTGTTGCTCAGCTGACAGGATTCATAGTCACATCAATTGTAATTAATTTTTCATGTAAGATTCCTCAACTGACTAGATTTTCTAAAAAATCAAGATATATTATATCAACTCTGTTCCTTCCATCTACTAATATTCTAATTCTATCAAGAAAGTAATCAAGTTTCCCTTGCATGATTTATTCTCTGTAAACCCAGCTTGCTTATTCCTCATGGCTCTGTGATCATTGAAGTGCTGGCATAATTTCTGTCCCTTGACACTTACTGTATTATTTTCTTACACTCTCAATTTCTATGAAAGATCATTAGGAAAGTCACTATCATTGTGTTATCCTTTGAGGAATTTCTGTACCACATCATGTCCTTTGATTTCCTCTATTTAAACCTACCAGGTTAATGATTCCTGACATCTCTACCAGATCTCATGTCCCATGTTCTAACACTCTTCATTCCAAGTAACCCTGCTAGCTATAAAATTCTATGTCCTAACATCTTCCAGCTCTAACTTTCTGTCTTTTGTTCTGTCATTCTTGTGTTCTCCAGTTTTTCAAACCTCTCATAGTCTGAGGTAGAAAGGTGGCATAGTAGATAGAAGACAGGGCCTGCAGTCAGGAAGACTTGAGTACAAATCCTACCTCACACATTTACTGCTTGTGTAACCCTAGGCAAGTCACTTAACCTGTGTCTGCCTCAGATTACTCAACTATAAAATAGGGATAATAATTGGAACTATTCCCCAGAGTGTTTGGGAGGATCAAATGAAATATTTATAAATCACTTAGCACATTATCTGGCACACAAGAAGCACTTAAATGTTTATTTTCCTTCCTTCCTATGATTCTCTTACATAATAAGCTGTACTACACAACTTAATGTAAAGTTGCCTGCTACCTTGTGTTTGCTTTTATTTTACTCTCCCTAAGTTTATAAGTATGGTCTAAGTAGACTGAAACTTCTTTAAGAGAAGGGATTTTTTAATGTAGTCTATAACATATACTATAGGGCTAGGAACATGGATAATTAAATGAATGAATGATGTATTTATTAAGCACTTACTTTGTGCAAAGCATTGTACTAAGCACTGAGGATACAAATACAATCATGAGATAGCCCTGTTCTCAAGAATCTCAGATTTTAATGGGGAAAACAACATATATGGAAAGTTTTCACTATAAGTCAGATGGAAAGGAGCCATGGTCCTTAGGATGTGGTGACAATGCAGATGATAATAACCTCTTTTTGAACGGCATTTCCACTAATAAAGTCTTAGCACTTGACAGTGACAAGGACTTTGTAGACAAGAACTTTCTTTTCTCGGTATTCAGGACATGTGTCTGTAGGGCCTGCAGGAGCAATTGCTGGGCTGCTTCTCTATAGGGCTGCTTCCTGGGACAGTGACTTAAAATACTGGACTGGAACCATTGTATGTCAAAAGTTCTTGGGTCCAGAGTATTGTGCTATCTTCATCTGGGTCTGAGGGGAGATTGTGGTCAAGGTAGTGGTCCGTGGTAGATTTGTCAGGCATGTTCTTCTACCTATCTCTCCCTCAAGGTGTCTCACTGTTTCAGCTAGGCTGGTCTGCCTGACCTGTGAATGGCAGTTGGCTGACAGTTACTAAGAATAGCTGCTCCATTCTCCAAAAGAATTGCTTTCCCATACAATGGCCATAAGGGCTGGTATGGAAGTAGAGCCTGTGGTAAGGGAGATATTGCCATCCCAGAGGTTCCTGTGCTCATCTTGCTATGATGGTTATTTAGAAATAATATGTTTACTAAATGTATGTGTAATATATCCTTTAAAAATTGTATTCCTATGCTTTGCTTTAATTAGCCACATTTTCTACAAATCACTTCTTCTTCTCCTGCTCAGAGGAGCCAGTTCCATCCTCTCCCTTGCCAAAAGTAACCTAGAATCTTCATTCTATTTCCCAAGGGTGGGAGGTGGGACTCCTCCAGGCCTTCTGGACTGCAGAGCAGACATAGCTACTCACACCCCTTGGTAAAACAGGGAGTCATCAACAACTATATTCCTTCTAGTAAAATTGAGGACCACCAGGTCATATCATTTGCTCTACCATAAGCATCCTATGGGACTATAGGCCTTATCATTTGCCCCACAACTTGGCCTCCCAGACCCCAGGACTGCCATGATATTCGGCTATGCATTTTAATGAACCCCAGGCCTTGAAATTTGTCTTGATGTTGCCCTCTTAGGATTTTCTAGCCTTTCCATGAACCTCACAACTGGTAATTACACATGTGTTGTATCCTTCATTTAAAGTGTGAGCTATTTGAGAATTCAGACTGTCTCATTGCACTCAGTATATTGTTTAGAACACGGTAAGTGCTTAATGATGATTTTAAAAATAAATTCATTTATGATATGCAATAGTTCCATGGCCACCTACATAGTAGTGAAAAAGAGAGAGCCAGGTTTGGTCATTATAATTATAAAGTGCTTAGTTTACTTTTAGTTGTTGTTATTTGCCATGTTATAATCATTGTGCATATTGTTCTCTTGGTTTTTACTTCATTTAGAATGAGTTAATATACTATTTCTCATGTTTCTCCATATTCTTCAGATTCACCATATCCTACAGCATATTTATATTCCATTATATTCATGTATCACAATTTATTCATCCATTTCCCATTATTGAACACCCTATTTATTTTTGATTCTTTGCTAATTCAAAAAATGTTGTTACAAATATGTTGGTGCTTATGGGATATATATTTTACCCCATTTGTGTATATGCTTAGAAGTGGGACTTATAGTTTGAAGGGTATGTACAACTTAGCAAGTTTCCTAGCATAATTCCTTTCAGAATGATTGAACAAATACACAGCACCATCAATGGTATTGATGTTCTTGTCTTCCCACAATCCCTCAAATACCTCTTTTCAAGTAAAATTCAGTGGTTGAGTTTGTGTTTAACAGCATAGTTTGAAGTCATTCACCCCTTACTTCTTCCAAATTAAAGTGTTATAGGAATTTTAGCTCTTATTATTATGAAGGCTGTATGACTTTTTAAGTTTTAAAGAACTTAAGAAACAGTTTGATTATTTTGAGGTTCAGTAGTAATAGATCCATGATATAATTGAAGTGGGTGCAGACAATATCAAGTAGTACAGTTCACAGACCATCTTTGTTTCTTTGATCTGTTCAACTTTGTCCATATGTTCTAAAAATAAGTTATAGAGAATTTAGCTAATGTGCTAGGGGCTTCTTTCAGATCTTTTCAAGATTTTGGAGGACATCAATATAGTACTTAGCATGTCTATTTGCTATTTAATGTTCCTGCTATATGGTTGGCCAATAACTTTTTTCAATCATGTATTTCCTGGATTTCATTTGTTTTATACTTGTATATTAGCCACACAATTGAAATATGTTGCATCATGCATCACTTCATTGCCTGTTTAATCACATGAACAATTTTTTTTTTCTTCTGAGATTATAATATTCCATGCTTCAAAGCCATATAACATCACCAGGAAAATATATATGTTAAATGAGATTTTTCATATTATAGGAAAACTGAGGACTGGGGTATAATTGTCATTGTATTAAGTCCAAGAATATTATAGGAGCTACTCAAGACTACCACACAAAGGAAATTGACCTAACAAACTTTGCAGGATTTCTTTTGCCCTGAAAAAAAAAAAACAAACAAAAAACAAAGAAAAACTATGCACTTGGGCAATCCATTGAGTTAGCCATATCTACTCAGTGAATAGAGAAAGACAATGACTTGGACCCATAATAGATGGAAAAGAGTAAGTGGCATTATATTTGGGGAAAATATATAGCAGTTTAACTGATCCCAAACTGCTTCATGAATTCATAGCATGAGTAGTTATCTCTGACTTTGTTTTTGTTATTTCCATTACCTTTGAAGTATTAGCCACTCATCATAAGAGTGTATATTTATATAATGCATTGAAAATGACTTTTTTCCCACAAAAACAAGAACAAGAACAAGAACAAGAACAAAAAATATTCATGGGATAGGTAGCTCAAGTTCCATATCTTCCACTTTGGAGACAAACCATAAACTACCAGAGTGGTACAAGTTGACCTGTGGAGTAAGACAGCAGCTACTGCCAATAACACTAACTAGGACGTCAACCTCTCTTCTACTCTAAAGCTCCCTATAGGTTACAAATTAAAGCAAGGGTAGCCAAGATAGGCAAGGCCTCTGGGTTATTATTAGGCAAGGCATTTTACTGTGACTGTGGAGCTTAACATGTAAGGAATGAGAACAAGCAAGGCAGCTGAGAACACTTTGTGGTCAAACGGTTCAACTATAGGGAATCTGGTTACCTTAGTGGTTTTCCACATCTCAATATTTGTATTCCCCTATGATCTAAGTGGAGGTAGCTACATAGCTCAGTGGATAGAATGCTGGGCCTGTAGTCAGGAAGACCTCTGTTCAAATCTGGCCTCATTCATTAGCTGTGTGACCCTGGGCATATCACTTAGCCTCTTTTGCCTCAATCCACTGGAGAAGGAAAAGCAAACTACTCCAGCATCTTTGCCAAGAAAATACCATGGATAGTATTGGTGTGCTATGGACCATGAGGCCAGGAAGGGGGAGACATGACTGAAACACTGAACAACAATAACATGTTCTATGTATCCCTGGAGAAGCTGAGTAGAATGCAGCCTGAACTGGAATGTTCTATATGTTGTTTGAGGTCATAGGCAGAAAATATGTCAAATGCTTGAGTGGTGATGATCCAACACAATAAAGTCAGTAGAAGCTGTGTGCTTGAAAATACTTTATGAATACTTCTCTATTCTGTCATGTGGAGGAAGGAGAGTCACAGAACCATTGCAGTCATAGAACTAAGTCAAAATAAGTAACTAAGATATATTGGAAAGAGGCCTGGATTTGAAGTCAGAATCCATAAGTTCATATACTACCTCTGCCACTTATGACTTGTGTGACCTCAGGTCTATTCTTTAAACTTTATGGGACTCAGTTTCCATAGTTGGACTAATTACCTCTAAGGTCCCTCCTCAATTTCTCTACTCATATGATCCTAAGTGATTAGTACAAAGCTTAAATGAATGATAAGTATCAAAGTTAGGCCTGAAACTCAGGTTTCCAAACTCTTAGTCTAGAATTCTTTCTGACATATGGTGTCACACTTTAGAGTTTTGAAAAATTCCATAGTTAAGCCACCAGGGTAGGTTCTTCCTTTCCTAGAGAAATCCAAGGTCACAGTCCACTTGGCCTCAATCTTGAGTCAGCCCTGAGTACTAGTATGGTGGGACCAAAACAAATAATTTGCCAGTTGTTGAAATGGTATATATCATATCCAAATGGTTATGAAAAGAATTTTTAAATAATATAGCATAAGGGAATATATTTAGGAGTCCTGGGAGCTTCATTAAAATATTTTTCTTAGAACTTTGATCATTTCATGTCTTGAATTATTATGTGCAAGAAACTATTGATCACAGAATCCCAGATATGGAAGGGACCTCAGGGTCATCTACACCAATATGTACCTGAACATCAGCCCTCTCTATAAGATTATCTAAAAATGGTCACTCATTCACATCTAAAAGATCATCAGATATGGAGAAATCATTGCCTCCTAAGGCAGTTTGTTCTACTTTTGTATAACTTTAATTGTTAGGAAGTTCTTTCTTATTAAGCTTAAATCTGTTTCTATAACTTCTATCAGCTGATTCCTATTCTGTCCTCTGGGTACAAGTAGGAAAAATATAATCTATTTTTCATATGTTAGCCCTTCAAATACCTCAATAAAATCACTTTCAAATCCATCTATGTTTTTTTTTTCCCCTTCTGGAGGATCCTCAATTTCTTTAATTGATCTTTGTATGATATAGCCTCTAATTCTCTAATGACCACTGTCACTCTCCACTGGATGTGCAACAACTTCTCCATATCCTTTCAATAATATGGTGCCCAGAACTGAACAAGATGTGGTCTTTCTGGAGCAGAGTACTGTGGGATTTCGCTTCCCTTATTATAGATATCATACTTCCTTTATATAGCCTATGATCACATTGTTGGATAAAATTGAACTTGTAGTCTGCTAAAACACACAGATCTTGATACAATTAGGTGGCACAATGATACAGCACTAGATCTGGAGTTAGGAAGGCCTGAGTTCAAATCCAGTCTCAGACACATACTAGCTCTGTACTCCTGAGCCATTCACTTAATCTCTACCTACCTCAGTTTCCTCATCTATAAATTAGGGATAATAATAACACTTGTTGCTTCCAACAGAGTTTGGCCCGTGTATAAAGATCATGTTCCTCGGGAAATGAATCTGCCAATCAGCTTTCATCTGAATCACTAGATCTGTGGTCAATGCTTCCTACCCCCAAAGGATTGGGGGCCCCTGGTGATTTGTACTAATGCTTTTTTGTGAAGATGAGAATCTTCTGAAGACAGCAAATGCAAATCACTTGTTTATCTGGATGCCAACAAATGTTGAAAGCAGAAACAAATGTGTTGACTCTCTCCTGACCGACCACATTTCATCCTGACACTTTCTGCTTTGATGCACCTTTCTCGGTCGTATTTGATACAGTGGCACACCGTGTTTTTTATGTCAAGCCTTTGCTTCAAAGCCTCCCATTGCTAACATAGCTTGTCAAAAGTTGGAGAATACACATTTTAGGCATTCAGAGAGCATTCTTCTGAAAAGAGAACCACTATTTCTAATGAGCATGGGAGTGTGCGGTAGATTGCAGAAACTGTTTTCTAAGATCTGTCACAAATGATTTAGTTTTATTAGTTTTAATAGCCTTTAGCTACAGGCATGGAATATCAGTGAAAATTAAGATATTTTTCATGAGATGAAAATAGATTTATATCAGAGACGGTGTTTTGTTTTCTTTTGTTTTGTTTTGTTTTTTTCCTTTGCACCCTAGCCCCATCTTTTCCTTTAAAAAAAATGGGCACATTATCTTGGTTAGCGAAAAAAAAAATTATGCCAGGTAAGTCACAGTCATATCCTTCCAGAAGTCTTAAGGTCTCACTATATCAGCTGCTGTCATGTTCATAATTGTCAACAACTCATTTTGTCAACCTTTCTGGCAATAATATGTACAAAAGGCTTACTGTGTCAACCTGGAGTATTGTCCTGGACAAGAATATAGGAAGACCATTTTTACCCACAGCAAAAGGCTTGTCTTCCATGCTACTGAGCAGTGAAATAACCATGAAGCCAACATGTTCCTAGCAATTCATAATACTTTTCTCCTGCCTTTCTGCCTACTCTATGGTTTTGTTCTGTTCTTGGGTTTCATTTATGTTCTTTCTTTCACCCTCTTCCCACCACCTTTCATCCTTCATTGAAAAATATTGTCACATGAGCAAGTTTATATATTATTTTCTTTTTAAAAACTATTTAAAGGGCAGTCTGCTTTTTTAATATATTCAGATCACTTGAGGCATACTTGACCCTCTATCTCATATCTTTTTGTGCTTGTTGATTTGTGGGAAATTGTAGGAAAAAGGTGAAATTTCACTTTTCAAAATTCATTCTCCTTGATTTCATCACCCTATTGCTTTTTCTGTCATTTCAACATGCAACCAGCATGGTGGCTGTATTTTATAAAGAGGCCTAAAGTTCTGTGGGATTTTCTACTTACCTTTCTTGTGCAGTTTACTTATCAAATCAGATCCATATACAACTCAGAGAATATTGGCTCAGGATTAATTCACTTACAAATCCGATCTGGGCTAGAACCAATAATAAGTAGCCTTTATGTGTTTACAAGTTGCTATATGAAGAAAAAAAGGATTGTGGAGAAGTAGAGGATCTTAGCACTGAAAGGGACCTCAGAGGTCATTGAATGTAATAGGGAAAGTATTGTCTATACACCC
Source organism: Vombatus ursinus (assembly GCF_900497805.2). NCBI lineage: Eukaryota > Metazoa > Chordata > Mammalia > Diprotodontia > Vombatidae > Vombatus > Vombatus ursinus. Next base: position 6,236,287 of record NW_020954564.1, on the reverse strand, counting down.
TTTCTTTACTGGTTCTCTGAAAGTAGTACTTGAAAATCAAATCCATGGCTTTAATCTCACAACACCATTTTCTAACTACAGAGAGAATTATACAATGTTATATTTGGAAGGGGACCTTGGAACACAGAAAGTTGGAACAAGTAGAAACCTTGGGATATAAAATAGTAGAAGTGAAGTAACTTCAGAAATAATCTAGTCCAATATTCTCACTTTAGAGGTGAGGAAACTAAGACCTTGAGAGATGAAGAAACTTGTCAGAAGTCACACAGCTTGTGAGAAAGAGGTAGATTTGGGACTAGAATCAGATTTCTTGACATACTAGTTTAGAATTGTTTTTACCATGCCGTGCTACTTCTAAGTCAACCTACTATATACAAAATTGTGGATATGACACTAGTTACAATAGCTTTATCATATTATTAATGTGCACAATTACCTATGTAACCATGAACAAGTCATTCTAAGCCTCAGTTTCCTCAAATGTAAAATTAAGGTGATGGTTTTAATAAACTCTTTGGTCTTTTTCATTTCTAACACACACACACACACATATAAATGTTAATAATTCTGTAATCACTAAGAGAGCTCCAACCCTTATTGCTTCATATGTATTATATTCAAAATGTTCCATTTTGGATGCACATGAGATTTGGACTAAATAAAAGAGATATCCTGTTCTGAAAATGTCTGACTTTACATTGAACCAATGGATACAGTTGGGTAGCTAGGTAGTACAGTGGATAGAGCACCCAGACTAGAGTCAGGAAGATCTGAGTTCAAATCCAGCCTGAGACACTTACTAGATAGCTGATCCTGGGCAAGTCACCTAACTCTGTTTGCATCAGTTCCCTCATCAGCAAAATGATCTAGAGAAGGAAAATGCAAACTGCTCCAGTATTTTTGCCAAGAAAACTCCAAATGGGATCACGAAAAATCAGACACAACTGAATGTCAACAACAATTATGACCAAAAAAACAAAAATAAAAATAAAAACAAACACTTAGGCTGTTGTCTTAACCTCATAATTAAGAACTAACTCAGGAGGAAATGCATCAGCTCAAAAGAATTGTGCTGGTTTCTCAGTCATTTTTCTTGTAGCAGAACTAACTCTCCCATTACAATACCCAATGTTGATGCTAATTTTCAGCCCCCCATGTGCACTTAACCCTTATTATTGTCAGTTAGAAAAGAAAATTAACTTCCAACAATTGTTCCAGAAAACGTTCTCAGAGTCTATTATGTAACTGACTCTCTGCCTTAGGAAATCAAACCTTAATTTCTCAGGCAAGGAACTCTGTCACTGAACTCCATTTCCATCCCTAAGCAAAGTTAAAAAGTAGACAAAATTACAGAGAGATATTCATTTATTCTAGGGTTCTTCCAATCTCTTTCAATGTCTGTCTTCCCCAGGTATCATGATTCTCAGGACTGGAAGGACATAAACCTAAAAGTTGAAAAGGAATGATGGATCATCTAATCCAAATCACTCATTTTACACAGGGGGAAATTGAGAACCCAAGAAAAAATGACTTGCTTAAGAATCAAGAATAAAACCCAGACCTCTAGATTTATAGAAAATAATATACTTTCTTCAAAGCTACTCTGCCTTTCTGTTTCTTGATGCCTAAAACCATTGGCCAAAAAGAGGCTCTTTCTCATGGAAAAAAAGTTATATTACTTATAACTACAAGTAATGTTAGATGTCTTTGAACCAGAATTTCTTAACCTGGAATGTGTATATACGAATATATGTATATGTATATGTGCATTTATGTGTATATGTATGTATATAGAAATTATGTATACACATATGCACACCTGTACACATAAATGTATATGTATATGCACATATACATATGTATTTATATAAAATATAAGGAAGATGTGTGTATACAATGCATACATACACACTTATATCAGCATATCAACTCATATATGAATGTACATGTTATTTGTAGTATTTTATAACTGTATTGCTAAATAATTAATTTGCTTTAAAATCTTATCTAAATTATTTTTACACATTTAAAAAGAATTCTGAGGAGTTGGTAGATTCACTAGACTACCAAAGTTGTCTATCACACAAAAAAAAAAGGTTAAGAAACTCTGATCTAGTGTAATCCCTTTCTTTTGTAGATGGGACTTCAAAGACCTGTAATTATTGTATGCACACATACATATGTGTGTGGGAGTATGTGACTATATGTTTTGAAATGTTTAGTCTAAGTCATGGGTCAAAAAAGATAATGTGATCAGGCTGAATTACCAAAGTATAATGTTCAGAGAAAGAAAAGTTACCTATACTAGTCAGCCTGCATTTACTTTAAGAAGGTTTTAATCTGAAAATAAGGAGGTATTTCCTGATAAATCACAGACTTCCAAAAAATAGAATAAATGGATTGCCTCATGAAGTAGTTAAGTGTATACAAAAAGGCTAGATTACCACTATGGGGAGGGGATAGTGGTGGTGGTGTTGGTGGTGGTGATGGTTAGAAACCATTTATAACTAAAGTCGACACTGATATATGACTATACATATATATATATATATATACACACACATACATATACACACACATATATACACAGATATATATATATACATATATATGTACATACACATATATCAGAGTTGATATGCTGATATATGTATGCATGCATTATATATACACCTTTCTTATACCTTATGTATGTATATGCTAGATATACACACATATGAACACATATGTGTATATGCATATGCATACACATGTGTGTATGTATATATTTATGTGTGCATGTATATGTATATATATTGTTTGAGTGTGTGTGTATGTATGTCTCACACTAGGTTAATTCAAAACACTGTTTCAACTCTTTGTAATCCTTTGTGTTGAATGCAGGCATTGAATGCTTAGGAATAATCATATATAAATGGAATGGGAAGGCATGTAATGGAGAATTAAAGATCTAAGAGTTTTGTGTCTAGTTATAAGCAACACAATGAAGAGGGACATTGGTAAACTGGAGTGTATCCAGAAAAGGGTGGCAAGGATGGTGAAAGGACTCATAAGCATCCCATAAGGAGATAACTTGAAATAACTGTGGATTGGAGAAGAGCCTTAGGAGGAGAAAATGGTACACAAAAGCTATATTCAAATATTTGAAGAATCCCCATGTCATAAAGGGTTTAGACTAATTCTCTTTGGTTCAAAAGAGCAGAAATAAGAGTATTAGGTTCAGCCATTCCCCAATTGATGGGTATCCCCTAAATTTCTAATTCTTGGCCACCACAATAAGAGCTACTATAAATATTTTTGTACATGTGGGTCCTTTTCTCTTTTTTATCATCTCTTTGGGATACAGACCTAGTAGTGGTATTACTGGATCAAAGGGTATGTATGGTTTGGTTGCCCTTTAGGCATAGTTCCAAATTGCTCTCCAGAAGGGTTAGATCAGTCCACAACTCCACCAACAATGGATTCGTATTCCAATTTCCCCACAACTTTTCCAATATTTATCATTTTCCTTTTGGATCATATAAGCCAATCTGATAGGTGTGAAGTGGTACCTCACAGTCATTTTAATGTGTATTTCTTTAATCAATAGTAATTTAGATCATTTTTTTCATACAATTATCGATAGTTTTAATTTCTTCATCTGAAAAATGACTGTTCATATCTTTTGACCATTTATCAACTGGGAAATGACTTGTGTTTCTATAAATTTAACTCAGGTCTTTATGTATTTTAGAAATGAAGCCTTTATCAGAAACACTGACTCTAAAAATTGTTTCCCAGCTTTCTACTTCCCTTCTAATCTTGGATGAATTGTTTTGTTTGTGCAAAAACTTTTTAATGTAATCAAAATTATCTATTTTTTATTTCATAATGATCTCTATCTCTTCTTTGGTCATAAATTCTTCCATTCTCCATACAACTGACAGGGAAACTATTCTTTGCTCTCCTACTTTGATTATGGTATCATCCCTTCTGTCTAAATCATGTATCAATTTCAACCTTATCTTGGTATACAATGTAAAATGTTGGCCTATGCCTAGTTTCTGCCATACAATTTTCCAATATTTCCAACTGACTATTTGTCATATAGTGAATTCTTATCTCAGAAGCAGGAGTTTTTGTGTTTATCAAGCAGTAGATTAATATAGTCATTTACTACTGTATTTTCTGTAAGTAACCTATTCCAGCGAACTAGCACTTTATTTCTTAGCCAGTACCAAATATTTTGATGATTGTATTTTATGATATAGTTTCAGATCTGGTACAACTAGGACATCTCAGTTTGCATTTTTTTTTCGTTAATTCCCTTGATATTCTTGACTATTTGTTCTTCCAGATGAATTTTGTCATGTTTGTTTCTAGCTCTACAAAATACTTTTTTGGTAGTTTGATTGGTATGGCACTGAATAAGTAAATTAATTTAGGTAGAATTGCTATTTTTATTATGTTAGCTCAGCCTACCCACGAGAAATTGATATTTTTCCAATTTTTTAGACTTCATTTGTGTGAAAAGTGCTTTGTAATTGTTTTCATATAGTTCCCGGGTTTGTCTTGGCAGGTAGACTCCCAAATATTTTGTGTTGTTTACAATAATTTTAAATTGGATTTCTCTTTCTATCTCTTGCTGCTGGGCTTTGTTAGAAATATATACAAATGCCAATGATTTATATAAGTTTGTTTCATATTCTGCAACTTTGCTAAAGTTGCTAATTGTTTCAAGTAGTTTTTTTAGTTGATTATCTAGGATTCTCTTACTATACCATCATGTCATCTGCAAAGAGTGACAATTTTGTTCCATCATTGCCCATTCTAATTCCTTCAATTGTCTTTTCTTCTCTTATTGATAAAGCAGACTTTTCTAGTAAATTTAAATAATAGTGGTGATAATGGGCCTCCTTGTTTCACCTCTGATCTTATTAGGAATGCTTTTAGCTTATCCCTGTTACATATAATGCCTGCTGATGGTTTTAGATAGATACTGCTTATCATTTTAAGGAAAATTCCATTTACTCCTAGGTTCTCTAGTGTTTTTAGTAGTAATGGGTGCTGTATTTTGTAAAAAGCTTTTTCTGCCTCTATTGAGATAATAATATGATTTTTGTTAGTTTTGTTATTGATATGGTCATTTATACTGATAGTTTCCATAATATTGAACCAGTTCTGCATTCCTGGTATAAATCCCACCTGGTCATAGTGTATTATCCTGGGGATAAATTGCTGTAATCTTTTTGCTAATATTTTATTTAAATTTTTTGCATCAAAATTCATTAGTGAAATTGGTCTAAGATTTTCCTGATCTGTGTTGGCTCTTCTTGGTTTAAATAACAGCTCCATATTTGTGTCATAAAAGGAATTTGGTAGAACTCCTTCTTTGACTGTTTTTTTAAAATAGTTTATATAGTATTAAAATTCATTGTTCTTTAAATGTTTGGTAGAATTCACTTGTAAATCCATCTGGCCCTAGAGATGTTTTCATAGGGAGTTCATTGATGGTTAGTTCAATCTCTTCATCTAAAATGGGGTTATTTAAGTATTTTATTTCCTCTTCTGGGATATATTTTTTGTAAATATTCATCCATTTCACTTAGATTGAAAGATCTCTTGGCATCCAATTGGGCAAAATAACTCACAATTATTGATTTAATTTTCTCTTCACGGGTGGTGAATTTACCCTTTTCATTTTTGAGACTGGTAATTTGGTTTTCTTCTTTTTTTAAAATCAAATTAACCAAAGGCTTATTTATTTTATAGTTTTCTTTTTCATAAAATCAGCTCTCAATTTTCTTTATTAGTTCAATAGTTTTCTTGATTTCAATTTTATTAATCTCTCCTTTGATTTTCAGAATTTCTAATTTGGTATTTAGTTGGGGGTTTTTAATTTGTTCTTTTTCTAGCTTTTTTAGTTACATGCCCAATTCATTGATCTGCTCTTTCTTTATTTTATTCATGTAAGCATTTAGAAATATAAAATTTCCCCTAAAAACTGCTTTGGCTGCATCCCATTAGTTTTGGTATGTTATCTCATTATTTTCATTCTCTTTGCTTAAATTAATGATTGTTTCTATCATTTGTTGTGTGACCCCCTCACTCTTTAAGATTAGATTATTTAGTTTCCAATTAGTTTTTAGCTTATCTTTCCTTGGCCTTTATTACACATAATTTTTTATTGCATCAAGATCTGAAAAGGATGTATTTAATATTTCTGAATTTCTATATTTGATTGTGAGGTTTTTACGTTCCAAATTACATGGTCATATTTTGTATATGTGCCATGTACTGCTGAGAAAAAGGCATATTTGTCTTTATCCTCACTCAATTTTCTCCAGAGATATAACATATTTAATGAAAAAATAAAACATAATTCTATTCACTTCATCACTTGTTTATTTTGTGGTGAGATTTATCTAGTTCTGAGAAAGGGATGTTGTGTTCCCCTACTAGTATAGTCCATTTCTTCCTGTAGCTGATTTAACTTCTCCTCTAAGAATCTGGATGCTATACTACTTCATTCATATATATTTAGTATTGATTTTACTCCATTATCTCCTGTGGTTTTTAGCAAGATTCAGTTTTCTTCATTATCTCTTGTAATTAGATCCAGTTTTGTTTTTGCTAAGTTTGTTATCAGGATTGTTGCCTCTGTTTTTTTGTTTGTTTTTGTTTTTGTTTTTGCTTTTTTTTTTCCCTTCAGCTGAAACATAGTAGATTCTGCTCCAGTCTTTTACCTTTACTCTGTGTGTATCTCTCTGCTTCAAATGTGTTTCTTGTAAACATGATGTTGTAGGATTCTGGTTTTTAATCCACTCTGCTATTAACTTCCATTTTATAAGAGAATTCATCCCATTCACATCCACAGTTATGTTTACTAACTGTATATTTCCCTGAATCTTATTTCCTCCCTCTTTATAGTTTTCTTTTTCACCCTATTTCTCCTCACCATTTTTTGCTTCTGACCACCACCTCACTCAATCTGCCCTCCATTCTAATATCCCTCTTTTCTTTCCCCTTTTCTCTCCTACTTCTGCCCTCCCTTCTATCAGTCCTTCCCTTTCCCTTTTCTTTCACCTTTCCCCTGCTACTTCCCTATAGGATAAGATAAATTTTCATACCCAACTTGAGTGTATATGTCATTCCTTTTTTGAGCCAAATCCAATGAGTAAGGTTCAAACAATGCTCACCCCTCCTTTCTTTCTCTCTACTATGACAGGATTTGTGTGCCTTTTCTTGTGATATAATTAACCTGTTCTGCATCTCCCTCTTATCTTCTCCAGATCAATCTTTTTTTCAACCCTTAATTTTTTTTGTATCAAAATGTCAAAAGTCAAATCATACCCATTCCCTCTGTCTATATATACTCCTTCTAACTGCCCCAATTGAAATACAGTACTCAAAAGTTACAAGTATTGGTGGCAACTTGGCTGGTGGAGGAGGTGGCAGTTCCCTGCCTGGGCCTGTAGGCAGCAGCATGGAGTGGGCCGGTTCTGGGAACGGCAGCCACAAAACTTGAGGGGCTCTCCAGGGGTAACAGAGAACTGTACCTGGGAGTGAACAATCAGCCCTATGTCTGTGAGAGTGGCCACTGTTGTGGAGAGACTGGCTACCGCACCTACTACTATAAGCTGTGTTGGTTCTGATGGCTTTGGACCATCCTCATCCTCTTTAGCTGCTGCTGTGCCTTCTTCCATCATAGAGTCAAATTCCGCCTGCAGCAACAACAATGCCAGAGTGAGATCAACCTGTTAGCTTATCATGGAGCCTACCATGGAAGTGTCCCTGGCTCAGGGGGCTCCATGCTTGACTTATGCCTTCTCACCTCTTTCAAGCTTCCTGCCTATGAGGATGTAGCTTGCCAACCTGGAACTCCACCTCCCCCATACAGTGTGGCCCCTGGGCACCCATCATCCAGGTCCAGTGACTGTACCAGCTATTCCTGTGCCTCCAGCTGCCCCCCTTCCCCACCTGGTCCTATAGGGGCCTCTTCCAGGACCCACCTACATGGGGTAGAATGGGAGAGTGGGGCTGGGGTAGTTGCCCAAGGTCAACCTGGGGATATGGGGGAAGGGGTGAGTCCAGCATGCCCAAATTGATCCTGCTGCCATTGAAGGCTGACTGGGGATTCAGTAATTGAGATGTGTCCTGGCACCTGCCATGGTCTAGTTGACCAGGATCCTGCCAAACTGGGGTGTGCAGAGCCATTCCCACTCCAGGATAGCAGTGTCTGTTCCCTAAATTCAGCCCTTGCTGATCCTGTTCCCTGCAAATTCCCAGTCTCCTCTGAAGGGCCTGGACACAGGGAAAGCTGTGCTATGTGAGGTCCTGGAACTTGGGCTTCTCATCCCTGATGGTGTCTGCCAGAAAGGGGTTAGGAAACTCTGGCCCTAGGGGGAAGAGATTATGACTGTGGCAATTGCATATAGGAAAAGAGTGGTAGTTGCCCTTCCCATACACATATCCAACACCTAAGGTTTCCTTATTAAAGAGATTTTGCTAAAAAAAAAAAGTTACAAGTATCATTTTCCAATGTAGGGGAAACAGTTTAAATCTCACTGAATAACATTTTTTTTTCCTTTTCTGTTTACTTTTTTATGCTTCTCTTGAGTCTTATATTTGAAGATCAAATTTTCTGTTCAGCTCTGGTCTTTTACTTAGGAAAGTTTGAAAGTCCCCAGTGTCATTGAATGTCCATCTTTTCCCCTAAAAGATCATGCTCAATTTTGCTGAGTAGTTGATTCTTGGTTGTAATGCAAGCTCATTTGCCTTCTATCATATTCCAAACCCTCAGATCCTTTAATGTTGAAGCTACTAATTCCTATATAATCCTTTCTGTGGCTCTTTGATTTTTTAAGTAGTTTTTTCTGGCTGCTTGCAGTATTTTCTCTTTGACCTGATAATTTTGGAATTTGACTACAATATACCTTGGAGCTTTCATTTTGGGATCTCTTTCAGGAGGTGATCAGTGGATTCCTTCAATAACTATTTTGCTATCTGGTTGTAGGATACCACAGCAGTTTTCCTTAATAATTTCTTGAAAGGTGATGGGGCAGGTTAAGCCAAAATGGTGGAGTAAAACAAGTGACTTGCTTGAGCTCTCTCCCAAACCCCTCCAAAAACCTGTAAAAATAGCTCTAAACAAATTCTAAAGCAACAGAACCCACAAAAAGACAGAGTGAAACAAATTTCCAGCCCAAGACAACCTGAATGGTTGATTGGATATGTATATCATACCAGGCTGGGAGAGGAAGACAGTTCAGCATGGGCACTCAGGCAAAACAGGCCTCAACAAACCCAGAGCAGGCTTAAAAGGACTGAATCATGGGTGGGTGTGGCATTTTCCAGACTTCTCAATCCACAAACACCAAAGAGAACTTAGAAGGTCAGTAGGAAAACTCTGTGACTACCTTGAGAGAGGAGCTCAGTCCCAACCCCAGTCCTGGCACAGTCCCAAGGTGGCGGCTACTTCCTGAGCTTGGCCCACAGACAGAGAGGGAATCAAGTGGCTAATCAGAGGGGAATTGCAGGGATCTCTTTGCTGGTGCTGAGGCATGATTCTTTTGCTTTGCCTGTGCTCAGATCTGGGTCACAGTTTTGGGTGGAGGTCCCAGGGCAAGGAGTAGTGCTGGCATGGTGCAGCTTGCAATGGAGGTGGAAAGGGAATCCTCCTTAAAGTTCCAAGGCAGAAAAGAGTTCTTGTGGTCACTCATAGACAACAGCACAGGCCAGGAAAGGAGTAAACATCTTACCCTTCATTGTACCACCTTGGAAGAACTGAAAATTTACAGGTCCATAGAAGTATCTTTGAAAAGAGCTGAACAAAACCCCTGAAGCTTGGGGCAGTACATTCTCCACACTGGAAGCAGACCCCTACCTTAACAAATAGTTTATAACTCAAGTAATTGGTTGGGATCTTGAGCAAATTTTGTAAAAAAAAAGTTAGACCAGAGGCGGAGCCTAAAGGGCGGAGTGAAAGCAACGACTTGCTTGAGCTCTCCCCAAACTCTTCCAAATACCTATAAAAAATGGTTATAAAGAAATTCTAAAGCAGAAGAACCCACAAAAAGACAGAATGAAACAATTTCCAGCCCAAGACAACCTGGATGGTTGATCAGAAAGGTATATCGCACCAGGAGGAGAGAGGAGTACAGTTTGGCATTGGGCACGCAGGCCTCATCAAACCTGGAGCAGGCCTCAGAGGACTGAATCACTGGCAGCTGTGGTGATTTCCTGACTTCTCAACCCACAACCACCAAAGACTACTTAGAAGGTCAGTGGGAAAAGTCTGTGACTGCAGTGAGACAGAAGCTAGGTCTCATCCTGAAGTCCCGAGTGGTGCCTCGGGACAGCAGCTGCCTCCTGAACTTCCAGCCCACAGAATGAGGGGGAAATGAGTGGCTGATCAGAGGGAGATTGCAGTGATCTTTTGCTGGTGCTGAGGCAGGAATCTCTTGCTTTGCCCATACTTAGATCTGGGTCACGGTTCTAAGGGGTGCTCTTGGGGCAAGGAGGAGTGCTGGTGTGGTAGAGCTTGTGGCAGTGGAGAGGAAACACCTCGCCCCTTATCATACCACCTTAGAAGAACTGAAAATTTACAGGTCCCTAGAAGAATCTCTGAAAACAGCTGTACAAACCCCTAAAGCTTGGGACAATACATTCTCCACATTGAAAGCAGACTCTTACCTTAACAAAGAGTTCAAAACTCAAGTAATTGGCTGGGATCATGAGCAAACCTCACAAAAAGGGTCAGACCAGAAGAACACAACAAAGTCAAAGCTCCCACATACAAAGCCTCCAAGAAAAATATGAATCAGTTCCAGGCCTTGGAAGAGCTTAAAAGGCATTTTGAGAAGCAAGTAAGAGAAGTAGAGGAAAAACTGGGAAAAGAAATGAGAGTGATGCAAGAAAATCATGAAAAACAAGTCAACAGCTTGCTAAAGAAGACCTAAAAAAATACTGAAGAAAATAACACCTTAAAAAAAAGCCTAACCCAAATGGCAAAAGAGGTCCAAAAAGTCAATGAGGAGATGAATGCCCTAAAAAGCAAAATTGGCCAAATGGAAAAGGAAGTCCAAAAGATTACTGAAGAAAATACTTCCTTAAAAATTAGAATAGAACAATTGGAAGCTAGTGACTTTATGAGAAATCAAGACACAGGGGAGGCAAAGGCAAGATGGTGGAATGAAAGCAGTGACTTGCTTGGACTCTCCCCAAAACCCATCCAAATACCTGTAATAAATGTCTCTAAACAAAATCTAAAGCAGCAGAACCCACAAAAAGACAGAATGAAACACATTTTGAACCCAAGATAACCTGAAGGGTTGATCAGAAAGGTATATCGCGCTGAGCTGGGAGAGAAGTACAGTTTGGCATGGACTCAGGGCTGCAGCGACCCTGGAGCAGGCCTTAGAGGACTGAATCACAGGCAGCTGTGGCAGTTTCCAGACTTCTCAACTCATGAACGCTGAAGACAACTTAGAAGACCAGTGGGAAAAGTCTGTGTCTGAGGTGAGAGAGAAAAGTGCAGTGGTCTCAGCTTGTGGTCCAGGGGCAGTGGCTGCCTCCTTAGCTTCTGGTGCACAGACTGAGGGGGAATCAAGTGGCTGATCAGAGGGGGATTGCAGGGATCTCTTTGCCAGTGCTGAGGCAGGAATCTCTTGCTTTGCCTGTGCTTGGATCTGGTTCACAGTTCAGAGGGGAGGTCCTGGGGTGAGGAGGAGTGCTGGTGTGGTGGAGCTTGTTGTGGTAATGAAGAGGAAATACCTCGCCCCTTATCATACCACCTTGGAAGAACTGAAAATTTACAGGCTTCTAGAAGTATCTCTGGAAACAGCTGTACAAACCCCCAAAGCTTGGGACAGTACTTTCTTCACATTGGAAACAGACTCTTACTTTAACAAAGAGTTTAAAACTCAAGTAACTGGCCAGGACCATGAGTAAACAGTGTAAAAAGAGTCAGACTATATTATCTTACTTTGGTGACAAAGAAGATCAAAACATAAAACCACAAGAAGACAACAAAGTCATGGCTCCTACATCCAAAGACTCCAAGAAATACATGAATCAGTCCCAGTCCTTGGAAGAGCTCAAAAGGCATTTTGAGAGGCAAATAAGAAGTAGAGGAAAAACCGGGAAGAGAAATGAGAGTGATGCAAGAAAATCATGAAAAACAAGTCAACAGTTTGCTAAAGGAGACCCAAAAAAATACTGAAGAAAATAACACCTTAAAAAATAGCCTAACCCAAATGGCAAAAGAGGTCCAAAAAGCCAATGAAGAGAAGAATGCCCTAAAAAGCACAATTGGCCAAATGGAAAAGAAAGTACAAAAGATTACTGAAGAAAATACTTCCTTAAAAATTAGAATAAAGGAATTGAAAGCTAGTGACTTTATGAGAAATCAAGACACTGTAAAAGGAATCCAAAAGAAATAAAAATTAAAAAACAATGTGAAATATCTCATTGGAAAAACAACTGACCTGGAAAATAGATCCAGTAGAGAGAATTTAAAAATTATTGGGCTATCTGAAAGCCATGATCAAAAAAAGAACCTAGACATCATCTTTCAAGAAATGATCAAGGAAAACTACCTTGATATTTTAGAATCAGAGAGCAAAATAGAAATAGAAAGAATCCACTGATCTCCTCCTGAAAGAGATCCCCAAAGGAAAACTCTTAGGAATATTGTAGCCAAATTTCAGAGTTCCCAGGTCAAGGAGAAAATATTACAAGCAGCCAGAAAGAAACAATTCAAGTATTGTGGAAACACAATCAGGATAACAAAAGATTTAGTAGCTTCTATATTAAGGGAGTGCATGGCAGGGAATATAATATTCTGGAGGACAAAGGAGATAGGGTTACAACCAAGAATCACTTACCCAGTAAAACTGAGTATAATCCTTCAGAGGAAAAAATGGTCATTCAGTGAAATAGAGGACTTTCAAGTATTCTTGATGAAAAGACCAGAGCTGAATAGAAAATTTGACTTTCAAATACAAGACTCAAGTGGAACATGAAGAGGTAAATAAGAAAGAGAAATCATAAGAGACTTATTAAGGTTGAACTATTTACATTCCTTCATGGAAAGATGGTATTTGTAACTCATGAGACCTTTGTCAGTATTAGGGTAGTTGGAGGGAAAAAAATTATATGTATGTATAGATAGATAGAGGGCAGAGGGTGAGTTGAAGGTGAAGGAGTCTTATCTGGAGAATAAAATTAAGGGGTGAGAGAGGATTATACTAGGAGAAGGAAAAAGGGAGAGGTAGAATGGGGTAAATTGTCTCACAAAAAAAAGCAGGAAAGAAAAGGCTCTTACAGTGGAGGGAAAACAGGGGAAGGTAAGAGGGAATAAGTGAATCTTGTTCTCATAGGATTTGACTTAAGGAGGGAATAACCTACACACTCAGTTGGGTATGGAAATCTGTTTTACCCTACAGGAAAAAGGGTGGGAAGAGAACAATAGAGTAGGGGGATGATAGAGAGGAATGCAGATTGGGAAAGGGGGTGACCAGAAGCAAATACTTCTGAGGAGGGACAGGGTGAAAAGAAAGAATAGAATAAATAGGGGTGTGGGATATTGCATTAAGGGAGATAAAGTTAGTTTTTTACAGCACATCTACAATGGAAGTGTTTTGCATAACTGCACATGTATAACCTCTATTGAGCTGCTTGCCTTATCAATGGGGGTGAGTGGGGAGGGAGGAAGGGAGAAAATTTGGAACCTAAAGTTTTAAAAACATACGTTTAAAAAAAATGTTTTCACATGCAACTGGGAAAGAAGAAATACAGGACATGGGGTAGACAAATCTACTCTGCCATATGGGAAAATAGAAGGGGAAGGGGATAAGAGAAGGGGGGGGGAGAGATAGAAGGGAGGGCAGACTAGGGAAGGGGTATTCAGAATGCATGCCACCTTGGGGTGGGGGAGGGGTGAGATGGGGTGAAAATTTGGAACTCAAAATCTTGTGGAAGTAAATGTTGAAAACTAAAAATAAACAAATTTATTAATAAAAATATTTTTGCAAAAAAAAAAAAGAATTCTTGAACTACCTGAAAGCCATGATAAAAAAAGAGCTTGAAAGAAATAATTTTTGGTAGTTTGATCAGTACAGTAGTACATAACTAAATTAATTTAGGTAGAATTTTCATTTTTATTATATTAGCTCAGCCTACCCATGAGTAACTGATATTTTTCCAATTATTTAGTTCTGACTTTATGTGTGTGAAAAGTGTTTTATAGTTGTATTCATATGGTTCTGGGTTTGTCTTGGCAGGTAGACGCCCAAATATTTTATAATATCTACAGTAACTTTAAATAGAAATTCTCTATCTCTTGCTGTTAGGCTTTGTTAATATATTGAAATGTTAATGATTTATGTGGCCCTATTTAATATCCTGCAACTGAACTAAAGTTGTTAATTATTTCAAGAAGTTTTTTTTTATAGATTCTTGAGGATTTTCTTAGTATACCATTATATCATTTGCAAAGTGTGATAGCTTTGTTTCTTCATTGCCTGTTCTAACTCCTTCACTTTTTTCTTCTCTTATTGATAAAGCTAACTTTTCTAGTTCAATATTGAATAACACTGATGATAATGGACATCCTTATTTCACCCCGATCTTATTGGGAATGCTTCCATATTATCCCTATTAGGTATAATGCTTGCTGATGGTTTTAAATAGATGCTACATATCACATTCAGAAAAACTCCATTAATTCCTATGCCCTCTAGGGTTTTGTTTTGTTTTGTTTTTTTCAACAGGAATGGGTGCTATATTTCTGTCAAAAACTTTTTTCTGCATTTATTGAGATCATATGATTTTTGATAATTTTGTTATTGCTTTGTTAACTTACGCTGATAGTTCTCCCAATACTGAACCAACCCTTCCTTCCTAGTACAAAACCCACCTGGTCATAATGTATTATGCTTGTGATAAGTTGCTGAAATCTCCTTGCTAATAATCTATTTAAAATTTTTGCCTCAGTATTCATTAGGGAAATTGGTTTATAATTTTCTCTCTCTATTTTGGCTCTTCCTGCTTTATGTTTCAGCACCATGTTTGTATCATTAAAAAGAATTTTGCAGGACTCCTCTACCTATTTTTACAAATAGATTATATTGCATTAGAATTAACTGTTCTTTAAATGTTTGGTAGACACATGATCATCTCAATAGATGCAGAAAAAGCTTTTGACAAAATACAATACCCATTCCTATTAAAAACACTAGAGAGCATAAGTATAAATGGAGTCTTATTTAAAATAATAAATAGCATCTATCTAAAACCTTCAGCAAGCATAATATGTAATGCAGACAAGGTAGAAGCATTTCCAATAAGATCGGGGGTGAAACAAGGATGTCCATTATCACCACTGTTATTCAACATCGTACTGGAAATGTTAGCTTTAGCAATAAGAGAAGAAAAAGACATTGAAGGTATTAGAATAGGTAAAGAAGAAACAAAGCTATCACTCTTTGCAGATGACATGATACTATACTTAGAGAATCCCAGAGAATCAAGTAAAAAACTACTTGAAATAATGAACAAGCAGTCTCTCTGATAAGGGTCTCATTTCTCAAATATATAGAGAATTAAGTCAAATTTATAAGAATACAAGCCATTCCCCAATTGATAAATGGTCAAAGGATATGAACAGACAGTCGTCAGATAAAGAAATTAAAGCCATCTATAGTCATATGAAAAAATGCTCTAAATCACTATTGATTAGAGAAATGAAAATCAAAACAACTCTGAGGTACCACATCATACATATCAGATTGGTCAACATGACAAAACAAGAAAATGATAAATGTTGAAGAAGATGTGGGAAAATTGGAACACTAATGCATTGTTGGTGGAGTTGTGAAATGATCTAACCATTTTGGAGAGCAATTTGGAACTATGCCCAAAGGGCTATAAAAAGGTGCATACCCATTGACCCAGCAATAGTACTTCTAGGGCTATATCCCAAAGAGATCACACAAATGAGAAAAGGACCCACATGTACAAAAATATTCATAGCAGCTCTTTTTGTGGTGGCAAAGAATTGGAAATTGAAAGGATGTCCATCAATTGGGGAATGGCTGAATAGGTTGTAGTACTTAATTGTGATGGAATACTATTGTGCTATAAGAAATGATGAGCAGGCAGATTTCAGAAAAACCTGGAAAGACTTGTATAGTCTGATGCTGAGTGAAGTGAGAAGAACCAAGAGAACGTTGTACACAAGAACAGCCACGTTGAGTGACTAATATTGATAAACTTAACCCTTCTTGGCAATACAAGTATCTAAGACATCTCCAGAGGCCTTGTGATGGAAAATGCTATCCACATCCAAAGAAAGAACTATGGAAGTTGAATTGCTATTTTTTTCTCTTCTGTTGAGTTTTGTTTCCTCTTTCTGATGGTTCCTCCTACTGGTTTTAATTTTTACTTACAACATCACTAATGTGAAAATATGTTTAATATGAATGTAAATGTATAACCTATATCAGATTGTGTGCTGTCTTGAGGAGGGTGATGGGGAGGAAGGGGAAGAAAAAATTTAAACTCAAAAGCACATGGAAGTGATTATTGATAAATAAAATAAATTAATAAAAAACATAAAAATAAAAAAGAAAGTAAAAAAAAGAAAAAATGTTTGGTAGAATTCACTTGCAAATTCATCTGGTACTGAAGATTATTTTTAGGTAGTTCATTGATGGCTTTTTCAGTTTCTTTTTCTGGGAGGTGGAACCAAGGTGGTGGAGTACAGGCAGGGAGTTTCCTGAGCTCTCCCCCAAACCCCTCCAAATACCTTTAAAAAATAACTTTAAACAAATTCTTGAGCAGCAGAACCCACACAAATAAAGAATGAAACAAATTTTTAGCCCAAGACAAGATGGAAGTTTGGCCGGGAAGGTCTGTTACACCAAGATGAGAGAGGAGTGCAGTCTAAAGCAGACCATGCTAGCACAGATCAGGCCCCAAGAAACCAGGAGCAGACCTTGGAAGTGACTGAATCACCAGTGGCAGTTGCAGCAGCTGCTTCAGGAGCTCTCAGCCCACAGATGGTAAGGAGGTCAAACAACTGGTCAAAAGGAGACTACAGGGGTCCTTTTACTAACATTGAGGCAGAATTCTGTTGCTTTGCCCATACTCAGATCTGGATTGCAATCCTGGGTGGCAGTCTCAGGGCACAGAGAAGCACTATCATAGCAGAACTTGAAGCCACATTGGAAGGGAGAACCTCTTCATATTTTCAGGGCAGAAAAGTGTGCTTGTGGTCACTCACAGACTACAGCACAGGCCAGGAGAAGAGTAAATACCTCTCTTTAGATCTTACCACCTTGGAATAAATGAAAACTTACAGGTCCCTAGAAATATCTCTAAAGAGAGTTGCATAAAACCTCTGAAGCTTGGGACAATGTGCCCTCCACCCTGGAAGCAGAGTTAACAAAGAGTTAAAAGTCAACTAATAGGCTGAGGGAAAGAGCTAACAACAGGAAAAAAAAAACTCTATTGAAAATTACTATGGTGACAAGCAATATCAAAACACACACTCAGAATAAGACAAAAAACTCAAAGCTCCTACATCCAAAGCATCCAAGAAAATATGAATTAGTCTCAATTTCTTTATTTGAAATGGGGTTATTTAAGTATTTTATTTCCTCTTCCATTAATCTGGGCAATTTATGTTTTTGTAATTATTTATCCATTTCACTTAGATTGTCAGATTTAGTGACATATATTTGGGTATAATAGTTCCTAATTATTGTTTTAATTTCCTCTTTATTGGTGGTGAATGCACCCTTTTCATTTTTGATAATGATAATTCAGTTTTCTTCTTTCATTTTCTAATCAAATTAACCAGTTTTATCTATTTTGTTTTTCATAAAACCAGTTCTTAGTTTTATTTATGAGTTTAATAGTTTTCTTAATTTCAATTTTATTGATCCTTCCTTTGTTTTTCAAAATTTCTAATTTGCTATTTAACTGTGGATTTTTAATTTGTTCTTTTTTCTATTTTTTAAATTTATTTTTAGTTTTTAACATTCACTTCCATAAAGTTTTAAGTTCCAAATTTTCTCCCTATCTCTCACCTTTCCCAGCCCAAGACTTTTGAATACCCCTCCCCCCAATCTGCCCTCCTTTCTATCACACCCCCATTCTCTTATCCCCTTCCTCTTCTATTTTCCTGTAGGGCAGGATAGATTTCTATAACCCATTGCTGGTATATCTTATGTCCCAGTTGGATGTAAAAACATTTTTTAACATTCATTTTTAAAATTTTGCGTTCCAGTTCTCTCCTTTGCTCCCTTCTCATCCACCCTCATTGAGAAGGCAAGCAATTCAATATAGGTTATACATGTAGTCATGCAAAACCTTCTCATAGTAGTCATGTTGTGAAAAATTAACTATAATTCCCTCCATCCTATCCTGCTGTCCTGTTTATTCTATTCTCTCCTTTGACCCTGTCCCTCCTCAAAAGTGTTTCTTTCTGATTGCCCCTTCACCAAATCTACCCTCTCTTCTATCATCCCGCCACCTGTCTCTTATCCCCTTTTCCCCTATTTTCATGTAGAGTAAGATACATTTCTGTACCCAATTGAGTGTGTATATTATTCCCTCTTTAATCCAAATTTGATGAAAGTTAAGATTCATTCATTCCATCCTCCCTCTTCTGTACTGTAAAAGTTTTTTCTTGCCTCTTTTATGTGACATAATTTGCCCCATTATACCTCTGCATTTCTTTTCCCAGTTCAATTCTCTCACCTCTTAATTTTATTTTTTATATAGCATTCCTTCATATTCAACTCACCCTGTGCCCTCTCTCTCTCTCTCTCTCTCTCTCTCTCTATATATATATATATATATATATATAATATATGTATGTATGTATGTATGTATGTATACATATTCCCTCCAACTACCCTAATACTGAGAAAGGTCTAATTACTTATAAATATCATCTTTCCATGTAGGAATATAAATGGTTCAACTTTAATAAGTCTCTTTTGATTTCTCTTTCCTATTTACTTTTTCATACTTTTCTTGAGACCTATATTTGAAAGTAAAATTTTCTATTCAGCTCTGTTCTTTTCATGTAAAATTCTTGAAAGACCTCTATTTCACTGAATGCTCATTTTCCCCCTGAAAGATTATACTTAGTTTTGCTGAGTAGGTGATTCTTAGTTTTAATCCTAGCTCCTCTGACCTCTGGAATATTATATTCCAAGCCCCCCAGTCCCTTAATGTAGAAGGGGCTAAATCCTGTGTTATGTGGAAAGTGTTTCCGTAATACTTGAATTGTTGTTTTCTGGCTGCTTGCAATATTTTCTCCTTGACCTGGGAACTCTGGAATTTGGCTATAATATTCCTAGAAATTTTCCATTTGTGATCTCCTTTTTCTATTTTACTCTCTGGTTCTAGAATATCAGGGCAATTTTCCTTGATAATTTCTTGAAAAATGATGTCTAGGTTCTTTTTTTTTTTTTTTGATCATGACTTTCAGGTAGTCCAATAATTTTGAAATTATCTCTCCTGGATCTATTTTCCAAGTCAGTTTTTTTTTTCCAATGGGATATTTCACATTGTCTTCTATTTTTTCATTATTTTGGTTTTGTTTTATAGTTTCTTGGTTTCTCATAAAGTCATTAGCTTCTATTTGCTCCATTCCAATTTTGAAGGAATTATTTTCTTCAGTGAACTTTGGGACTCCTTTTCATTTGGACAATTCTGCTTTTGAAGGCATTCTTCTCCTCATTGGCTTTTTGCGCCTTTTTTGCCATTTGGGTTAGTATATTTTTAAAGTGTTTTTTTTTTTCTTCAGTATTTTTTGGGTCTCCTTTAGCAAGCTGTTGACTTGTATTTCATGATTTTCTTGCCTCACTCTCATTTCTCTTCCCATTTTTTCCTCTACTTCTCTTATTTCTTTCTCAAAATTCTTTTTGAGCTCTTCCATGGTCTGTGACAAATTCTTATTTTTCTTGGAGGCTCTGGATGTAGGAACTTTGACTTTGTTGCCTTCTTCTGGTTGTATGTTATGATCTTCTTTGTCACCAAAGTAAGATACTATAATGTGTGGTTTTTGGTGCTGTTTGCTCATCTTCCCAGTCAATTACTTGAGTTATAAACTATTTCTTAAGGTAGGGCTCTGCTTCCAGTGTGGAGGTTGTATTGTCCCAAGCTTTGGGGTTTTTGTGTAGCTGTTTTCAGAGGTACTTCTAGGGATTTTTAAATTTTCAGTTCTTCCAAGGTGTATGATCAAAGGAGAGATGTTTACTCCTTTCCTGGCCTGTACTCTGGTGTATGAGTGACCACAAGCACTCTTTCCTGCCTTGTGACTGTGAGGAGGATTCCCTCTGCACTACTGCCACAAGCTCTGCTACACTAGTGCTCCTCCTCACACTAGGACTGCCACCTAGGATTTCGACCCAGATCCTAGCAAGGCCAAAGCAAGAGAATCCTGCCTCAGCACCAGAAAAGAGATCCCTGAAATCCCTCTCTGATCAGCCACTTCATACCCAAACAATCTGTGGGCCCAGAGCTCCAGAAGCTGCTGCCACTATGGTAGCCTCCCTGGGACTGTGCTAGTGCCAGGGCTGGATCACACTTGTTTCCCATCCAGGTCTGACAGACCTTTGCCACTGACTTTCTAAATTGTCTTTGGTTTTTGTAGGTTGGAAAGTCTGGAAACCACCACAGCTGCCCCATGATTCAGTTCCCTGAGGCCTGCTATGGGTTTGGTGAGGCCTTATCTTTGCTGGTGGGCCCAAACTGAACTGCACTCCTCTCCCAGTCCATCACAACAGACCTTTCCTGTTGACCTTCTAGGTTATCTTGGGCTGGAAATTTGTTTCACTCTGTCTTTGGGGGATTCTGCTGCTCTAGAATTTGTTTAGAGTCATTTTTACATGTATTTGGAGGGGTTTGCAGGAGAACTCAAGCAATTCACTGCTTTTACTCTGCTATCTTGGTTCCACCCCCTTTTTCTAGTTTTTTTTTTCCCTCCCAATTCCCCAATTTCCAATTCATTGATCTTCTCTTTCTCTATTTTATTCATGAAAGCACAGAGTTATAAAATTTTGCCTAAGAACTTTTTGGCTACATCACAAAAGGATTGGTATGTTGTGTCATTATCATCATTCTCTTTGATGAATTTATTGATTATTTCTATGATTTGTTTTTTGACCCATTCATTCTTTAGGATTAGATTATTTAATTTTCAATTCATTTCTAGTCCATATTTCCATGGCCATTTTTGCATGTAATATTTAATGCTTCATGATCTGAAAATTATATATTTAATATTTCTGCCTTTATGCATTTTATTGTGAGGTTTTGTGCCCCACTACAAGGTCAGTTTTTTGTGTAGGTGATATTTGCTGCTGAGAAAAAAAAAAAGGTATATTATTTTCTATCCCCATTGAATTTTCTCCACAATTCTACCATGTCTAACTTTTCTAAAATTCCATTCACCTACTTAACTTCTGTCTTGTTTATTTTGTGGTTAGATTTATCTAGTAGAAAGAGGGATGTTGAGGTCCCCCACTTGTATAGTTTTGCTATCTATTTCTTTCTGTATTTCATTTAACTTCTCCTCTAAGAATGTGGATGCTACACCACTTGGTGCATGCATGTTTAGTATTAATATTACTTCCTTGACTATGGTACCTTTTAGCAAGTAGTTTCTTTCCTTATATCTTTTAATTAGATCTATTTTTGCTTTAGCTTTGTCTTAGATCAGGATTTCCACCCTTGGTTTTCATTTTTTTTTAACTTCAGCTGAAGCATAATAGATTTTGCTCTAACCTTTCACCTTTATTCTGTGTGTATTTCTCCGATTCAAATGTGTTTCTTGTAAGCAACATATTGTAGTATTCTGGTTTTTAATCCACTCTGCTATCCACTTCTGTTTTATGGGAGAGTTCATCCCATTCACATCCATAGTTATGATTACTAACTGTGTCTTTGTCTCCATACTATTTTCCCCTGTTTATACTTTACTCTCTTATTTCACCCTTTCCTTCCTCACCAGTGTTTTGCTTCTAACTACTGACTCTCTTCATCTCCCTTCCCTTCTATAACCCACCCTCCCTTTTCTTTCCCATTTCCCCTACTACTTCTTCTCTCCCTTCTTCTCTGCCTTCTATTCACCCCTCTTTTTTCTTTCCCCTTTCTCCTCTTACTTCCCTACAGAGTAGGAAAGATTTCTATAACCTATAATCTATGAATTTGCATGTTACTCCCTCTTTGAGCCAAACCTAACGAGAGTAAGGTTCAATCAATTCTTGGCCCCCTCCTCCCATATTTCCCTCTACTCTAATAGATCTTTGCACCTCTTCATGTGATGTAATTTACTTGTATTCTGCCTCCCCCTTTCCTCTTCTCTCAGGACAATGTTTTTTTTTTTTCACCCTTAAATTAATTAATTATTTTTATCATCACATCTCAAAATTCAAATTATACCCACACCTTCTATGTATACCCCTTCTAAATCCCATAATAAGATACAGTTTTCAAGAATTACAATTATCATCTTCCCGCATGGGGATGTAAACAGTTTAACCTAATTGAATAACATGGTTTTTTTTTTCTTTCCTGTTTATCTTTCTATGCTTCTCCTGAGTCTTGTATTTAAAGATCAAATTTCCTGTTCAACTCTGTTTTTTTCTTCCTCAGGAATGATTGAAAGTCCCCTATTTCTTTGAATATCCATCTTTTCCCCTGAAAGATTGTGATCAGTTTTGCTGGGTAATTGATTCTTGGTTGTAATCCAAGCTCCTTTGCCTGCTGGAATATCATATTCCAAGCCCTCTGATGTTTTAATGTAGAAGCAGCTAAGTCAGAGGTGGGGAACCTGCAGCCTGGATGCCAAATATGGCCCTTTGACTGAATCCTTTTGGAGATTTGTTCTGTAAAATTAAGATTCATTCATCCTTGGGATCCTAGAGGGCCACATGTGGCCTTGAGGCCACAAGTTTCTCACTCCAGTGCTAAGTCCTGTGTAATCCTGGCTGGGTTCCATGATATTTGAATTGTTTCTTTCTGGCTACTTGCAGTATTTTCTAGTTGACCTGATAATTTTGGAATTTGGCTATAATATTCCTTGGAATTTTCATTTTGGGATCTCTTTTAGGAGGTGATCTGTGGAATCTTTCAATGATTATTTTGCCTTCTTGTCCTAGGACTTGAGGGCAGTTTTCCTAGATGATTTCTTGAAAGATGTTATCCAGGCTCTTTTTTTATCATGGCCTTCAGGCAGTACAATAAATCTTAAATTATTTCTCCTGGATGTATTTTCCATGTCAGTTTTTTTTTTTCAGTGAGGTACTTCACATTTTCTTTTTTTTTTTCGTTCCTTTGATTTTGTTTGAGGATTCTTGATGTCTCATAGAATCATTAGCTTCCACTTATCCAATTCGAATTTTGAGGAATTATTTTCTTCAGTGAGCTTTTGTATCTCCTTTTCCATTTGGCTAATTCTCCTTTTTAAGTTGTTTTCTTCAGTGCATTTTTGTCCTTCCTTTTCCAACTGTTGACTCTTTCTTGAATACTTTCATTTCTTTCCCCAGTTTTTCTTATACTTCTCTTTTATTTTTCACTTTTAAAATCCTTCTTTTGCTGTTCCAAGAAGGCTTTTTGGGCTTGAAACCAATTCATATTCCCTTTTGAGGTTTTGATTGAACATATATTGACAATGCTGTTCTCCTTTGAGTTTCTGTTTTGATCTTCCCTGTCACCATAGAAGCTCTCTATGGTCAAGTTTCACTTTTGCTTCTTGCTCATGTTTTTGCCCATTTCCTAGCTTTTAAAGTTGAGCTCTCCTGTTGGAGCACAGAGGGCACTGTCCTTAGCTTCTTGTGCTGGGGGCAAGGGGTCACTGGCTTTGTGCACTGAGACCTCAAGTGCTGGCAGCTGGAGGCAGTAGGGGTCTAGCAGTTGACCTAGTGCTGTGCTGGAATTGTAGTGGTGGTGTCTGACATGTGCTGAGGCCAGGTGGGGATTTTCTACATTTCCCCAGGGCTACACTGAAGCATGTAGAGTTCTGGCCCCTGGAGGATGCCTGTTTGCCCTGGGCTACACTGAAGCACCTGGAGGCTCAGTAGCTAGAGGATGCCCAACTGCCCTGGGCTGTGCTGAAGCAAGTGGAGGTATGGCCTCTGGAGGACACCTGCCAGCTCAGGGCTGTGCTGAAGCTAGTTGAGGTCTGACCACTGGAGGTCCCCTGCTTGCCCTGGGCTGTGCTGAAGCTATGGTGGTTTTCTGAGCTGGAGTCTGTGGGTTCCTGTGGTTGTCCTAAGGCACATGAAGGGTCGTGGTGCTGGCTTTTGCCTGCTTCACTACTCAGGTGCTTAGGATCTCCCACTAGTTTCCTAAGGTGGGTTTGCTGGGATGCTTTGCACACCCTTTTTATCCAAGTGATATGGACCTTTTGTGTCGATCCTCCAAGTCTCCTGGACTAAAAGACTGCTCCACCCCATCTTTCTGTTGACTCTGCTGTTCCAGAATTTGTTCTGGGGTGCTATTTTATGGTTCTTTTGTTATTTGAAGGTGAATATGGGGAAGGAATAGCTATTTACTGCTACTCCTCCATTTTGGCTCCTGGAAGTTGAGAGGGACATTTTTAAGAGATGTTACAAAAGTGAAATTGACAGACCTTGTATATAAGGTGTGAGAGAGAGTGAGGAATCCAGAATGACTCCTAGTTTTCAAGCCTAAGGGACTGGGAGGACACTTTTGGTCTCTACTTATAGGAAAGTAAGGGGAGGAGAACTTAAAGAAAAAAAAACAATAAATTCTGTTTTGAATATAATGTATTTAAGATGTCTACTGGACATCCTGTTTGAGGTGAGTGAACAACAATTGGAGATGCAAGACTGATTGGGAGAGAAAAGATATTTTGAGAATCATCAGCATAGAGATGATAATTAAATACATAGGAGCTGATAAAATGATCAAGTGAGGTCATATTGAGGAAGAAAATATATCCCAGGATAAAACACTGTGGAACACCTAAAGTTAGCAAGTATAATCTGGAGGAGGATCCAGCAAAGAAGAAATAGAAGGAGCAGTCAGATAGGTAGGAGAACAGAGTGAAACCAGTATCACAAAAATATAGAATTCAATTCAATAATGAATTACGTCTCCCAAATAATATTTTTTGAAGTCAGAAAGGTAGAACAATGGATAGAGTGCTAGTCCTAGAATTAGGAATACCTGAATTTAAACCCCATCTCACACACTAGCTGAGCATCCCTGACCAAGTCATTTAATCTCTGAATAATTCAGTTTCCTCATCTGTAAAAGTGGAGATAATAATAGCACCTACCTTGTGGGGTTGCTATGAGGATCGAATGAAATAATATTTTAAAAGACTTAGTATAGTGCCTGGCACATAGTAGATATCATATTAATGCTGTCACTGTTGTTGTGTTGCTGTTGTTGTTATGCCCTTCAGCAGTGATAACAGTGGTGGCAATTTCAGGCATTGGAAATGGCTGATAGGGAAAAGGATTTGGGAATGGGGCCTATACATCTACAATCTACCTATAGCTCCAGGGCACCCAGACAGGTACAGAAGTCTGCATGTGTAAGACTTTTGAATATAACTAGGTCATAGATGATTTCAGATCTAGTAGATTCAAGAAACTGTAGAACACCTTGAGTTGCTTGTATCTGATTTTTATAGCTGCGGCTACTCAGTGGTCAATATGGCACAAAAGGAATAGAGTTCAGTCCTGATGAGCCCTAAAAGTTCAGAAGCTTGTACCAACCTTCTCCTAACCTTTCAGTGTGCTAACCTCAAGTTTAAATCTTATTAGAACAAGTCATCTCCTGAGCTTTCCTTTATATATCCATACCATCTAGGTTAAAAATATAATAGGAACAACCTTTCTTGTGATATTTCAGTATTTCTAATCCACCTGAGAGCATAGAATGAAGAGACAATCCAAGTAAAAGAAGAAAAGTACTAATTCTTTCAAAAAGTAAAAATATTTTTAATGGAGTTATATTTGGCCACACATTCACACACACACACATACACAATCACATATACATGCATGTACATGTGCACAAGGGTGTGTGTGTGTGTGTGTGTGTGTGTGTGTGACTATTTGGTCTGATGGAAAAAGGGTTGGCCTGAGAGGAAGTGGGCAAATCCAGGCCATGACATTTATGTCCTATAAGCAAAATTTAAAAATTAAACTCCATCTGATTCATTGATAACTTTTACCATTCATCACTATACAATGAGTTATCACAGAACAAAATTGTAAATGCTAGGGAGACCAGAATTTTCTGTCATTAAAAGCATTTAAAATATCCTTCCTTGGGGCAGCTAGGTTGTGCAGTGGGTAGAACACCGGCCCTGAAGTCAGGAGGACCTAAGTTCAAATCCGGTCTCAGACCAGATACTTGACACTTACTAGCTGTGTGACCCTGGGCAAGTCACTTAACCCCAATTGCCTTGCAAAAAATAAATAAAATACCCCTCCTTTACCAACTCCCTTACAATGTTAAGTTTAAACAGATTACAGCCTTGCCTATCTGTAGTCCTAACCATTGTTCAAGGTCTAGCCCTGCCACTAACTCATTATGTGACTTTAAAAATTTTCCCATATGTATTTAAATTTCTTCAACTGGGAAATGCCTATGAAGTCTCTAAGGTCTTTCCAGGTCTAACATCCTTTGCACTTCGATATTCCATATTCTAAAGCAGTGCTTCTTAAACTTTTTCCACTCACAAACCGTTTTCCCCTGAGAAACTTTTATGTGACAATGGGTATATAGGTCATTTACTGATAATATATCATAAAGAAATTTCTTTTAAAATAATTTAGGTATACATATAATGTTACCATTTATTAAAGATGAAAGCAAATTTGCACAATAATAAGATAGATGTGCTTATTTATTTTTACATAAAGAATTAAATCACAGCAGAATATTTGATACCACAGGATATAGAGTATCTTCAATGTTTCTCAGAGTTGATCAATATTTTGATTTTACAATTGTCAATGCTGAAAATGCTGCTTTGCCTAAATACATAGCACAAAAGGGCAGGTGTACATTTAGGGCCATTTCAGAAACTGTTGGAAATTCTATCCTAATCCCAAGCCAAAATTAATTTAACAATTTTTTATGTGTAGAGAAAACACTGTAATTCATAACATACAATAGTCTTGAATCTGCACCTAGGTGTTCCTGGCAGCATTTGTTGGGGTTGTATGGTGTGACACCATGGGCAGTGCAAAGTGTTCAGAACCACAGTGAAGTTGCATGATGCAATACGGGCAAACACTGCCAGAAACATCTTGGATTCATTACACATTTGATTTTGAATTAATTTTGGTCATTAACCATTCAGAAACCTTTTACTATAGCCAAATTTTTTTTGCAACCCCCACATTCAGTTATGCAACCCCACATAGGGTTTCAACCCACAGTTTAAGAAGTGGTGTTCTAAGAAATGCATTGTTGGTGGAGTTTTCAAATCCGACCATTTTGGAGAGCAATTTGGAACTATGCCCAAAGGGCTATAATAATATGCATACCCTTTGACTCAGCAATAGCATTTCTAGGGCTGTATCCCAAAGAGATCATAAAAATGGGAATAGGACCCACATGTACAAAAATATTTATAGTAGCTCTTTTTGTGGTGGCAAAGAATTGGAAATTGAGGGGATGCCCATCAATTGGGGAATGGCTAAACAAACATATACAAGTGGTATACGAATGTAATGGAACACTATTGTGCTATAAGAAATGATGAGTAAGCAGACTTCATAAAAACCTGGAAAGACTCATATGGACTGATGTTGAGTGAAGTGAGCAAAACAAGGACAATGTTGTACACAGTAAAAGCCACATTGTGTGATGACTGACTTTAATAGACCTAGCCCTTCTCAGCAATCCAAAGATCTAAGACATCTCCAAAGGTCTCATGATGGAAAATGCAATCCATATCCAAAGAAAGAACCATGGAGTTTGAATGCAGATTGAAGCATACTATTTGCTCTCTTTTTTCCTTCCATTTTGTTTCCTCTTTCTTGTGGTTCCTTGTATTGGTTCTAATTCTTCCTTACAATATTACTAATGTGAAAATATGTTTAATAGGAATGTATATGTAGAGCTTATATCAGATTGCACACTGTCTTAGGGAGAGAGATGGGGAGGGAGGGGGAGAAAAATTTAAAACTCAAAAGCTTATAGAAGTGATTGTTGATAAATAAAAATAAATTAATTAAAAATAATTTTTAAAAATAAAGAGTTACTAAAAAGAAAAAAAAGAAGCACTGCTCTAAAGTGCCTTCCAAATCTAATATTTCATGAATCTTTTTTACATCACTCAAAGTCAAGATCTTCAAAATATTACCAAGAATCAACTTTTCTCAAGCAACATATCTCAAAAGCACTGAGCTTGAGATTGTAGATATTGTCATTGTCTGCTAAAACTCACAATTTAATGTATACCACTGATGATTGATTGATAAGATATAGAGTTGATATACACACACACACACACACACACATAATATAGTACTATGTCAGTGAAAAATGAAATATTTATATTATTTACCAGGAAAAACTGAGGGTTAATTACTTCTTCCCTTTCTAATTTTGATGCATTGGTTTTGTTTATGCGAAAACTTTTTAAAAATTTATATAGTCAAAAAATTTCCCCTTTACCTTCCATGATCTTCTTTACCTCTGGTTTGGTCAGGAACTGTTCTATCAATAGATTTAAAAGGTATTTTTTTCATTATTGCTCTGTTTATAATATCTTATTTTATAACTAAGTCATGTATTCTTTCAGAGTTTCTCTTGGTACATAATGTGAGATGGTAGTCTATATTGAATTTCTGGAAAAAATGCTTTTCAGTTTTCCCAATTTTTTTCAAATGGTCACCTCAGTAACTGGGGTCTTTCAGCTTATTAAAATTATTACTGCATTTAATAGTGCCTTTATGTACTATACCTAATCTATCCCACCAATCAGCTTCTCTATTTTTGAATGAGTTTTTAATGAATTTTAGAAAAGTTTGGATGACTACTACTTTGTAATATAGTTTGACATCTAGTACTGAAAACTCCCTTCCTTATCACTCCCCCCCATTATTTCCCTGAAGATTCTTGACCTTTTATTTCTCTAGTTGATTTTTATTATATTTTTCTACCTCCATAAATCAATCTTCTGGTAGTTAATTTGTATGACACTGAGTAAGTAGAATAATTTGGATAATAGAATCACTTTTTTATCAAATTGGTGTGTATTAATGTATGGCATTGGTACTAGTATATTATTAATATTTATTCAATTAATTTGGCCTGCATTTATTTCTATAGTGTTTTTGAGGTGCATTGATATAGATTCTGTCTCTATCTTAAGAGAGAGCTTCCCAAATTTTTTGCCTTCTCTGAATATTTTGAATGGAATATCTCTTTCCATCTTTCCTCCTAGGTTTTGTAGGAGATATATAAGAAATCTAATGTCTTATGTTGTCCTGAAAATTTATTAAATTTATTGTTTTAATTAATTCTAGTTGATTCTTAGAATACTTTATGTAGATTATCATATCAGAAAAAAAGTGTTAGCATTTCCTTTTTGGTTATGTTTATTTTCTTGGTTACTTTTTCTTCTCTTATTGCTATAGCTTACATTTCTAATACTATATTAAATAGTAGTGATGAGAATGAGCATTTTTGTTTTACCCCTCATCTTACTAGAAACACCTCTAACATTACTCTATTGCATATTATATTTTCTTTGGGTCTTAGAGAGCTACTACCTGTAACATTAAGGAAATGTATTCTAGTGCTGTTTTTAAAAAGGGAAAAAGTGTTGAATCTTGTTAAAAGTCTCTTTTTTAGCATTTATTAATATAATTCAGTTTTGTTATTACTATAGCCTATTATATTTCTCATTTTATTTATATCAAACCATTCTGGCATCTAACCATGATGATCAAGCTATATAATAATTTTAATGTATTTTAGGTACCCAAAAATACTAGTATCATAGAATGAGATTTAAAAAGTGTCTTTTTAAAAATGATAAATTTTGGAGAAGATGTGGGAAAATTGGAACACTAATCCATTGTTGGTGGAGTTGTGAACTGATCCAACCATTCTGGAGAACAGTTGGTAACTGTGCCCAAAGGGTTAGAAAACTGTGAATATCCTTTGATCCATCAATACCACAACTAGGTCTGTGTCCCAAAGAGATCATTAAAAAAGGAAAAAAAGAACCACATGTACAAAAATATTTATAGCAACTCTTTTTTTTGGTAGTGGCAAATAATTGGAAATTGAGGGGATTACCATGAATTTGAAAATGGCTGAACAAGTTGTGGTATATGAATGTAATGGAATACTATTGTGCTATAAGAAATTATGAGCAGGCAGACTTCAGAAAAGGCTGGAAAGACTTACATGAAATGATGCTGAGTGAAGAGAGCAGAACCAAGAGAACATTGTACACAGTAATAGCTACACTGTGTGATGATGAACAATGATAGACTTATCTCTTCTCAGAAATACAATGATCCAGGACAATTCTAAAAGACTCAAGATGAAAAATGCTATTCACATCAAGACAAAGAACTATGGAGTCTGAATGCAGGTCCAAGTATACTATTTTCACTTTTTTGTTTTTTCTTTTTCCTTTCTTGTGGTTTTCCCCTTTTGTTCTGATTCTTCTTTCACAACATGAATATTGTGGACATATTTAATATAATTGTATATGTATAACCTATATCAGATTTCTTGCTGTCTTGGTGAGGAAGGTAAGGAAGGAGGGAGGGAGAAAAACTTGGAAATCAAAATTTCATAAAAGTGAATGTTGAAAACTATCATTACATATAATTGGAAAAAATAAAATAATATTAAGTGGGGGAAAAAAGAAAAGTACCTTTCTTCTTTATTGTTGCTAACAGAATATGTGATATTGGAATTAAATATTCTTTGAATGTTTGTAGAAGGCACTTCTAA
This sequence comes from Vombatus ursinus, assembly GCF_900497805.2. Classification (NCBI taxonomy): domain Eukaryota; kingdom Metazoa; phylum Chordata; class Mammalia; order Diprotodontia; family Vombatidae; genus Vombatus; species Vombatus ursinus. The sequence goes on along the minus strand of NW_020954564.1, from coordinate 6,205,315 downwards.
AACCATCTGGTCCTTGAGTTTTAGTTTGTTTGGAAGTGGGGAGAGTTGATGTATAGCTTGTTCAATTTACTTATCTAATGTTGTTATTAAAATATCATTTTATGCTAATTTGAGTATTTTATAATTTAATAAGTATTCAACTATTTCATCCAAATTGGAAATATTTTGGCATATAATTAGGCAAAATTGTTTCTGATATTTTCCTTTACTTCCCCTTTAATTATCATTTGTCACCCAATTGTTTAAAAAGTTCTCTTTTTTTCCTTTCTGTTATGAATACTTTGGTTTTCCTGTATTAAAAAATCTGATTAACATGCCCATTTTAGAGTTTTTTTAAAGCAATTATTGGTTTTAATAATCAATTCTATGCTTATTCTGTCAATTTTAATTTGTCATTTAATTTTCAAAATTGTTACTTTGGTGTTTAGTTTTGGCTTTTTGATTTGTTCTTTTCCTAGCTTTTTATTTGTTTTGTTGAGAATCCAATACATTGGTTTGTTATTTTTATCTTTTATAGCTAAAAGTATTTAGAGGTATACATTTTCCTCTGAGGGCTCTTTGGACTACATTCCATGTGCTTTAATATGCTAATTGTTAAATATATTTTCATTATCTTTTCTATTTTTACAGGATTTGGTTTTTGACCCACACATTCTTTAGAATTATTATTTAATTCTCCAAATAATTTTACATCATTTATCTAAAGGCATTTGTTGAATGTAATTGCCATTGCATTGTGATAAACAAAGGAAACAAGTATGTCTTGCTTTCTGAATACTAATAGGTGTCCATTTTATAAAAAGTGATATGTATATATTGAAATTATGTAAACTTTATTTTTTCACATTTTTTCTTTTCCTATTCATCACCAAAGATTAATGTATAATTTTTCTAATGTTCTATCTAGGTCCTTAACTTTTTTTTCTTATTTATGTTTAGTTAGATTTAACTAGAATGGAAAGGGGTATATTATTTTACTACATATTTTTGTCTATTTTTGTCTATTTCTTCCTAGAATTCAATTAAGTTTTAACTTTATTTAAATTCAATGTTGTTTTGTGGGGGGGGGGTGTGTCTGTGAATAGTGTTCATTTTATTCATTACCTTTGATGAACTTAGGAAAATATAGTTTCTCCACTGTTCATATCATTTTGTTGTAGCTATATTTATTGTATCCCAGTCCAGAATCATGATTTCTGAAGTTCATCTGAAGACTTTACTCCAATTACTTATTTTAAGTTTTTGTGAATCTAGATGTTTCCAGTGTGTTTCTTATAAATGACAAAATGTTAGGTTGCAGTTTTTAAACCATTCTGCTGTCCAGTACCATTTTATGATTGAAGTGTTCCCACTCACAGTTATGGTTACAATTGTTGATTGTATTTTCCCCTCAGATTCTCTTCTTGTACTGTTTTTTTTTCCTCCCTTTGCCCTGATCCTGTCCCCTGTGTACAAAGGAAGTGCTAAAACATGAATTTGTCTACACTTGTGGTCTATAAATGAAACAATTTCTTCTCTATTGCTCCTTTTCTCAAACTTTTCCCACTCCTGATCACAGATCTTTTCACTCTTTCCTCCTTTCATTTTAATGTTTGCACTTCTAACATTGTAATTCATTTTGGTTGTAACTATTCTTTTACTTATCCTACCCTTCCTCTAAAACCTCCCTATCTCTATTTCCCTGATAGAGTTGATATATTTTATACACCATTCTCTCTCTCTCTCTCTCTCTCTCTCTCTCTCTCTCTCTCTCTCTCTCCTTCCCTCCCTCCCTCCCTTCAATAGTGAGTATGTTCAACATTCAGGAGGTGTATGATTAAGAAGAGAGTGAGACTCAGAATTAATGGTTCCTCTTCCATTTCTTCCATATATGAATACTTGCCATATCCACCCTATTGTGTGAAATAGTGTGATCTCTCCCTTTCCTTCTCCCTTCTTTCCTAGTATAGTCTCCCATCTTTTCCATTTCTATCTTCTCCAAAGAACATCAAAACATATGAAAATCACCCAAAGCACTCAGTTTTATCTAACTTTCTCTATAACCATTGTAAATTTCAGGGTTTTGAGGACATTTTGTTTCTTTTCCCCCTATTGCATATATACAATTTATCCTCACATAATCTCTTCCAAATTATCAAATACATTTACCTTTCAGTGTTATTATTGGATATTGTATTTCCATTTAAAAAAATAACTACTCAGATCTAGCTTTTTCATGAAGAATATTTGGAAATAATATATTTCATTAAATGTTTATTCTCCCTACCCTTATAGTCTTAAATTCAGTTCTGCTGAATATGGTATTTCTGTTGTAATCCTTTACCTTTTACCTTTTGGCATATCATATTTCAATCTCTTCTGTCCTTTGAAATGGAAGCTTCCATATCTTGCATTTTTTTGATACTGGCTCCTTGGTATTTGCACTCTCCATATATTTACAGTTTTTTTTTTCCCTTTGGCCTGGAACCTCTAGATTTTGTCTTTGATATTATTAGGTTTTTTGTTTGTTTGTTTGTTTGTTTCAGAGTATCATTCAGGAGGTGATAATTAGATTCTCTTTCTTTTTTGCTTGTACTTTAGTTCTAAGGAATCTGTTCCATTATAATTTTCTGGAATTTCAATTTTAGGGCAGGTTTTACCACAGTCTGTTTATCATTCTTTTCTCCCTGGCTGTTATATTTTGTATTTTTGTTTCATTTCTTTCAAGTACTTTTTATTCCTTATGAACAGCCTATTATTTTTCATGAGGCTCTATTTAGACTTATGTAGTTATTGTTATTCTGGGTTGACCATTTTGACATTTCTCAGTTCAACATATTTCTTCATTGTGTTCAGAGGGTTCTTCTATGTACTCAAATTTTCCCCTAAGTTTTCACATTGAGGGTATGTGCTTGGGTCACATTCCACCCTCATACTCCTGGATGGTGTGGTCAACCCTGATTTGTCTTGTATGTAATGGGTTTCCTAGTCTAATGATGTGAATCAAGGTTAGGCTGCCTCGATGCTTGGTTGGGCCAAGCCTTCCTGAATGCAGAGTGGGACACAGGCTGGATGGATTCTGCTCTGAACCTATCTTCTTCTGGAGTTCCAGGGCTCCTCCTTACTGGATATTGCTCTGAACCTGCTTCCTTCTGTATCCAGGGATGAAGGCTGCCTGGTTCTAGATACTGATCCAGGTCTGTCTCCTATGGCAGCTTTGGAGTTTCTTTGTTCTCAGTACTTTTCTGAGACTATCTTTTACTGCAAGAAGGACTCTGGGTTTCCCTTGAGTTGGATATTGTTCAAGACTGGTCTCCTTCCAGGGTCTTCTGTCTGCATCCAGTTGTATATTCTCTATTATGACCAACTGTTTTTCACTATTCTTTCCACCCACCCTAACTTGTCTTTATTCAGGACTTTCTCAGTCCTGGACTGGACAGAGAAGTTTATAGATTATTACCTTTGATTTTCTTTTTCTTTTTCTTTTTTAGCTTTATTAGAGTTAGTGTGAATTCTGAATTGCTACTCAATGTCTTTATATGCCACTATCTTCCCACAATGTGTTCAAAAGTGGACATTTTGAAAAGTATCTGTCCATATCAACCCATTTTGCTTAGGAATTATCCATACATTTGGAAGCTCTCTCCCATCCCCCAGAACCCTTCCTGCACTGCATGATACTCTTGCCCTGAGAGGAAAACAACAGGAACACAGAAAGTAATACAACAAACTGTATAACACATCTTGTAATTGAAATGGACCATAATCACTAATACTAAAGACAATGAATCATTCTAATCGAGCTGTGTTCAGCAAACAATGAAAAATTATGTGCCAGAAAAGCTAATGCTGGTTTTAAAATGAACAGAAATGAGGTGAAATGGAACCTCACTCGTTATTCATGAAGGTCAATTTAAAGTGATTATTTTTTCCCCCAGCATCCCAGTTTCATGATTACTGTTGTATACCTCACTGCTATTTTCTAGCCTAATAGCAGTAAAGAATAACCAACTAGTGATGATTCTGTTTAAAGCTGAGTCTAAATGCTTCCCAAATTCACTTTCAAATACTTGTATGTGCTATTGGTTGTTCTACAAACATGGGTTCAATAAAGTGAAAAAATTGAGGACTCACATTTAGAACAAAATTTCACAAAGTAGATTGAACATTTACCATTAAAAAGTTAAATAATCTGTGATAGGTGGGTCACGCATCAATAATTTCATGGTCTTAAAAATGAACTTATGCCTTCTCATTTATATCATAGAATATTAAATGTTGTGAGAACATAGAATCTAGGATGTAAGTATTGAAAATAAATATTGGTTCATAGATTGGTAGAGCAGAACATAAACATATAACCTGAGTATCATTTGAATGTTGTGAAATGTTTATTCTTTTAAGTAACTAGATTAAATTATTTGTAAGGTCATCTACTATTATATGGTCTTATAAATGTCAGAAATAGAATAGACTTGAAACATAGAATGTTAAAACATAGAATATGGAATATTAGAACTAAAAGAGACCTTAGAATATGGAAGGTTGGAGTGTGAAAGATGCAATGTTATTGTTGAAAATTGCCTTGGAACCTAGACTATTAAAACTGAAAGTCACTTCTAAGATGATTAAGTCACAGTCCTTTATTTTTAAACATGAAGAAATTGAAGCCCATAGTAGGCAGATGACTTGGCAAAGTTCACTGAACTATTTAGTAACAAACTTAAGTTTAGAACCCTAGCTCACCTTACTCAGTCCAACATTTCTTCTATGTGATTTATCATTGCTAGATATCTGTCATATATGTAAATGTAAAATAAAAATATTTTTGATATGTGCCCATTAGGAGGTGGATAAAAAAAAGTTACAGAATTTATACAGCACCTCAAGGTGTGCAAAAGACTTTTCAAATATTTCATTTTGTCTTCAAAATAACCCTGTGAGGTAGGTACCATTATCATCCCCATTTTTCAGATGATGAAGTTGAAGCAGAGAAGAAGAGAAATGTTAAGTGACATGTCCAGGATCACAAAACTAGCTTGTACATTTCTAAGACCAGGTTTGAACCAAGCATCCCTGAGTGTGGGGTTCTATCCAATGTGCCATCTAGAGAGCTCCATATAAAATAACATTAAATAGGGCACTGACAAAGTATTGGAATACATGAATTTCAGCTAGTTGATAATTCTGAGAGTGCTCCAGAAATCAGGAGACAGAAAACAATAAGAAAATAATTAATTATTTTTTAAAATGCCTAAACAATTCCATCCTTGGCACTAAGGGAAATGAAGCTTGCATGAAAACAAACTACTGGGTAGGCAAATTTCCCCCCTTGCATCAGCTTCCTCAGGGGTCTCTGCAAAAGCCTATCAACAATTTCCTTATTTCTTGCTAGAAAAATCCTCTCCCCACCCCAGTTTTTATGCTTACATCATTTTTAATTTTACTAAAATCCCAAAGAGACAAATTAGTAGGGTGGCAGAGCCTGGCTGAGTGCCTTCATTAGCTCAACGCTAATTACTTCTTTCAGCACCATGGATAGAGTCTGACATCACAACTCAGGCTTATCCAAAAGCTAATTATTCCCCCTGTTATAAAACAAAGGTTCTATATCAAAGGCCCATAATGTGACACAGTATACACTCCAGATGCACTGATTTGAAAAATAAATCAACTGTGTCAGGGAGGAATTTAAGCAGAAATTACAACAAATTGCAATTACACTTATGATGGTACACTATTTAAATGTATTGTCAATTTTTGTGTTCATGGCAATAAGGAGGCTGTGACATTCTAAAGGTTCTTGGGAATGGACAGATAGGATGGAGCAGGGCATGGGGAGAGAGAAGAATCCTCATATGTCATAGTGATAAAAACTACTGCTTTTCTCCTGTTCTCACTGGGTACAGATGTTATCATAGCCTAGTTTATAAAAAATTTAAATGGTGTCATTGGAAGGCAGATATAAGTGTGACTAACAAATGTTTGGAGCCAGTCCCTGATAGAATAAATGAAGAGACCTTTTTAATAACAAAGAGAATCCAAAACTAAGTTTTATCTCCTCCCTCCCCAGTTTGGGTAGTTATCTGAGCACAACACTATTGTATTTGTATTTTTTTTTTCTCCCTTGAACAGGTGGGTTTCTCCAAATACCAAATTGAACATAGACTCCATATCTCTTAGAAAAACTGAAATAATGTCATTCCCAGAGGCTATGCAGTCTATCCAGAAGAACATACAATATCCCTTGAGATTCCAAGAGGAGTTGGAAAACATAACAAAGTGTCATGAACTGAAAATTATACTCACTCATCTTCTAGCACCCAATGGGATTTCCCAATGGGCATCACCCCATGATACATCAGATACATAATTGAAATGATAAGGGAAAGAAACATCAACAGGAAGAAAATGGTAATTTAAAAGCAATGTGTGAAGACTTTGCTTTCCACAGAGTGCATTATTTAGAGGTCTTGTTAGTTTCAGCACTAAGAAGAGAGATTTTGTGCTCTGAGTTGGGGGTCCTTTAAAAAACAAAACAAAATTAAATAGCATGCTACATAAAGCCCTTAGAAAGTTCAGGGAATTAATAATAATGGCTTCTATTTATAGAGTGGTTTACAATTTCATAAAGACCTTTCTTCACAATAGCCCTGAAAGATAGATAAGACAAACATTTTCATCCCCATTTTATAGATAAGGAAATTGAAATGGAGAGGTTAAGAGATTTTCCACAGTCATTCAGTTTCTAAATGCTAGACTCTGGATAGAAACCCAGCTGCTCTGACTCTAAGCCTTATTTTCCTTTCTATTTTTCCCCATTTTACCAGCCTATCTTCTCTTTTTTTATTTAAAAAATTTACATTTACAGTGTTTTGTGGTTATAGAGTACTTTGCATATGTTATCATGTGATGTATGTGTCTGTGTGTATTTACAGTAAGTCTGACCAAGTAAGGAGTGTATGGAGAAGGCACTGGAGAAAAGAAATGCTAGCCCCAGTTAGAAAGCTGTAGTTCAAGTTCTGGTTTTGACTCTTGGAAAAGTCACATGCTTCCTTTCTAAGCCCTAACTTCCTTATTTACAAAAAGTGGATGATAATAATTACAAGTTCCACTTAACACACACATTGTATACAAAGCACTTTGCAAAGTGTAAGGCACTAAATAAATGTGAATTATTTATCAAATGGCATGACTGAGGTAACATAGTAAGTGGAAGATTAGACCCCCAAACACAAGACTTCTTTGCATCTGAGTATCATCTCCCTGACTTTCTCCATTTACCTGCTCTCTTACTCTTTTATCCCATGTGATCAAATTTATCTCTCCTTGCAATTTTTTCTCCAGACCAATTTTGTGCTCATGCTTGATTTTTTTCTGTATTTCCTCTCCTCATCCTCTTAAAAAAAATACATGTATTATCATTTATCACATTTGCCCTTTTACTGATTGAACTTTGCTTCCACCTGCCTCCTTTACAGAGTAATATCTGTTGTTTGTTTTCCAGACAGCACACACTTTTTCGTTCCTTTCCTTGGTTTGTTTCCTAGGTTTTTATCTGCCTTTGTGTTCCTAGCAGAAGCCTGCCCCCAGAGTCGGATTGATATTCTAGTCTCATATGCCTTATTGAGTTATTTTCTTTGCTGCAATCAGTCTCTATGTACAATCCAGTAAAGATACTGCAATGCTTTTTGACAACCTGACCTTTCTCAACTTTCTTACACTTGTTTAATTAGGTACTATGTGCAGCTGTGACTTGATCTTTACAGTTTTGAGAGAGAGAGAGAGAGAGAGAGAGAGAGAGATTGTTGAAAGAAGGTCAGATTTGGCAGGTTTTCCAGTTTCTTCATGAGCTGACACTGGACACTGAAGTCTAGTGAGCCTGAAGGGGCTGAGCTAAGTCAGTTTTCTTTGAAAAAAAGAGTTTTGATTTGAAAAGACCATTCAGCAGCTGTGTAATAAAAGAGACAGACACAGAGACACAGAGATAGAGGCAAAAGCAGAGAGACAGAAAGTGACACACAGAGATAGTGATACACAGAAAGAGAGACAGAGAAATGAAGAGACAGAGACACAAAGAAAGAGATAGAGAGAGGCAGAGACAAATGACTAGTAGCTTCTAGGACTGGCAACATGAAGTGATTATGAACTATAGCTCTAGAAAATTTACACTTCAGTGCCCATTCAATGAGTTAATAGATTTATGCTCAAATCCTAACAGGCAAATCTAGAAATGAGATAGCATTAACTCCATTAAGGCTGTGCCAGTAGAAGTGCACAAGGTAAGTTGAACATTCCACTCTTACAGTAGATCACTTTGGCAGAGCTCATGTCAACATCTTGATAAAAGAATCATGGTTGTGATATAATCAAATATTCAAGAACAATTTGGAACTATGCTCAAAAAGCTATAAAAATGTGCATACCCTTTGACCCAGCAATACCACTTCTAGGGCTGTATCCCAAAGAGATTATAAAAATGGGGAAAAGATCCACATGTACAAAAAATACTTACAGTAGCTTTTTCTGTGGTGGCAAAGAATTGTAAATGAAGGCAATGCCCATCAGTTGGGGAATAGCTGAACAAGTTGTGGTATATGAATGTAATGGAATACTATTGTGCTAAAAGAAATGATGAGCAAGCAGACTTCAGAAAAACCTGGAAAGACTTGTACTGACTGATGTTGAGTGAAGTGAGCAGAACCAGGAGAATCTTGTACATAGTAACAGCCACATTATGTGATGACTGACTTTGGCACATTTAGCTCTTCTCAGCAATGCAAGGATCTAAGACATCTCCAAAAGTCTCATGATGGAAAATGCTATCCATGTCCAGAGGAAGAACTATGGAGTCTGAATACACATTGAAACATACTATTTGATTTTCTTTCTTCTATTTTGTTTTGTTTTTTTTTTCTTTCTTATGGTTCTTCCTATTGGTTCTAATTCTTCTTTAAAGCATGACTAATATGAAAATATGTTTAATAGGAATGTATATGTAGAGACTATATCAGATTTAATGCCGTCTTGGGGAGGAAGGTGGAAAGGGAGGGGGAAACAATTTAAAACTCAAAAGCTTATGGAAGTGAACGTTGAAAACTAAAAATAAATTAATTTTAAAAATTTAAAAAATAAACAGAAACAAAAAAGTGGTTTGATTAAAACAGACATAAAAGTAAAAAAAAAAAAAAAAGAAAAAAGAAACACACAAAGATTCACTGAACTAGCCAAAGGAGAATTGTATTCTTATCCTGGTTCTTCCAAAAAAAAAGTGAACTGAACACAAGTCACATTAATTCTACCTGTTTCACTTTCCTCACCTGTAAATAAAGGGGTTGGACTCTTTACATTTCTTACAGAACATGTTGTAAGGTTCTTTTAAACTCTACTAAACATACTCTATATTCTACTATTCTCTTATCTCTAATATTCTGGGCTCTATGTTATATCCTAAAGAACCTTTCAGTATGGACCTTCTATAGGGTCACAAGACTTTGCAAACTGCCCAAAGTTTAGCAGAAGCATGAATAAAACTCCAGCAAGCCAGCTCCAGCTCCAGACCACATCCCTGGTAATTATATACTGTCCCCCATGAACTTCTTATCAAGAACCTTCTATTATAAAAAACAAAACTATAAATCATTCCCCATTTTGGTAGAGATATTATTTAAGGAGACAGATGTGACAGACGGCCAACAGAGCCTGATTAATGTGCAGTCCTGAGGGAAGAGAATGACATTTGGAGAAGCCAACCCACTCTAGCTCACATTGCTCCTTGCTGTTGAACCACCTGAATTATATCCTTGTTTATTTTTTTATATTTTAAATTGATTTATTTTTAGTTTTCAACATTCACTTCCACAAGATTTTGAGTTCCAAATTTTCTCCCCATCTCGTCCCTCCCCCCAACCCAAGATGGCATGTATTCTGAATACCCCTTTTCCTAATCTGCCCTCCCTTCTATCTCCTCCATCCTTCTCTTAACCCATTCCCCTTCTGTTTTCCTGTAGGGTAGGATAGATTTCTATACCCTATTGCCTGCATATCTTATTTCCCAGTTGCATGTGAAAACAATTTTTTAAACTTTTGTTTTAAAAACTTTGATTTCCAAATTTTCTCCCTTCCTCTCTCTCCACCCACCCTCATTGAGAGGACAAGTGACTCAATACAGTTTATACATGTGTAGTCATGCAAAACACTTCCATAGTAGTCATGATGTCAAAACCTAAGTATATTTCCCTTAATACTATCCTGCCCCACATTTATTCTATTCTCTCTTCTGACCCTGTCCCTCCTTAGAAGTGTTTACTTCTGATTACCCCCTCCCCCAATCTGCCCACCCCTCTATCATCCTCCTGATTTCTTCTCCCCTTCCCCCACACTATTTTTTGTAGGGTAAGATAGATTTCCATACCCAATTGAGGGTGTATGTTATTCTCTCCTTAAGCCAAATCATATAAGAATAAGATTCACTCATTCCCTCTCACCTTCCCCCAATTGCTTCCAATATAAAACCCTTTTCTTTTCTATTTTATGTGAGAAAATTTACCCCATTCTACCTCTCCCTTTCTCCTCTCCATATAATCCTCTCTCACTTCTTAATTTCATTCTCCAGATATCACTCCTTCATCTTCAACTCATCCTGTGTACTCTCTCTCTCTCTCTCTCTCTCTCTGTATATATATGTATATGTGTGTGTTTGTGTGTGTGTGTGTACATACATATGTACGTACATATATTTTTCCCTCCACCTACTCTAATGCTGACAAAGGACTCATGAGTTACAAATATCATCTTTCCATGCAGAATGTTAACAATTCAGCCTTTATAAGTCTCTTATGATTTCTCTTTCCTGTTTATGTCTTCATGTTTTTCTTGAGTCTTGTATCTGAAAGTCAAATTGTCTATTCAGCTCAAGTCTTTTCATCAAGAATGCTGAAAAGTCCTCCATTTCACTGAATGTCCATTTTTTCCCCTGAAGGATTATGCTCAGTTTTCCTGGGTAGGTGATTCTTGGCTGCAACTCTATCTCCTTTGCCCTCCAGAATATTATATTCCATTCCCTGAGGTACCTTAAAGTAGAAGCTGCTAAATCTTGTGTTATCTTGATTGTTTCCACGATACTTGAATTGTTTCTTTCTGGCTGCTTGCCATATTTTCTCTTTGAACTGGGAACTCTGGAATCTGGCTATGATATTCCTAGGAGTTTTCCTTTGAGGATCTCTTTCAGGAGGAAATCAGTGGATTCTTTCCATTTCTATTTTGCCCTCTGGTTCTAAAATATCGGGGTAGTTTTCCTTGATCATTTCTCGAAAGATGATGTCTAGGCTCTTTTTTTTTTTAACATGGCTTTCAGATAGTCCAATAATTTTTAAATTCTCCTTCCTGTATTTATTTTTCAGGTCAGTTGTTTTTCCAATGAGATATTTCACATTATTTTCTAATTTTTCATTCTTTTGGATTTGTTTTACAGTGTCTTGATTTCTCATAAAGTCACTAGCTTCCAATAGCTCTATTCTAATTTTTAAGGAAGTATTTTCTTCAGTAAGCTTTTGGACTTCCTTTTCCATTTGTCCAATTTTGCTTTTTAGGGCATTCTTCTCCTCATTGGCTTTTTGGACCTCTTTTGCCATTTAGGTTAGGATATTTTTAAGGTGTTATTTTCTCAGTATTTTTTGGGTCTACTTTAGCAAGCTATTGACTTGTTTTTCATGATTTTCTTTCATCTCTCTTATTTCTCTTCCCAGTTTTTCCTCTACTTCTCTTACTTGCTTCTCAAAATCCCTTTTGAGCTCTTCCAAGGCATGGGGCTAATTCATATTTTTCTTGGAGGCTTTGGATGTAGGAGCTTTGACTTTGTTGTCTTCTTATGGTTGTATGTTTTGATCTTCTTTGTCACCAAAGTAAGATAATACAGTCTGACTCTCTTTGCACTGCTTACTCATGATCATGGCCAATTACTTGAGTTTTTAACTCTATGTAAAGGTAAGAGTGCTTCCAATGTGGAGAATGTACTGTACCAAGCCTTGGGAGTTTGTACAGCTATTTTCAGAGATACTTCTAGAGACCTGAAAATTTTCAGTTCTTCCAAGGTGCTATGATAAGGGGCAAGGTGTTTCCTCTCCACTGCCACTACATGCTCCACCATGGCAATGCTCCTCCTTGCTCCAGGACTGACCCTCAGAACTGTGACCCAGATCCAAGCACAGGCAAAGCAAAAGATTCCTGCCTCAGCACTGGCAAAGGGATCCCTGCAATCCCCCTCTGATCAGTCACTCTATTCCCCCTCAATCTGTGGGCCAGGAGCTCAGGAGGCAGCCACCTCCCCAGGCCAAGCTTGGAACTTGCAGTTGAGACCTAGCTTCTCTTTCGCTGCTGTCACAGACTTTTCCCACTGACCTTCTAAGTTGTCTTTGGCATTCATGGGTTGAGAAGCCTGGAAACTGCCACAGCTGCCCACAATTCAGTCCTCTGAGACCTGCTCCAGGTTTGCTGCAGCCCGGAGCTCATGCTGAACTGTGCTCTTCCCCCAGCCTGGTGCAATATACCTTTCTGATCAACAATCCAGGCTGTCTTTGGCTGGAAATTTGTTTCACTTTGTCTTCTTGTGGGTTCTGCTGCTTTAGAATTTGTTTAGAGCCATTTTTAAACAGGTATTTGGAGGGTTTAGGGAGAGCTCTAGGAAGTCACTGCTTTCACTCTGCCATCTTGGTTCTGTCCCCTAGGTTATTAATACTTTAACATGGGTGGTGGAGCTAAGATTTTGAAGAAAAGCCTGGAAGTTGCCTGAGCTCTTCCCTAGTTTCCCCCAGAAACAATGATAAATTAAGCTTCTAAATTGATCCTGGAGCAATAGAACCTACAAAAAGAGGGAGTGAAATAATTTTCCAGCTTAAGATGGTTTAGAAGGACTTCAGAAAAGATCTGGCTCACATGAGACAAAGGGGAACATAGCCCAGCAAAAGTGATGTCTGGGCAAGTCAGCAAAAGGCTCTTAGCCACAGTACAGATCAGCAAATGAGGCCCCTTGGTCCTGGCTCAGCAGGCCAGTGGCACAGCAGGATAGATGTGAGGCCTCCAACTCCAGTGCAGAAGGCAGAGTGCCAGCTCTGGAACCCCCAGCACAATAAGGAAGACTAGGCTGGGCCACCCCAGTGCAGTATGCAAGCTACCAGTAACTGAGGCCCAGGCAGAGAAAGTCAGTGACTTGACTCCTGGCCCCTAGGACAAGAAGCTTGGCATAGTGTCCCCTGTGTCTCAAGAGGAGAGCTAAACATTAGAAGTCACAAAATAGGCTAAAAATGAGCAAAAACAAAACAAAAACATAAAAGAACATAAAACAAAGGAAGATACTATAGCAAGAGGTAAGATCAGAACACACACTCTGAAGATGAAAATAATGTAAAAATGCCTACATGTGAAACCTAAATGGGGAATATGAATTGGTCTCAAGTCTAAAAAAGATGTCATGGAAGAGCTCAAAAAAGATTTTAAAAATCAAATAAGAGAGGTAGAAGAAAAATTGGGAAAAGAAATAAGAGCTATACAAGAGACTATACAGCATGGGAAAGGAAGGACAAAAATTGAAGAAAAAAATTCCTTAAAAAATAGGCCAAATTGGGAAAAAAAATACTCCATTGAAGGAAAAAAAATCCTTAAAAAATAGAATTGGCCAAATGGAAAAGGAGATACAAAGAAATACAAAATATCTTCTGAAGAAGATATTTCCTTAAAAATTAGAATCAGGCAAGTAGAACCTAATGTCTCTATGAGACATTAAGAATCAGTCCAGCAATATCAAAAGAATGAAAAAATAAATAAAAGAGAATGTAAAATAACTCATTGGAAAAACAACTGACCTAGAAAATAGATCCAGGAGAGATAATTTAGAATTATTGAACTACCTGAAAGCCATGATAATAAAAAAAAAGAACTTGAATAATATATTTCAAGAAATTTTCAAGGAAAACTGCCCTGAGGTTCCAGAGCCAGATGGTAAAATAATCACTGAAAGAATCCATTAATCACCTCCTGAAAGAGGTTCCACAATGAAAACTCCAAGGAATATTATAGCCAGTTTCCAAAATTATCAGGTCAAGTAGCCAGAAAGAAATAATTCAAATATCAAGGAGTCACAATCAGAATTACACAGGACTTAGAAGCTTCTATCTTAAAGAATCAGAGGGCTTAGAACATAATATATTGGAAGGCAAAGGAGTTTGGATTACAACCAAGAATCAACTACCCAGCAAAATTGGGCACAATCTTTCAGGGGAAAAGATGGACATTCAATGACCTAGGGGACTTTCAAACTTTCCTTATGAAAAGACTAGAACTGAATAGAAAATTTGATCTTCAAATACAAGGCACAAGAGAAATATAAAAAGGCAATCAGGATAGGGAAAAAAACACATTATTCAAGAAGGCAAAACTATTTGCATCCCTGCTTGGGAGGATGATACTTTGTAACTCTTGAGAACTACATCTCTATTAGGGCTTTAGAAAGAGTACACATAGACAGAGGGCATAGGTATAAATTGATTTTGATGGGATGATATAAAAAAATCAAGGAGCAAAAGAAAAGATTGTACTGGAAGAATGAAAAAGAGAAGGAAGAATCTTACTGTCATTCAGATTTGGCTCAAAGAGGGAATAACATACATATTCAGTTGGGCATAGAAATGTATCTTACCCCATAGGAGAGTAGGATTAAAAAGTGGAAAAAAGGGGAAAGGATGGGGGGCTGATAGAAGGGAGGGCAGGTAGGAGGGTGGAAGAAGGAGGGAAAAGGGTAAAAAGGTAAGGGGACAGATGGGAGGGAAGATTGAGGTAGGCAGTGCTCAGAAGCAAAATATTGAGGAAGGAAAGGGTGAAAGGAGAGATAAAAGTATTAACAGGAGATGGGATGGAAAATAGGATGGAGGAAAATGCATATATAGTTATCATAACAGTGAATTTGATGAATTCTCCAAGAAAAATGGATGTGAATAGCAGAGTGGATCAAAATCCATAATCTTACAATATGGTGTTTACAAGAAACAGATTTGAAGCAGAGAAATACACAAAGAATGAAAATGAAAGGCTGGACCACAATCTATTATGCTTCAGCTGAAACAGGGGTAGCAATGCTGATCTCAAACAAAGCAAAAGTAAAAATAGTTTTAATTAAAAGAGATAAGAAAGGAAAGTATTTCTTGCTAAAAAGTACCATAGACAATGAAGCAATATCAATACTGAACATATATGGATCAAGTGGTATAGCATTTAAATTCTTAGAGGGGAAGTTAAATGAGTTACAGGAAGGAATACACAGCAAAACTATACTATAGGGGACCTCAACATAACTCTCTCAGAACCAGATTAATCTAACCACAAAATAAACAAAAAATAAATTAATGAGGTGAGTATAATTTTTTTTAAATTAAATATAGTAGATCTCAGGAGAAAATTGAATGGTGAAACGAAGGAAAATGTCTCTTTCTCAGCAGTACATGGCACTTATGCAAAAAATTGACTGTGTATAAAGACATAAAAGCCTCACAACCTGATACAGAAATTCAGAAATATTAAATGCATCCTTTTTTCAAATAATGATGCAATAAAATTATGCGTAATAAAGGGCTGTGGAAAGATAGACTGAAAATTAATTGGAAACTAAATGATCTAATACTAAAGAATGAGGGGACCAAGTAACAAATCACGGAAACAAACATTTTATTAAAAGAGAATGAAAATAACGAGACAACATACTAAAACTAATGGCACACAGCCAAAGCAGTTCTTAGGGAAATTTGATATCTCTAAATGCTTACATGAATAAAATAGAGGAAAAGGAGATCAAAGAATTGGTCATGTAACTAAAAATCTAGAAAAAGAACAAATTAAAAACCCCCAATTAAGTACCAAATTAGAAATTATAAAAACCAAAGGAGTGATTAATAAAAGTGAAAGTAAGAAAACTATAGAAAAAATAAATAAAACTAAGAGCTGGTTTATGAGAAAAACACATAAAATAGATAAACCTTTGGTTAATTTGATTTAAAAAGAAAGAAGAAAATTACTAGTAATTTTAGAAAATTACTAAATTACTAGTCTCCAAAATGAAAAGGGTGAATTCACCACCAATAAAGAGGAAATTATATCAAAAATTAGGAGCTAATTTGACCAACTGTATGCCCATAAATCTGACAATCTAAGTGAAATGGATGAATGTTTTTGTGTGTGTATGTGTCTGTATGTGTCTGTGTGTGTGTGCGTAGTGTGTGTATGAATTGTCCAAATTAACAGAAGAGGAAATAAAATACTTAAATAACACCCTTTTAGATAAAGAAATTGAACAAGTCCTTGATGAACTTGCTGAGAAAAAAATCTTCAGACCAGATTTATTTACAAGTGAATTCTACCAAACATTTAAAGAGCAATTAATTCCAATATTATATAAACTGTTTGGAAAAATGGGACAAGGAAGAAGTCCTACCAAATTCCTTTTATGACCAAATATGGTGTTGTTAATTAAACCAAGAAGAGCCAAAACAGAGAAAGAAAATTATAGACCAATTTCTCTAATGAATATTGATGCAAAATTTTAAAATAAAACATTAGCAAAGAGGTAATAGCAATTTATCACCAGGATAATAACATATGACCAGGTGGGATTTATATCAGGAATGCAGGGCTGGTTAAATATTAGGAAAACTATTAGCATAATTAACTGTATCAATACCAAAATGAACAGAAATCATATGATTATCTGAATAGATGCAGAAAAAGGTTTTGACAGAATACAACACTCATTTCTATTAAAAACATTAGAGAGCCTGTGTATAAATGTAATTTTCCTTAAAATGATAAGCAGTATTTATCTAAAACCATAAGTAAGCACTATATGTAATGGGGATAAGCTAGAAGCTTTCCCAATATGATCAAGGGTGAAGTAAAGATGCCCATTATCACCACTATTATCCAATTTTGTACTAGAAATGTTACCTTTAGCAAAAAGAGAAGAAAAAGAAATGGAAGGAAATAGAATAGTCAATGAAGAAACAGAAATATCACTCTTTGTAGATGAAATGATTGTATGCTTAGAGAATCCTCAAGAATCAATTTAAAAACTACTTGAAATAATTAACAACTTTAACAAAGTTTCAGGATATAAAATAAAACCACATACATCATCAGCATTTCTATATATTACCAACAAGGCCCAGCAGCAAGTGATAGAAAGATAATTTCATTTAAAATCTCTGCAGACAACACAAAATATTTGGGAGTCTCCCTGCCAAGAAAAACCCAGGAACTATATGAACATAATTACAAACACTTTTCATTCAAAGTCAGAACTAAACAATTGGAAAGATATCCATTTCTCATGGGTAGACTGAGCTATTATAATAAAAATGACAATTCTACCTAAATTAATTTACTTATTCAGTTCCATACCAATTAAACTATCTAAAAATAATAGAAATAGAAAAAAGTAATTTAAAAATTCATCTGAGAGAACAAAAAGTCAAGAATGTCAAGGAAATTAATGGTAAAAAATGCAAAAGAAGTTGGCCTAACCATATCAGATGTAAAGCTATATAATAAAATAACAATCATCAAAACTATTTGTTACTGGTTAAGAAACAGAGTGGTGAATCCCTGGAACAGGTTAAGTACACAAGACACATTTGTAAATGACTATAGTAATCTGCTGTTTGACAAACCTGAAGATTCCAGCTGGAATAAGAACTCACTATTTGACAAAAACTGCTGGGAATTTGGAAAATAGTATGGCAGAAACTAGGCATAGGCCAACATCTCACCCCACATACCAATATGGTAAATTATTTAGACAAAAATGGTGATACCATAAGCAAATTAGGAAAGCAAGTGATAGTTTACCTGTCAGATCTATGGAGAATGGAAGAATTTATGACCAAACAAAAGAAAGAGAACATAATTAAATGCAAAATAGATAATTTTGATTACATTAAATTAAAAAGGTTTTGCACAAACAAAATCAATGCAACCAAGATTAGAAGGAAAGCACAAAGGTGAGAAACAATTTTTACAGCCAATGCTTCTGATAAAGGCCTCATTTCTAAACTATATAGAGAACTCAGTCAAATTCATAAGTATACAATGATAAATGGACAAAGGATGTGAAGAGGCAATTTTCAGATAAAGAAAATAAAACTATCCATAGTCATATGAAAAAATGTTCTAAATCACTATTGATTAGAGAAATGCACATTAAAACAACTCTAAGGTACCCCCTCACTCCAAGTAGATTGTCTAAGGTGATAGAAAAGGGACATGATAAGTGTTGGAGAATATGTTGGAAAATTGGAAAACTAATGCAGTTGGTGGAGTTGTGGTCTGATTCAACCACTTTGTAGAGCAATTTGAACCTATGCCCAAAGGGCAACCAAACTGTGCATACTCATTGATCCAACAATACCACTACTAGGTCTGTATCCTAAAGAGATCACAAAAAAGGAAAAAGGACCCACATGTAAAAAATATTTATAGCAGCTCTTTTTGTGGTGGCAAAGCATTGGACATTAAGTTGATGCCCATCAATTGGAAAATGACTGAACAAGTTGGGTAAATGGATGTAATGGAATAATATTGTTCTATAAGAAAGTATGAGCAGGTGTATTTCAGAAAAAAAAAATCCTGGAAAGACATACGTGAACTGATACTAGGTGAAGTGGGCAGAATCAGAACATTGTACCCAGTAACAACATTGTGAGATGATCAAGTATGATAGACTCAGCTTTTCTCAGCAATACTAATATCCAATACAATTCCAAAGGACTCATGATGGAAAATGCTTTCCACATCCAGAGAAAAATTATGGAGTCAGTGCAGATTGAAGAATAATATTTTTGCTTTTTTTTTCTTTCTTATGTTTTTGTTTTCCCTACTGTTCTGATTCTCTTTTAACTACATGAATAATGTGGAAATATGTTTACCATGATTGCACATTTACAACCTGTATCAACTTGCTGTCTTGGTGAGGGTGGAGGGATGGGAGGAAAGGAGAAAAATTCAGAACTCTAAATCTTATAAAAATGAATGTTGAAAATTTTCTTTACATGCAATTGGAAAAATTAAATACTAATAAGATTATCCCATCTTTTATTACAGCTTCATGCAACCCCCAATAGGATCATATAAGTATTTTCCCTGTAAGACAGTTAAGTGACAAAAAGGATAGAGGGTTAGACCAAGACCAGAAAAGACCTGAGTCCAAATCAAGTTTCAAGCAATTACTAGGTACGTCTCTGGAAAAATCACTTAACCTCTTTTTGTTTCAATTTTTTCATCTGTAAAACTTAATGGCACCTACTTAACAGGATTGTTGCAAGGTTAATATGAGGTAATATTTGTTAAGTGCTTTGCAGCACTAAACCCACTATATAAATGCTATTACTATTATTTTATTGATAATATTGTTGAGGTTCAGGCAACCACATGTTGAGGTTTAGGAGTTCTGAGACCCCAAAATAGCTGCACATGAATGAATTCAACCCAATCCTTCTTTCAGCCAAAGACAAGGTTTATTAAAGATTTACCATATTGGCCAGACTATTAAGGAATGTGAACATTAGTGAACTATTGGCTAGATTTTAAGAATCTGAGCTCTTGGCTAGACTCTTAAAGAATCTGAGCACCTTAATGGAGACAAGATGGACTTTATATACAGAAAGACTATGGAAGGGACCTAGGAGTGGTCAAGTAGTTTGGGGTGACTTGAGGAGGGGCCTGGGAGAAGGGGTCTAGGGAGGATCTTGATGAGGGTGGAAAGTAGGCTGGGGTCACTGGAGGAGGCATCTAGGGAGAATCTGGATGGGAGTGACTGGGAGGTCAAGAATGGGGTCTAGATATGATCAATGGTAGAAAGAAGCCGGAGGCCATTTGGAGGTGACAAACAATGAAGGGCTGGGCTACGTTAAGGGTAATAGAGAAGTGGGAGATTGGGCATGGGCAATAAGGAGAGGCCAGCTGACAGGATTATAGTCTCAGGAGAACATTGGAGACTTCCTTGATCAAGTGGCATTCAAGGAGAGTCCAAGGTGGGGGTTTTCTAGGGCCTATAGACAAATGGGACCCAAATCTTTTTGGGGTAAGGAGCAAAGTTCTCAGTCGGGTCTATACCCCATCAATATTACTACTACCACAACTACTATTAGTACCAGTAGTAGTCAGATCTCCAACTGCTTTTTAGAATCTGGGACTGTATTCAAATAGACATCTTAAACTCAGCATGTCCAAAAAATGAACTCATCCATTCATTATTTTTCCTCCTAACCCCTCCTTACCCGCTACCTTTCCTATTACTGTAGAAAGGAACGTCATCCTCCCAGTCGCTCAGGTTCACAACTTAAGTGTCATCCTCAACTCATCACTGTCTCTCACCTCCCCCCCCCCATATCCAATCTGTTGCCAAGGTCCATTGATTTCATCTTTGTGACATCTCTTGAATTCACCCTTTCTCTCCTCTGATACTGCCACTAACCTGCTATAATCCCTCATCACATTATTCTTGGACTATTGAAATAGCCTGCTGGTGAATCTGCCTGTTACAAGTCTCTCCCCACTCCAATGTATACTCCAAGAAAGCAAAGGTCTGACCATATCTCTCCTCTACCCAATAAACTCCAGTGGTTCCATGTCACCTCTTATATTAAAAAAAATCCTTTATTTGACATTCAAAGTCCTTCATAACCAATGCCCATGACTCTACTTTTTCCATTCATCTTATACCTTATTCCCCATCACATACTCTTTGATTCAATGATACTTCCCTTGCTATTCCATGAAACAGACACTCCATCTGTCAGCTCTAGGCATTTTCTATTGCTGTTCACCATTCCCAGAATGCTCTTCCTCCTCATCTCTGCCTCCTGGCTTCTAAAATGCTAGATTCTAAAGGAAGTCTTTCTCAATTCCTCTTAATTATAGTGTCTTCCTCCTTTTTATTATTTCCTATTTATCTTGTGTATAGCATGTCCATACATATTTATTTGCTTTTTCTTCTATAGATTATGAGCTATCTGAGGTCAGAGACCATCTTTTACCTACTTTTGTATCCTGAGTACTTAGCACAGTGCCTACACATAGTAGGCACTTAAGAGTGCATACTATATACATACCTAAATATGTATACATATACATACATTTATATGTATGAGATTAGCTTAAATATCATATATGCACTCAAATATGTCATATATATGGCCATATATGCATATACATGCTCACATCATACACAGATATAGTTATATACAGATACAGATAAAGATTCAGATATAGACACATGCCTCATCCCTGGGCTGTTTCAGTGGCCTGGTGGTGGATATGCTTGCCACAAGTATCTCCCATTCAAATCCATTCTTTACTCAGCTACAAAAGTGATTTTCCTAAAATATAGCTCTGACCATATCACCCTGGTACTCAATATATTCTGGTATATTTTTCTCAACTTCAGAATCAAATACAAAATCCCCTTTTTGGCATTTGAAGCGCTTAATAACCAACCTCCATCCCTCCTCCTTTTCATATAGATAGATATAGATATGTATATATGTGTGTGTAATTGCCTTTCTGTTTGAAATTACTTTGTATATATTTTGTTTTGTATTTACTTTTATATGCATATATTGTCCCCTGCCTCCTCATTAGAGGGCAGCTCCTTGTCAAAAGGGACTGTTTGTTTCAATTCAGTCTCTGTATTCCCAAAGCCTTGGTGCCTTGTATAGCATTTGAGTCATGGTAGGTATTTAATAAATGCTTGCTGAATTGAATTGAAATACTTTCTCTAATATCACACTGGTATTAAAGAATCCAGTCAGGTTTTAACTTCGAGTCTTCTGATTTCAAAACCTCTTGTCCTTTCCAGAATATCATATCATCACTACAAATTGTCATAAAAATATCAACTATTATTATAAGTCTACCTGCCTCTTAATTTTGCCTTATTCTACCCCTAGTTCGTCTTAGTGATTTTCCAATTCCATTAGACACTTCCTGAACACAATGTCACAGTGTGAGGGATTCAAAGATGAATAAAACTTAGTCCAATTCCTCCATGACCTCATGAACTAATAATATGATATTGTGTGCATCATCTTTGCTATCACCACAGTCAGGAAATAACAACTGAATTATGAAAGCAAGAGGAAAATAGTTGCTAAAAATGTCCCTAACAGGGACACCAGAAACATTCACTTTAAGACTGCCTTTAGGAATCAGCTAAAAATAAGTGTAGCTTAGGTCTCCTCACTTGTGATTCTTAATCTCATCCTAATATTATGATCATGGAGCTAACTATCTTGTCAAGAGAGAGTATGAGAGTCAGGTGGAATCTCTTTGTGGCAAAGCAATGAATAGGGAGTCTAACAGGCTTGCCCTGTGTACCTGTGCTTATGTTTCCCTCTGCTTGTGCATGTCCCTGACAAGTGTTTTATGTACTGTAAGCTGTCTATGGTCTAACAACCAATGTCCTAAAGATATAGGCAGTGAAAGCTGCTCAGGAGAAAAGAAATACAGGCTTCTCAGTAAATAGGGTCAAAAACATCCTCCACAAAATAAACCTCCCACTCAAAATTAATATTTCTGAATATTTGTTTTCTGCTCCCTTCTCCACTCCACAACCAGTAAGGCAGGAGGCATTGCCAATGAGGGCAAAAGGTCTCACTGCTCTGTCCCAGGAGCCACCTGATATTATAGTCCTTTTTTTATTAACCCACACATTTCTCATTACTGTATTGACTACTGACTTTCTGCACATGACATTCATGGATAGCATTGTCATTCACAATTTCATCTTCCACTAGGACTAACTGAACATCCTAACAAATCCATAGTTCCTTTTCTCCATGACTAGTAAGTTCCTACCTCCTGAATCCAAGCTGTAGATAAAAATTCCTTCCCTCTGCTATGTCTTCCCACATTCTCATCTCTACACAGCTCAGACGTATGTCTCCCCAGGTATTGTCCTAAATTTTATTTTATGTCCACCATAATGCAACCCCCTTTTCTATAAATAATAAACTCTTATTAATTTTAAATTTCTTCCTCTCTCACTCTTTCCGTCTTCTAGATCACACAGAAATCTAGTTTTTACCTTCAAATCCCATTAGAAAAAGATGCCTGATCTTTCGTTTTCCAGGCATCTCAGCTTCTTTCATATTCTATGAGAATCTGGGTTAGAAGCAAAGGTCAGCATTTCCCTTGATCCCCTGTCATTTCCAGACCTACTCTGCCACTGTCATTTAGCAATTTCTCTTTTATCTGTCTCTATCACCCTTTCTAGATCCTTGCTACAGTCATCTCTTAGACTCCATGATACTCTTCCTTCTTTATTAAAAATTTCATTACCTACATTAGAATCTCTCTCTATCCCAACTCCCATCCTTATCTATGATGACTCAACACATTTTGACTCCCACTACATAAACTTCCTCCTATAAATCCCACCCCGCATCAGTCAATCAAAGGAGTGGTTACAGCATAGATTATACCTTTAGCCCAAACCTTTCTCTCTCCACGTAATGAACTCTATATCACTGATTCATTCTTTCCAATCTTAAACTTTGTCCTGAACATGCTCTCATGTTCCCCCAACCCTGTCCATCTCTCTGTCTCTATTACTTCTGCCCCATCTCACCTAACTCCCTTCACAATATAGTAAACCAGTTCAATGGAACATGTCACCTCATTACAACACTTAACCATTTTTCATACCATTGTTCATATCCTATTAATTCAACTATTTAAACTAACATTTTAGGGCCAATATATCAGAGATGGTGTTAGGTGTGTGTGTGGGGGGGCAAATATTAAGAAATAATAAATAAAAATAAATGAATGAATGAATAAAATTAATAAAACTCTATCATCAAGAAGTTTATATCTTTTCTTATAGCTTTATTGATGTGTTTTATTGCATGCATGTACAGATTGCTCTTAAGTCATGAGTGGTTGCTTTCAATTCAGTAATACAGATAAATAAAACCAATAATACAGTGATGTCATATGAAAGTACATTCAACATTTCACATCTATACCATGGCCTCCTCATCCCCTCCTAAAGAGCACTCTTTTTTCTTTCCTTCCAAACTCCTACATCACTGAAAAAAGAAAACAAAACAAAAAAAATTTAAGAAATGTGTGCAATCAAGCAAAATAAATTTCCTCAATGGTTATATACAAAATTATATGTCTACTTCAGTTCACCAAATCTTTCACAACTCTGTAATAGATATATGTTTCATCATCAGACTGCTGTTATAAAAGATCATTGTATAGATCAAGGTTCTTAGAGATTTCAAAATTCTTTTTTTTAAAGTGTCCTCAAAATAATTAATTTTATTATATTGCTGTTATAGTATCAAATTTTCTTCTTGTTCTGCTCAATTCATTCTGCATCAGTTCAAATAAGTCACTCCACATCTTTTGAATGCATCTGTTTTTCTCATTTCTTACAATTCAATAGTATTACATCACACATTCACATACCACATTTTTTCCAACCATTCTTCAATTGTTGGATATGCTCTTGGTTTCTACTTTGTTTGTTTGACTTCCAGAAAAGAACTGTTATAAATTATTGCACATAATGGACATTTTTTTTTCTTTTTTTGATGTCTTTTGAGTTAGACCCAGCAGTGGTATAACTGTGTAAAAGAACACATACTATTTAACTTATTGTGTATATTTCCAGATTGGCCTCCAGAGTGATCATACTTATGCAGATATCCAACAACAACTCATCATGAATGCCTGTTTTCCCACAGCTCCTCTAAAATTTATCATTTTCCTTTTCTGTCATCTCTTCTACTCTGATGGGTATGAGGTAGAATTGTAGAATTGCTTTAATTTGCATTTCCCTAATTAATAGTGATTTGGAGCATTCTTTTTTTCCATAGAGCTGTAGATAGCAAATCTGATAAAGCTAAGATTAAAAGGGAAAGAGAAACAATTAATTGGGGGGGGAAATATTTGCAGCAAGTTTCTCTGATAAAGGTCACATTTCCAAGATAAATAAGGAACAGATTCAAATTTATAAGAAAAACAATCATTCACCAATTGATAAATGGTTTAAGCATATGAACAAATAGTTCTCAAGGGAAGGAGGTTACATTCTACTATCAATCTTTGATCCTGGGACTCCTCTGCCACCTGCTTTCTCTGTTCCTACTCTCATACTCCTAAATGTAGCTGGAAGAAGCCACAAAATATGCCAGCTATATCCACGAAAAAGTATAATAATAATAAAGCAGCCTTCACTACTACACCCAAATCCTTGAACAACTCTCTCTCTCTCTCTCTTTCTCTCTTTCTGTGTGTGTGTTTCCTCCTTCTCCACCTCCAATACAATGGTTATTCTAAGTCATCTTCTCTTTCCTAATGGCAGTAACTTAATTACAGTTACTACACTCCTCTCACAGCAGATGACCTTACCTACTACTTTACTGAACCAACTAACATTATCAATTACAAACTTCCTTAATCCCATATTTTATACGTGTAAACCTTCTCCACATTTCCTCCTTTAATTTAGTCTCTGAAGAAGAGATATCCCTTTACCTTGACAAGTCTAACCCCTTTACTTGTACCCTTAATCCCATCCCCTACTGTCTCTCTGGAAGCTCAGTTTATTAATCATTTCCCTAATCTCTCATCTTCAATTTCTCACTATCTAATAATTCCTTCTCTATTGCTTACAAATAAAATCAAGCCTCACCTAGCTGAAAAACAAACAAACAAAGAAACAAAACATAATAGAAGAGCAACTCTTCACTTGGTCTTGTCAAACTATTATCTAAAATCTGTTCTACCATTTGTTACCACACTAAAAAATGCAGTTAACAATCACTACCTCATTTTCTTGCCACATACTAATTTCTCAACCCTTTGCAATCTCGATGCCTACCTTATCCCAAATAAAATTATACTCTAAAAACATATTAATATCTCAACTACTAAATGTGAAGGTATTTTATTAATCTTCATTCTCCTTTCCCTCACACCTTTTCTTCACCTTGACCCTTTTGACCACTTTCTCCTATGAGATATTCCACACTCTCTTCATTTCCATGACATATTCATTCCTGGGTCCTTATCTTCTTGTCTGTTTACTCCTCCACTTTAGATTTTTTTTTTTAATAATTCATCTCCTGCCTTCTAGGCATTTTGATATCTGAACTAATTGAGATCATACCTAATACCATTGGTTCAAGTGTCAGCTCTATGAGAATGACACCCAAATCAATATATTCAATTATGACCTCTTTCCTGAAATTAAGTTCCACATTTCTAACTGCATTCTGGATGTCTCTGCCTGAATATCCAGTCATTGTCTCAAATGAAAAAGATCCTAAAGAGAATCAATCGTTCCTCCTCCCAATCCTCACTGTCTCAAAACTGCCCTCTTTTTTGAAAGTACAACTATCTTCCTAATATCTTCTTTCATGAACTAAGAATCACCTAGACTTTTTCCTTTTCCATATCTAATCAGTAGCCACAACAACTTCAACATTTACCTATTTCTCCCTAATCATATAACCACTGTGCTGATTCAGGCCCTTATCATCTCATACCTGGACTACGGGAATTGCAAGGCTCACTATAAGTTATCCTCAACATAGTAACACAAATAATATTCATAAAGCATAGGTCTGACTATGTTATTTCCTAAAAAAAATACAGTAGCTCCTTATTTCATCTAGAATAAAATATAAACTTTTACCTGTATATTCAAGGCCTTCTACTATCTAGCTCTCATCTACATTTACTAACTTTTCCCCCATATTATTTCCTATTAAACACACTAAGTTCTAACCAAGTTGTTCTTATAAATATTCCCTATACCTGACAGTTCATCACCCACTACTGTAATGCATTCCTTCTTCATCTGGGCTTTACAGAATCTTTATTTTCCTTTTGTTCTCAGTTCTGAGATGATCTCCCCTTGAGATACCATTCCTGATCGCACTAATCTGTCTCCTTTCTCTTGTTACATTGTATTATATTTAACTATGTATGCACTGAATTTTTAGTTAGAAAATAAGCTTCATGAGGAAGGGATTAATTTATTTTTGTCTTTTTACATCCATAACCTGGAATAATGCTGCTCCTACACCACAGTAGACAGTAAATGTGTATTTAATTGAATTAATGACCCAATTCTACAAATTCAGTAACTGCTAAAAACTTGGCAATGTAGTTTGAGTGCTTCCTTATTTTCTAGGGTATTCCTTTCAGAGGTCATCAGACCTCTAGCAGTCAGTATTCATAGGACCCTGACATGTGTGTACAAATCTGTTCCTGTGAAGATATTCTCCAAATAGGCCACTTAATGCCTATTATTATTTAAGTCCGTGGGACTATGAATAAGAAGATAAGGTCTATTTCATCTCAAAGAGAACAACAAAGCTATTATTTTGTAAGGAAATAAGCCCATTCACACAACATCTTGTATTTTATTCTGTGATGATATTCCTGTAATGAAACTATATTTGAAGAACACACAAGCATATTTTGAGATATTCTATTGCAACATATACATACCTCAGGTACCTGTCTAACCCCTCTGAATGATGAAGCAGGAAATTCTATATAGTTGAATTTTAAAGGCCTTGGGAACAAAAAAAAAGGTTTGTTCTGAAAGCTGTACTGATTCTGTTGGGGTCTCAGAAAATGCATTTGTCTAGTAATAACATGATGTTATGAGATAACATAGCAATGAGATGAACAATGTGAAAACCACCATATTCAATTACAATTCAAATCAATTCCACAAACATTTATTTTGAATCAATTTTGTGCCAAATACTTTACTTACCACTAAGAATACAAAGATAAATTATAGAAAAATCTTTGCCATCAGGAAGATTACAATCTAGAATATGTATGAAGGTTCTATGCTATTCTCCCCTAGTTTGGTAAGATCTAACAGCTTTCATTCTTCTGGTCTAGTTTTTCAGAATCTAGGGTCACTTTCATATGTTACGCAGGGAACAGAAAATCTTAATGGAAGGTGATAGGTCTCTCTCTCTCTCTCTCTCTCTCTCTCTCTCTCTCTCTCTCTCTCTCTCTCTCTCTCTCTCTCTCTCTCTCTCTCTCTCTCTCTCTCTCTATGTATATATATATATATATATATATATATATATATATTGCAAGGCCGTGTGTGATAGTGACAAAGATTAGATGATGCCAGGTCTTCTAGGGGAAAAAAGAAAAAAAAAAAACAATAAGATTGAGAGGTGGAGCTAAGATGGCAGAGTAAAAGCAGACACTCCCCTGAACTCTCCACAAATTCCTCCAAACACCTTTAAATAGTAACTCTAAACCAATTCTAGGGTCACAGAATCAAAAAAAGATATAATGAAACAATTGTCAAGCCCAAGATAACTAAGAAAGTTGGCAGGAAAGGTCTATCGGAACTGGGTGATAGTGAAGCACAGTTCAGTGTAGCCTGTGCCAGTACAGCCCAGGCCCCAACAACCTAGGAGTAGACCTTGGGAGTGACTGGATTGGCAGCAGTAGTAGCAGCAACTGCTTCTGGAGCTCTCAACCAACACACTGTAAGGTGGTCGAACAGTTGGTCAGAAGGAGATTACAGGGGTATTTTTGCTATCATTGAGGCAGGACTGTTTCTTTGCCCACACTTTGACCCAAGTCTCAGTCTTGGGTGGCAGCCCCAGGGTTAGGAGGAGCACTAGCATAGCAGAGATTTCAGCCATAGTGGAAGGGGAGACCCCCCTCAAAGTTCCAGGACAGAAAAGAGTGCATGTGATCACTCCCAGACCAGAGCACAGGCCAGGAGTAGTAAACATAACTCTCCTTAGAAATGCACCACCTTTGAAGAACTGAAAACTTACGGGTCCATAGAAGTATTTCTGAAAGCAGCTGCACAAAACCCCTGAGGCTTGGGACAGTGTGCCCTCCAACTTGGAATCAGAGCCCTACTTTAACAAAGAGTTAAAAGTCAAATAATAGGCTGGGAAAATTAGCAAACAATGGTGGGGGGATTCTGACTATAAAAAAAAGTTATTATGGTGACAAGGAAGATAAAAACACACACTCAGAAAAAAACAACAAGGATAAAGCTCCTATATCCAAAGCCTCCAAGAAAAATATGAATTGGTCTCAGAGTATGGAAGAGCTCAAAAATGATTTTCAATATTAGATAAGAGAGGCAGAGGAATAATTGGGAAGAGAATTGAGAGTGATTCAAGAAAATCATGAAAAATGAGTCAACAGTTTGGTAAAGGAGACACAAAAAACACTGAAGAAAATAACACCTTAAATAACAATTTAGGCCAAATGATAACAGTGGTCCAAAAGCCAATGAAGAAAATAATGCCTTTAAAAGCAGAATTGGCCAAATGGAAAAGGAGGCCCAAAAGCTCACTGAAGAAAATGATTATTTAAAAATTAGAATGTAGCAAATGAAAGCTAATTATTTTGTGAGAAATCAAGAAACAATAAAATAAAACCAAAAGAATGAAAAAAAATGGAAGACAATGTGAAATATCTCATTGGAAAAACAGTAGACCTGGAAAATAGATCCAGGAGAGATAATTAAAAAACAATATTGGACTACCTGAAAGTTATGATAAAAAAAGAACCTAGATATCATCTTTCAAGAAATTAAGAAGGAAAACTGCTCTGATGTTATAAAACCAGAGAGTAAAGTAGAAATTGAAAGAATCCACCAATCACCTCCTGAAAGAGATCCCAAAATGAAAACTGCCAGGAATATTACAGCCAAATTCTAGAGTTCTCCAGTCAAGGAGAGAATATTGGAAGCAGCCAGAAAGAAATAATTCAAGTATGCTGGAGTCACAGTCAAGATAACACAAGATTTAGCAGCTTCTACCTAAAAGTATCAGAGAGCTTGAAATATAATATTTCAGATGGCAAAGGAACTAGTTCTACAACCAAGAATCACCTGTCCAGATTATACTGAGTATAATACTTCAGAGGGAAAAATGAATATTCAATGAGAAAGAGGACTTTCAAGCATTCTTGATGAAAAGATCAAAGGTGAATAGAAAATTTGACTTCCAAATACAAGACCCAAAAGAAGCATAAAAAGGTAAACAGGTAAAGGAAATCATAAGGGACTAAGTAAAGTTAAACTCTTTATATTCCTACATGGGAAGATGATATTTGTAATTCATAAGACCTTTCTCCTTTTTAGGGTAGTTAGGAGTATATATAGACAGAAGGTACAGGTGTGAGTTGAATATGAAGGAATGATAACTAAAAAGTAAAATTAAAGGGTGAGAGAGGAATGTACTGGGAGAAAGAGAAAGGGAGAATTAGAATTGGGTAAATTATCTCATATAAAAGAGGCAAGAGAAAGCTTTTATGTAGAGGGGAAGAAGGGGGAGATGAAGGGAAATGAGAAAACCTTACTCTCATCAGAATTGGCTCAATGAGGGAAAAACATACACACTCAATTGGATATAGGAATCTATCTTACTTTATGGGAAAGTAGGAGGGGAAGGGAATAAAAGAAGAGAGGGCAGATTGGGGAAGGGGGTAGTCAGAACAAAACACTTTTAAGGAGGGATAGGATGAAAGGAGAGAGAGAATAGGATAAATGGGGCGATAGGATGGAGGCAAATACAATTAGCAATAGTAACTGTGAAAAAAATTTGAAGCACATTTCTCTGATAAAGGTCTTATTTCTCAAACATATAGAGAACTGATTCCAATTTTTTAAAATAAGAGTCATTCCTCAATTGATAAATAATAAAAAAAAGATATGAACAATTTTCAGATTAAGTAAACAAAGCTTTCTATACCCATATGGAAAATTGCTCTAACTCACTATTGATTGGAGAAATGCAAATTAAAACAATTCTGAGGTTCCACCTCATAACTATTAGGTTGGCTAATAGGACAGAAAGGGAAAATTAAAAATGGTGGAGGGGATGTGGGAAAAATGAATTATTAATGCACTGTTGGTGGAGTTGGGAACTGATTCAACTATTCTGTAAAGTAATTTTGAACTATGCCCAAAAGACTATAAAATCATGCTTACCCTTTGACCTAGCAATACCACTTCTGTATCCCAAAAGAGATAAAAAAACAAAAAGGAAAAGGACCTATATGTACAAAAATATTTATAGTAGTGTATTTCTGGGGACAAAGAATTGTAAATTGAGGGGATGCCAATCAATTGGGGAATGGCTGAACAAATTATGGCATGATACTACTGTGCTATAAGAAATGATGAGCAGGATGCTCTTAGAAAGACCTGGCGAGACTTACATGAGCTGGTGCAAAGTGCAATATATGGTGCTCAAAATAACAGCAATATTGTAAAATGATCAGCTATGAAGGATTTGACTATTCTTAGAAAGACAATGACCCAAGACAACTCTGAAACACTTAGGATGAAAAATGCTATCCATCCCCAGAGAAAGAACTGATGGTATCTCAATACAGATTGAAGCATACTTTTTTTTAACTTTCTTAATTTTTCTTGAGTGTTCTAGGGTGGGTTTTCATATACATATATATATTTGGTTTCTTTCCCAACATGACTATTATGAAAATTTTCACTTGATTACACATGTATAACCTATATCAAATTATTTGCCTTCTCAATGTGGGGGAGTAGGGTGGGAAGAGAGGAAGGGAGAGAAATTGGAAGTCAAAGTATTAAAAAAATGTTAAAATTTGTTTTTGTATGTAACTGGAGAAAGATAAAATACTAAATCCAGACAAAGAAAAACAATAAGATGAGGGAGAGAATAGTCTTAGAATAGCAATAAAGTCTCCATGAAGACCTTGAGCAATTCTCAAGAGAATATTTTCTCCATCCTCGATTTAAGGTCCTCCGCATTCTAGATATCATCCACTCTACTAAATCTATTTTATATTATTCCCCTTCTTCTCTGATCTCATCAAACTGGATTGCTAGTCATGCCTCCTGCATGGCATTCCATCTCCCACCTCCACACCTTTGCACACCATCTTCTATTGACTTGGTCCTCCCCCTTAGAATCTCTAGCTGCCTCCAGGACATAAATGAGGTGTTAACTGCTACAAGAGGCTTTTCCTTGTCCCTGTAATTGATAGTGCCCTCTTCCCTCTTGAAGTTATTTGTATTATTTTGTAAAAAAATTGTCAGTGAGGTGGCATAGTACATAAGGTTCTGGTCCTGGAGTTTGGAAGATCTTAGTTAGACACTTAATAGCTATGGGACTTTGGGCAAGTCAGTTTCCTCATCTAAAAAACTGAGGTAGCAACAGCATGTATATAGTTATTGTAAGGATCAAATGAAATAATAGTATTTGTAAAATACACAGTATTTATGAACAAATAGCATAGTGCCTGGCACATAATAAGTACAATATAAATGCTATTACCTTTGTTGTTAGGACTCCCTTCATCAACCTGTCCACTAAACTAGATAAAAACTATATGACTACAAGGATAAATAGTGGTCTTTTAGATGTAAAACCTGCAGCCTCAAGGCCACATGTGGCCTCAAGTGTGGCCCTTTGACTGAGTCCAAGTTTTACAGAACAAACCTAATAATAATATTACTATTATTAGCCCCATTTAACAGAGACTAGGGAAGATAAATGTCTAGAATAAAATGTCCAAAATAATAAAACAAAATGTCTAGTAATTAATAAATGTCTAAGTCTGATTTGAATTCAGTTGTTACTGACTCAAAGTCTAATTCTATAAGTGACTAGATGTAATTAAGGTCCACCACATCTTGTAACAGAATGCTGAGTTAAGAGGGAAAAAGTGAATACACCAGCAAAGACTGAAGCAGCAGCAGGAAAATTGCTGAGTGTGTCCCAGAACATAAGGTTTGGGTTAGGCACCATGCCCTATCAAACATGAAGGTTGTTGGGAGATGGGGTGTTACTGAGTGGTCAAGTTAAGGATTAGCACTGTCCACTGTTACTTCAAAACCATGTCATATTGTTAGGCATTCTTAGTGCCTTGGCCTGTGGAGAAAACTGTAATTGCTCTTTCTCTTACTCATAATTCATTCCTCCTTTTTATTATTTTTTGAGAGTTAATGAGGACAAGAAAATATTTATTCACATGTTGATCATGTGACCTGGAAAATTTGTTTCCACAGAAAAAGAAAAATAATTTTCCACTAGATAGAACAACCCAACAAAGTATGGCTTAATGGAATAATACGTTTCCTGTCCCTGCAAATATCTAAGCAAAAGATGGAAATCCACCCGAAGAAGAAATTAATGTCTTGATTGGGTAGTTAGAATAAAGGAGATCTGAAGTACTCTTTTTGAGATTCTAAGTCTTTAGGTGGTTACCAAACTATAATTTGGCAAGTGAAAACAGAAAAAAAGGCTTTTCTCTCCCTCTACACACATCTAAATAACTTAAACACATACACATACACACATACATACACACACACACACACAAAATTGCCTGTAGAAAGTTGATTTACCTAAGACTTTTTGAAAGGTATTCTTCACAAAACCAAGCACAACATTTTTCCCTATGCAGATAGCTCTCAGAACCTTCAAACTCAAACAAAATGAATACACATTTTTAAAGGCATAAACCTGAACATCAGATCAATTGTTATTGATCACAATGGGGTCTGCAACATGGGAGGAAGGCTTGCCCTATAGGCTATCTTGGTCTTGGTTGCACAACACTCAGTGATACCTCCAATTTCCTCATCTATAAAAAGGGTATAATAATACTTACACTGTCTACCTCACAGGGTTATTGTGAAGAAAACAGAAGGGAAAAAAATAACAACCACTGGCATTTATATAGCACTTTAAAGTTGCAAAGTATTATACATATATGTATGTGTATATGTGTTGTATATATATATATATTATATATATGTTATATATATGCATGTATATATGTGTGTGTGCCTGTGTACAGAAACATATTCATATACTTATACACACATATATATTTACATACATGATTTGATTCTCATACCATCCATTTGAGGTAGGTGCTATTATCTCCATTTTACAGATGAGGAAACTGAGACTGAGAGAGATTAAGTGACTTAAACAGGGATTATATAGGTAAGAAGTACCTGAAGCAGGATTTGAACTCAGGTTTTTCCAAGTCCAAGTCCAGCCATCTATCCCACCTAGCCACTCATACTGGAATTGTAACATACTACAGTATGTGAAATAGTCTACTAAAATTAGTACTACTACCCTTCATATATTGTCATTGTCCTTTTAGGACAATCTCTAGATGAAAATGACCTAACCTTCATATTGATTATACATTATATACTTTCCTCTTTTGTTTTTATTACAATATACCTAAGAGAAGAGGACAATGTTCAAAATAGAATCCAAAAGAATATATGCCTAACCAGGGGTTCTTACCCTCGATTGTATTACAGATGCCTTTGGCAGCCTAGCCTATTGATTTCTTATCAGAATAGTTTTTAAGTTGGCAAATAAAACATAAGATTACAAAAGAAGCCAATTATATTGAAAAAATATTTATCAAAATATGCCAAAATAAAACAAATAATACTATTCACAGATCCAAACTTTTGGACTCCGAGCTAATGTTGGGCAGATTAAGAAATTTGGGTTCCTTTGGAACACTAAAACAAAAGGAACAAGTAGGAAGCCAGGTATCAACACAAAGATTCAGGTTTAGGTGGCTGGTATCAGAGCAGCAGGCTGAATTCAAGGAATGTCAGTGAGCTTATTGTTTATCTTACTCACCCTGGATTCTATTCCTTGTTCTGTTATTTTCTCCAGCAAAGTAACCTTGGAAAGTTGACTTTACCTCTCATGTTCTAGGCCGTTTCATCAACAGAATGTAGATAATAATAGCTAACCCACCAAATGGCAGAGGAATAGAATACTTGAATATCTGAGGTTCTTTTAAACACGAAGATTTATGGTTCTGAATAGTTCCATAACTCTTCTTTTGGTTTGGCTAATATTTATAGAGCATCTGATACGTACAAGCAACTATGCTGAATAATAGGGATAAAACAATGAAAAACAAAACAGTTCCTGCTTTCAAGAGGCTCACCATCTATAGGTGCATTTGACAAGTACACAAATAAGTATAATATAAGGTTAAAATGTAATAAGGACAAATGAAACACTTAGATAATGAGCTATAAGAAATATGAGGACAGTGATATCACTTTTATGGAGGAGGAGGGTTAATTTGGGATCAGAGAAGGTTTCAGGAGGACTCTGTATTTGAATTGGGTCTTTAATAAAAGAAGATTTTCAAAGCCTGGCTTATAGAGGTGTATGTTCTTAGCATTGGATAAGGATGGTGCAAACTGAAAGAGAAAAGAGAAAGCAAGGTGAGATCAAGGGATACTGAAATGGTCAATGTGGTTAGAATGTAGAGTAGGAAGGGCAGTGGTATGAAATAAGACTGGAAATGTAGATTGTCAGGAGTCTT
Organism: Vombatus ursinus; assembly: GCF_900497805.2. Taxonomy (NCBI): domain Eukaryota; kingdom Metazoa; phylum Chordata; class Mammalia; order Diprotodontia; family Vombatidae; genus Vombatus; species Vombatus ursinus. The sequence continues at coordinate 6,169,900 of NW_020954564.1, read as the reverse complement.
AAATTCCAGGCTGAAGTGTTGTTTTTTTTTTTTTTTATTCTGTTGGCATTAGGGAACTTTTGAAGTTTTCTGAAGTATTCAGTCATGTGCATTAGGATGATTGTTTTCGCAACTAGGTGAAGAATGGATAAGAGAGGACAGCAACACTGAAAACTTAGGAAGGAGAGGCACATTGTTGTAAGTTAGGACATGGGAGCAAAGAGTGGTGACATCATACAATGCATTGGCAACAGATTGATAGATCCAGGTTTCTTACCAAATAGTTTTGGGGTGCCATGAGCCTGGGGTTCCAGTGTATGTATGTCATAAGTAAGAATGAGGTACATCATTTTAGATAGCTGTATTGCTTGGACCCAAAGTGGGTAAAGGTTTAATCAAAACATCATAGAGAGAAACTCAGAGGGGAAAAATAGATTACAGAACCAATACTGTGGAAAAAAAATATGGGAGGTGGTGGTGGTGTAAAGATCAAGGAGAAGGAGGGGGATTAATTTCTGTTCCATGCAATTACCAACATGCTGTTGAGAATCCAACAGACTAGGCTCTGTGTCACAGAGGCTGGAGCTCCTGGGAATTTGACAGTATCTCATACCCCATAAAGATATGTCATTTGCTATTACATCTTAGTTAACAAAATGCAATATTTTCCAGCTACAAGGATTTTGAGCAGCTGGAGATGCAGGATAAGGAATGAAGGTTGTGGGGGTTGTTAACCTTTGTGACCTATTTTTGCCTCCAAATCTGTTTGGGTAATTTTGGGAAATTACGTCATTAGGCTGTGGTCAGGCTGTGCCTGTTGCCCAAGAGGGGCTTGTGGGAGATAGAAAACCATATGTACCTTTCATTCCTTGCATGCTAAAGAGTAACCTGTATCAAGGGCATGTAATTGGTATAGCTCCTTTCAAAACAGAGAGTTATCCCAGCTACCTTTCTTTGCAATCTCATATCCTGGCCTTGTAGCTTAGGATGCCATTTCAAGTGGGTTACAAGGTGAATGTAACTGGTAATCCCAGGATCATTAAGGTCATCCATTCATTACTCTGCCTGTCTCCCAAGCACCTACCACTAAAAGTCTGAGCCCAAAGCCTTAACAATAAAACTGAGTTAAGAGGGAGCATAGCACATTAAGACCCAGGTTATGCCAATGACTCCACAGAGTTGCAGGAACATAATACCTCTTATGAAATAACTGCTTTGCACCTATAGATGGTGAGCCTCTTGAAGGCAGGGATTGTTTTGTTTTTCATTGTTTTATCGCTATTATTCAGCATAGTTGCTTGTACATATCAGATGCTTTATAAATATTAGCCAAACCAAAAGAAGAGTTATAGAACTATGCAGAACCATAAATCTTAGTGTTTAAAAGAACCTCAGATAATCAAGTACTCTATTCCTCTGCCATTCAGTGGGTTAGCTATTATTATCTACATTCTGTTGATGAAATGGCCTAGAACATGAGAGGTAAAGTCAACTTTCCAAGGTTACTCTACTGGAGAAAATAACAGAATGAGGATTAGAATCCAGGTCCCCTGACTCACATTCCATTACTTTTCCTACTGTACTAAGCAATGATTCCAAAGTTCTCTGAAAAAAAAAATTTAAATGCCATCACCAGTATAGTAGTCTAAACTTCTCAGTGTCTTTCTTGAAAGGAGTTGTTAGAGGCAGTTTGGTGGAACAATGGATAGAACACTGAAACTAGTGTTAGGAAGACCAGAATACAAAAAAAAAAAAAAAAAAACCTCAGATATTTACTAGTTGTGTGATCCTGGCGAAGTGATTTAGAAGAGGAAATGGCAAGTTAGATGCACAGCTTCTCCTGTTTTCCGTGCCTATTTCAAAGTTAAATATAGTTCCTGACTTGAGATCTGGTTCCTGTTCCCCAAACCATTTGGTGGTACTTGTGCTAACATCTAGAATGCCTTAATCTTGTCCTCGAGACTTCAGGTGGTTGGTCAGTGTGAACATGATAAGAATCAGAGTCCAGAGAAGCAATCTTGCCAACTCTATATAATTCTATTTGAATCTGGTCTTAACCCATATCAGTTTCCTGGTTGCCAAATGATTAGATCACAGAATTTTAGATCTAGAAGAGTCCTTAAAGGTCTAGTAGCCCAGCCTGCACATTTTATAGATGGAATAATTGGTGCCTATAAGAGGTTAAGTGACTTGTCCAAGATTAGACAGCAAAGTGTACCCAGGTCTTCTGACTCCAGATTCTTCCAGGCTAAATCTATGATTATTGGCCTGCGAACCCAGGCTGGATTGGTTAATTTTCCCCCCTGTCTTTACCTGCCTTTATTATGCTCAAATAATATCCTAGGCCAGCACTTCTTAAACTGTGGGTCAGGATCCCATATGGAGGACATGAGCAGAAAAACTTCAAGAAGCCCTGTCCTAGACTGTCAGTTTGGTAGGCTAGTAATAAATGGTGACAGTTTCTATGTGAGTTCTAGAACTTAAAAACAGTAGATCTCTGGGTTTTTGAGAATTGTCAATACTGGATAGTTCCAAAAGCTGTATAATAACAATAATAGCTCATATTCATCTAAGTACTTTACAATTTATAAAGTGCTTTCATTAAAATGGCCTTGGAAGGTAAGTACATAGTATACTACTTATTTCCATTTTACTTTAAGCACCTGTGATTTCCTCTCTTTCAACATTCAATTCTCATTGAAGCAGATTCCAACACATCTATGACTTAATAGATGTTACTGTTTAAAAGTTACTGTGGTCAAGAAATCTATCACCCTATGGTTCACCTGGTGATGAGCCTCTCTGAATCAATCAATCAACAAAAATTCAGTACACACATACTATGTACTAGGTAATATGGTAGGCCAGGGTCTCTTCAGATGACAGACATAAATTTTGAAATTAGGCCTATAGTTGTAGCCTTTCTTGTTGGACAAGATTTGTTGTACTATTCATGCCTTCAAAAACTCAGGGTCATGTCTACAACAAAATAAATTATGAAGGTTATTACAACAACAACAACAATAATAATAATGACATTCTTGTAACATTTTAAGCATTTTACAAATATTATTTCATTGTATCCTTATAGAAACCCTGCGGAACAGATGCTATTATCATCCTCACTTTAAAGGTGAAGGAACCAAGGCAGGAAGAGATTTAATAACTTGCACAAGGTCACAAAGCAAGTTAGTGTCTAAAACTGAATTTGAACTCACTCTTTTAAAGGCACACTCTATCCACTGCCCCACCTAGCTGCATAGGAGATAAGGTAAGGCCTCCTTAGAGTAATCCCACTTAGCATGAGAAAACTGAGATTCAGACAAGAGAATTGGCTTATTCATGTTCACTCAGCTCCTAAGAGGCACTACTAGAGATCAAAGAATCATAGATTAAATGACTTTAGAGGTCATTAAGTTCAATTCTTTTATTTTATAAAAGGAAGAACTGAGGCTCAGAATAGATAAGTGCCTTGCCAGAGTCACACAACCATTAAATGTCTAAGGCAGGATTTGAAACCATCTTCCTGATTCTACATCACACTGCTTTAGTCAAACACGAAACCAGTTTTCAAGTTCAGTTTTCATTCTATAACACTGAAATCCTATTATTATGTCACATTGTTATGGAAAAGTGAAGCTAATTTCTAGAAAGAGGCTCTTCTTGATCAGACCAAGCTAGAGGGGCCTCAAGAATGGGTCCAGTAGCAGAATAAATGTCTGCCATCTGAAGACTGTCCTATCTTAGTTCAGAGGCTCATTGCTAGAGTTTTGACCAATAGGGGATGGGACACAGTAAGTCAGGAAATTGTCTACTACAACACAGAGCTGTCACATTTTAGAATGGAGTACCTATACTAACCAAATCATGGCTGGGTCAAGTTTGAGTTAAACTTTGAACTCCAGAATTCTGAGATACCTACCTCTAGATGTGAGTGGTAGAATTATATATGGGGTAGTCTGGGAAAATAAGAAAAAAGGAAAATGAAGGATCTAGGGAAAAAAAGGCTGTTATATGCTTAACCAAAGCCACTGGGTATAGAGAGATACAAAACATTCATTTAACAAATGAGCCCCTTTTAAATAGAGACCTCCTATTTAAAGTGGATCATTCATTGAATGATAATTTTAAATAGTCTGCTATGTGCATCAAATGCCAAAAAGAGGAAATAACCCCCTCCAGTTCTTTCCCCTCCAATTTCTCAAGACTGTCAGAAGTCAGTCAAAAGCGAGGGGAAAGTACTATAAAATCAAGTGAATAATTCACTATTTGTGGAGGGTATATAAATTAGCAACTTCTTGTGATGTTGCTATTTTAATGAAACTTCCCAGAAAAGTTTAATGTGAGCAAATGCCTTCCTTTACTTCTAACAGACCCTATTCTTTTTCTGCTCCCTTAATACTCCCTCAACCCACACCCCCTCCTGAATCTACCCTTAATTGAACAAAGTAGACTTAATTTGAATTAAAGTGTCAAAAATCTTCCACTTAAATTGATTTATCTCCCTTCCCAGCTGAAATGGATTCATTTCTGCACAACACATAAGAAGTCTGTGTTGATGGATTACATTTCATGAAATGGAAATGTTTTGTATGCTTCTCATCATATGCGACTCAGGTATGCAAAGAAAAGGCTCCTAAGTGGCGAGATTTTATGTGGGGGGTGGGAGGTGGTGAAAATTTTGGAGAGAAAGGATAATAAAGAGTATGGGGGGGTGGAGACACAAAAGAGGCAGCTTTGTTTACATAATTCTCTTTGCTTTCAGCTGCACTTGTCTAATTCTTTCTCATTCTTTGAGACCCACCTTTATAACTTCCCTGCCTCCTCCCTAGAAACTTTCCTGCTTCCTCTGCACCCCACACACAACTAAGAGTTCTCTCTCTCTCTCTCTCTCTCTGTCTCTGTCTCCCAAACTACCATGGCATTTGAATCTCTAATTGTACTTTTATGCCATTCTTTGCATTTTCACCATTTGGCCTGTAAGGTTATAGATGGCAAGAGTTTTATCCTTACTCTTCTTTACATTTTCCACAGGCTTCAGCAAAGGATTTTGAACACAAAAGACACTAGATAAATATGTTTGTTGAATGAATAAATGAATGAGAAACAGTTTCCTTACTTTGATTATTCCAGGCAGATTTTAATTCTTCAAATTATGTACAATGCAATAAAGAAAAATAAAAAGGAAATGGAAAATTATACTATTATAATGATCAAGTTTTGTCTCAAAGAGACTTGATAAAATTCAACCCCTACCCTCTCTTCATTTCAGTAGTGGTGTAGTATGGGTATAGAATATTTCTTGTACTGTTAGGCATATACTGTCTGATTGAATATATTGGTTAATGGATATATTGGTTAATTTCACTGAAACATTTTTTTTTCTATTTCTTCTTAATCTTTCTTACAAAAAAAATGGCTAACTGAGTAGGGGAATAGAGAGGAAATTATTTGAAAAAGGAATGTAATGATGCTGAGGATATATCCCAAGTAGGTCATGTACACCAAAATATTCATTGAAGTACTTTTGTGTCTGTGTGTGTATAGTGGTGAAGGACTGGAATCTAAGTAGGGTGGCAGAATATACAGTGGAAAGAGTTTTAAAGGACCTGAGTTCACATTTCATTTCTTATATGTCTTCAACATATGACCTTGGACAAAACACATCCATGAACTCAGTTTACTCAAATGTAAAAAGAGAAAGTGAGACTAAATGGCCTTTGAGGTCCCTTCTTGTTCTGTGTCTCAGTTCCTATATCACTAGAAATCCACTGAAGGGGTTATAGCTAAACAAAGTCATGGTGTGAAAACATAATGAGATATCATTGTGGCATAGAAAAAATGATGGATGAAGAATTCAGAGAAGTATGAGAAAAGTTAGATGAACTCATGTTAAATAAAGTGAGCTGAACCAGTAAAATAATATACACAGCAACAATGTAAACAAAAAGAACAATAACAATCACAACAAAGGAAACTCAGCACTGTGAAATTATAATGACCAAGCTTGTCCCTGAAGAAGGGATAAGAAAGATTAACCTTTCTCCCTTCTTTGAAGAGGTGAGTTGCTGTGGATATGGAACATTGCATATCCTGCCAGACTTGATTGATGAGTTGGTTAGTTTTACTGAACTGTTTTTGTTTCCTTTGACTTTTTTTAAATTCTCTTGGAAGAGATAGCTTGCTGAGTATGTAGGGGAGATGCGGCACTGGATATATTCAGAAATGGAAGATGATGTAGATAGAAAATATATCTGTAAGATGCATTAAAACAATCATGTTAAATGTGCAAACTATGTTCAGGTTAACCTTTCATACTATCAAAATTCAATGGTCCATTTTCTTGGCTTTTGAGGTCTTTAAGGACTGAGTTTAGGACTTTGTAAAATTATCAGACATCTAGGTGAAAAGAAGAAACACTTTGACAATAATTAAAAACTTTGCCAAATTGATGACCAACATCTGAATATTCATATCAGTTCAAAAGTATCCAGTACCCACTAGAAGCATGGTGGCAAGCACTATGGATCATACCAAAGAGGTTTAGGGCATGTTTCTTGCCCTTTGGAACCTTAGTTGAATAATCAAAATGAACACTTATGAAACAATTAGTGCAAAATACAAGATCAGATATAATTAAATGCTAATTCTGTGGTAAAGACAGTAAGCGCCATAGGTCAGAGAATTGGAAGGTCAATGAGGGCTGAAGGAGTACAAAACTACTTGTCAATGTAGTTCTTTCAAGAATTAGAAAACAATAAATGTTATTTCTGTAAAAATAGCCAGAAATTCATGTGAGGTGGATGGGAAGAGCCATGGGAAAACAAAGATTAGGAAAATGGAATTAGATCTGGGGGAAAGAGAGTATTATTATAAAGGAGAATATGGTTTACATATGTAAAAAAATAATCTGGTTAATTTACTATACTCATCCCTTTCCACTTGTGTGTGAAAGTCTTTTCCCACTCAGCATCCACCATAAAATTTGGCCACATAATAAAATATCACTTCTTGAGAACAGGAAATTTTGGAAATAACAAACCTTGAAATTTCTTGATAACATCCTCCTTTAGATACATTTCTTTGACCTTGGGTCTCTCAAACCCTTCCTAACAAACAGCGTGATTTTGTGTGAGTAATTTCATTTCATGAGCAACTGAGTGGCTTGATGAGTAAAGTGCCAGGTCTGAAGTCAGGAAGACTCATCTTCATGAGTTCAAATCTGGCCTCAGACAATTACAAGCTATATGACCCTGGGCAAGTCAACTTAAGCCTGTTTGCCTCAGAGAAGGAATTGCAAAATACTCTGGTATCTTTGCCAAGAAAACCCCAAATGGGGCTGCAAAGAGTTGGACATGACTGAACAACAACAATTTCACTTCCCCAGATCTCATAAGTTCATAATTTTTAGAACTGAAAGTGCTGTCCCCTCATTTAAGAGATGGGGAAATTGAGATCTAGAAAGTTAAAGTGACTAGCCCATGTCAAACAGATAGAAAAGAGCAGAGCTAGGATTTGAACCCATGTTGTCTGACTTTTAACTCCAATATTCTTTATATCAGGTGCCTATTTAGTTTCTTCAGCTATAAAATGGATGGTTTGGATGAGATGGTCATTTCTAGCCCTGATATTCTACATGCTATCAATCAATCTATCAAGAAACATTTATTATGTGCCTGTTCCTTGTTACATACTATCTCTGTTCTGGGGCTAAAAAGATTTTTGTTGTTGTTGTTGATTTCTGTTTGCTTGTTTTAATGGAATAAGTTGGCTCTTAAGGAGCTTGTGTTAGAGTCAGTGAAGATCCATGATAGGACTTTTGGTATTGGGTCAAAAGCTGGGTCCTTTTGACCTCAGCTCTCAACAATTCACAGCCAGTGCAGGAAAGGCTCATAAGTTGGGGAAACATAAGATTTTAGTAAATATATTGAGATCAAATAAGAAGGATGAGAATGAAGAGAAAGAGAGATTTCAAAAACATACATATTTTCCAGTGTAGTACCTAGCACCATGCATGAATTACACATAGCAGTTACTTAATAAATATTTACTGAGTTAACTGAAATTTAATGTTATAATGCCTGATTTATTTGGTATTGCCAGAAAATGAGTTTTTCCACATATGTCATTTACAGAAAACAAAAACTTAGACTTTAGACAATTTCAAAAGATACAAATATGAACCATTTAATAAAGAATGTTGGAAAAACAAACTGCATACTGTCATGCCTTTGTAAATAGAAGGCACTGGAATTCAAATATTGGATAAGGTTCTAAATGTGGAGGCATAATGGAATACCCAGTGCTTAGCACAACACCTAACATATAATTGGCCTTTAATAAATATTTATTGACTATCGACTATTGATCCAGGTTCAAAACCTGTCTCCAGTATTATTAGCTATGTAATTAAGAGTAAATCATGCAAATTCTCAGAGCATCAGTTTTCTCATTTCTAAAATGTGGATAACTCTTTGGTGTGAGTCTTAAATTAAGGTCCTTGAAAACCTGAAAGCTTTGGGGGGAAAATGTCAGTCTCTGTCGTCATTCTCATTATGACTTAAATAGGTCAATTCCAATGCCTAATCATGACCCTGGATTTTTAAGTTGTCCAAGTGAAGTATAAGCTTTGGCAAGATCAACGATAATACTAGAAAAGCTCCAAGTATAGTTTTTGTGATAGAGTATGTCTACTTTCCTAGAACTGGTCTAGACAATTACAGAGACTCATTACTAGAAAGTTGTCCACTTGGTAATAAAGCATTTGTCCATGGACCCATGGAACAAAGAAAAATACGAAATGTTCTCTAGTGCCTTAAAGCCTCAGCAGTGATGGTCATAGAATGCTCAAAAGGGAACAGAATGACATTGGAATGATATAGTTGGTACCCTAAATGTGGAAAAGAAGCCTGATGTAGTGGATAGAGCACTAAAACCAGAGCAAAAAAAAAAAAAAAAAAAAAGCACATGTGATGATAAAAATGATGTGATTAAATAGAAGACAGTACTAAAGGGACTGAATCATTAGCAGTCTTGATATTCTCACTATACCTTTTTTGTTTGTTTGTTTTTAGCAAGGCATTTGGGGTAAAGTGACTCTTTTAAAAGGAAAAAGGAAGTCACAGCTGAAAGAAAGAATTGTTCACAAGTTATTATTGTATAGGCAAATGGAGAAGGTGATTTTCTTGTGCTTTCAAAAGCAACATGAAACATTATTTCATAAGATAACAAGTCATCTTAATTTGTAACGTGTATGATAAGGATTGGTTTGGTTTGGACCTATGATTTCGTTGATATAGGGAATTTCCTTAACCAATGTAAACTGGTACCACCTCTGAAACTTATACTTTTAGAGAGTCACCTCTAAGAGTAGTGAAAAATTGAGGGCAGCTAGGTGGCATAGTGGATACAGCACTGGCCCTAAAGTCAGGAGAACCTGAGTTCAAATTCGCCCTCTGACCAGACACTTGACTGTTACTAGCTATGTGACCCTGAACAAGTCACTAAACCTCAATCGCCTCACCAAAAAAAAAAAAATAGAGAAAAATGAAGTACCTTGCCCAGGGTCTCATACGCAGTACATAACTGAGTTGAGACTCAAGCTTGTATCTTCCAGTTTTGATGCCAGGTCTTTAACCACTAGTCCTCACTTGGTCTTTACTTGGTATAAATATTTGTAAAATAACTGCTGCAATGATAATTGAAGCTTATGTAAGAAAATAAGACCCTAGATAATTAGTTCTTAACCTGGGATCTTTGGATTTGGTGTCTTTTTTTTTTAAGAATTTGATAATGAATTCAAGATAATCAGTTTCCTTTGCCATCCCATTTTTTTTTAATTTATGGATTATAAAACTTTATTTTGAAGAGGGATATATAGGCTTCATCAGGCTTCCAAAAGGGCTTATGACACACAGAACAAGCAAGTATTCTTGGGTTAGATTAGATATATGTATAAGTATTCACACACACACACACACACACATACTTTCACATATCACTTAATATTTTATGACAAATACAAAAGTGGGCAAAGGGGAATTTAGTGGTTAAATATTTGGTTGGAAAATATTCTTCAGGTTCAAAAAATGAGAAAAGTCATAGGTACATAGACTGTGCATGTTATTGACTGAAAGGTGAGAAGAATTCAAGGTCCCACTCTGTTTATGTTTGTTGACATTAACAAAGCATTTGCTTTGGCAGAGAAAAATAAAACCTTAAATGATCTCCATCAAAGTGTCCCTTATACAAAAGTCAACATCATACAAGATTCCTTTAAAAATAAAACATCAGATAACTTTGTTCAATGATTCTTTGATTTTTAATATCAAGTCAGGCACAAAACAGGTAGAACAGACATCTTCAACAAATAGATATATCAAAATTATGGAGGAACACCAATATAGAATCCAAGCAGAAGACAGAATCTTTCTAGATAAGATTCAGAATTAGTAAACATTTATAAAGTGCCTCCTATGCACCAGATACTCTGTTAAATATTTTAAAAAAATTATCTCATTTTATCCTCCCAACAATGCTGGCAGGGAAGTGTTATTATGATCTCCATTTCACAAATGGTAAAACTGAGTCAAAGAGAAGTTAAGTGATTTGCCCAACATTCCATAGTTAGTAAGTGTCTGAGGTCAGATTTGGATTCAGGTCTTCCTAACTACAAGGCCAAGACTCTATCCACTACATTGCCTAGCTGTCTCTATGAAATTCAACTGATATTTTGGTTTTCAGAGGACATTTATCTGATTATCAAGTTTCAGAACTTTGTAGAGACTACTGGATGAGATTTGTGATGACTGCAAGCATTCAGTCAAGTTATCTTTACAGGGGGAGAATGCAGATAAATAATTCCTTTTGTCCAGACTAATATATAGTTGGATGGAAAAACTATAAAGCTGATCCATCAGTACATACCTCTTATGCAGACACTGCTAATGGTAAGGGAAAAGCATAGTACAGTGGAAAACTCTGATTTTTGAGTCAGGAGATCTGAGTTCACTCACTGTTTCTCATACTGACTCCTTATGTGAATATGGACAAATCTTTTATCTTTCCTGGGACTCAGTTTCCTTATCTATAAAATAGAGGCAGGGTCTCCATACATGGCCTCTAACATTCTTTCCAGTTCTGGATCTTTGATCTTATGAAATAGGCCACAAATTGAATAGATTTGTCCTTTGGAAAGTTCACATTGCTTTGAATGAACCAAGCAGCTACTAGAAATGATGCATTTTTAACATGATTTTTTTCTAGTTCTTTCACTTATATGTTTATAAGTGATGGAATAATACATTCCACAAAGAATATAAGCTGAGTGCCACCCAAATCAATGGAGAAGCCCATTGGACTGCAGCAAATCATCACTGAAGATTTGCATAGGAGAATAGGAAAAATATTTATTGTCAGAAAGATGTAGGATCAAGAAGGCATTGGGATAGTCGCAGGAACATAAGATCATAGATTTAGAATTGGAAGATACTTTAGAAATAACTTGTCAGTGGAGCCAAGATGGCAGAGTAAGAGCAGTGACTTGCTTGAGCACTCCCCCAAACCACTCCAAATACCTATAAAAATGACTCTAAACAAATTCTAAAGCAGCAGAACCCACAAAAAGACAGAATAAAACAAATTTCCCACCCAAGATAACCTGGATGGTAGATCAGGAAGATATATCACGCTGGGCTGGGAGAGGAGCACAGTTCGACATGGGCACACAGGCCACAGCAAACCTGGAGTAGTCCTCAGAGGACTGAATTGCAGGCAGCTGTGGCAGTTTTCAGACCTCTCAACCCACAAACACTAAAGACAGCTTAGAAGGTCAGTGGGAAAAGTATATTTCTGTGGTGAGAGAGAAGCGCAGAGTCCTAGCCCTGTTCCCCAAGCTCGGCCCTGGGGCAGCGGCTACCTCCTGAGCTTCTGGCCCACAGACTGAGGGGAAATTGAGTGGCTGATCAGAGGGGGGATGGCAGGGATCTCTCTGATGGTGCAGGATTCTCTTGCTTTGCCCATGGGAGGATCTGGGTCACAGTTCCGGGTGGCGGTCCTGGGGCAAGGAGGAGCGCTGATATGGTGGAGCTTGTAGTGGCTGTGAAGAGGAAACCCTCCTCACAGTTCCAAGACAGAAAAGAGTGTTCATAGACCAGAGCACAGGCCAGGAAAGGAGTAAACACCTCGCCCTTGATCATATCATCTTGGAAGAACTGAAAATTTACAGCTCCCTAGAAGTATCTCTGAAAACAGCTGCACAAAACCCCTGAAGCTTGGGACAGTACATTTCCCACACTGAAAAGAGACTCCTACCTTAACAATGAGTTAATAACTCAAGTAATTGTTCAGGATCATGAGCAAGAAGTGCAAAAAAGAATCAGACTATATTATCTTACTTTGGTGACAAAGAAGATCAAAACATACAACCAGAAGAAGACAATGAAGCCAAAGCTTCTACATCCAAAGCCTCAAAGAAAAATATGAATTGGTCCCAGGCCTTGTAAGAGTTCAAAAAGGATTTTGAGAAGCAAGTAAGAGAAGCAGAGGAAAAACTGAGAGTGATGCTAAAGGAGGCCCAAAAAAATACTGAAGAAAATAACACCTTAAAAAATAGCCTAAACCAAGTGGTAAAAGAGGTCCAAAAAGCTAATGATGAGAAGAATGCCCTAAAAAGAACAACTGGCCAAATGGAAAAGGAAGTCCAAAAGTTTGTTGAAGAAAATACTTCTTTAAAAATTAGAATGGAGCAATTGGAAGCTAGTGACAATTTGAGAAATCAAGGCACTGTAACACTAATCCAAAAGAATGAAAAAAATAGAAGAGAATGTGAAATACCTCATTGGAAAAACAACTGACCTGGAAAATAGATCCAAGAGAGAGAACTTTAAAATTATTGGACTATCTGAAAGTCATGATCAAAAAAAGAACCTAGAAATGATCTTTCAAGAAATTATCAAGGAAAACGGCCCTGATATTTTAGAACCAGAGGGCAAAATAAAAATGGAAAGAATCCACCAATCATCTCCTGAAAGAGATCCCCCCAAAAAACTCCTAGGAATATTCAAGCCAAATTCCAGAATTCCCAGGTCAAGGAGAAAATATTGCAGGCAGCCAGAAAGAAGCAACTCAAGAATTGTGGAAACACAATTAGGATAACACAAGATTTAGCAGCTTCTACATTAAGTGTCTGGAGGGCATGGTGTATGATATTCCAGAGGGCAAAGGAGATAGGACTGCAACCAAGAATCACCTACCCAGCAAAATTGAGTATAATTCTTCAGGGGGAAAAATGGTCATACAATGAAATAGGGGACTTTCAAGAATTCCTGAGGAAAAGACCAGAGCTGAATATAAAATTTGACTTTCAAATACAAGACTCAAGTGAAACATGGAAGAGGTAAACAGGAAAGAGAAATCATAAGAGACTTATTAAGGTTGAACTGTTTACATTCCTGCAGGGAAAGATGATATTTGTAACTCATGAGTCCTTTGTCAGTGTTAGGGTAGTGGGAGGGAAAATATATGTATGTATAGATAGATAGATAGAGGGCACAGGGTGAGTTGAAGATGAAGGGGTGATATCTGGAAAATAAAATTAAGGGGCAAGAGAGGATTATACTGGGAGAAGGAGAAAAGAAGAAGTAGAATGGGGTAAATTATCTCACATGAAACAGAGAAGAAAAGGTTTTTACAGTGGATGGGAAAAGGCGGAAGGTGAGAGGGAATGAGTGAATCTTATTCTCATAGGATTTGGCTTAAGGAAGGAATAACATACATGATGGGGTATGGAAATCTGTTGTACCTTACAGGAAAATAAGGGGGGAAGGGGACAAGAGAGTAGGGGGTTGATAGAGGGGAGGGCAGATTGGGGAAGGGGATAATCAAAAGCAAACACTTCTGAGGAGGGACAGGGTCAAAAGAGAGAATAGAATAAATGGGGGGTAGGATAGGATGAAGGGAAATATACTTAGTTTTTCACAACGTAACTACTATGGAAGTATTTTTCATGACTACACATCTATAACCTGTACTGAGATACTTATCTTTTCAATGAGGGTGGGTGGGGAGGGAGGAAGGGAGAAAATTTGTAATCTGAAGTTTTAAAAACACATGTTAAAATTTTTTTTAAAAAAAGTCAAAAAAAGTAAAAGGAAAAAAAAAGAAATAACTTGTCCAATTCCTCTCGTTTTAGAGATGAAGAAATTGAAGTCAAAAGAGGTAAAAGGGTTTATATAAGGTTACACAGGTCATACATGACAGAATAGACATTTGGACTACTCAGATCTTCTGAATTCAAATCTGGCATTCTTTTCAGTGTGTTCCTCCTCCTCAGTGAGCTCTTGTTATGCACACACAACAAAATTCATCTCAGATGGAAATGTTTGTCCAGAATGCAAGTGCATATTCATAGACATGTTTCAGGAAATATGGAGGTATGTTATTACTATGATGTATTACCTGAATATTTACATACTGGGTAGCAAATGCAAAAAGAAGATCAGAGTATTTAGAGCTGGGAAGGGTCCTATAGATTATGTAGTTCAACCAATTCATTTTTGGAGAGGGGAAATGACTTGCTGAAGGTGATACAACTATAACAAATGTTGTATGGGAAGAACTAGGAATAACCAATGGATAGCTGCGCCCTTCATTGGTATCCATATAATTTCAAGAGACCTACTGAAAGTTCCCCAACACATGGAGTGAAACTTCTATGAAGGATTTACAGAAGAAAATGGATGGAGTAAAAAGAATGGATAAATTGGTAGTAGCACTATTTGAAGGAAAACCAACATTTGTGCTATTATAGGTGCCCTGAAGTATTGGAAGAAACCTTTGAAATCATCTAGTCCAATCTAATATATTTGCATCTAACTAAACTTGGTGAAGAAATGGTCCAGGAGATTTACTGCAGATTCAGCTACAAAATTTTTGAGGCTCCACAGTAGGATAACCAGAGACTACTAGAGATCCTCACGAATCTATGCCCAGAGACCATTTACACTCCCTCATGAGTTCCTCAGTCAAATCATTGCATCTACATTCTCCTTGATTTGATTCATGCCACTAAATTATCTCCAAACAACAGTAATTCTCTATCTATATTCCTTTGTTCATCACCCTAATCATCATTCTGGGAGGTAATTAACAACTCTAAGATGCTGTGAGTCCTCTTCATCATAGACTGATATAGCTGATATCTTTTGAGAGTCTATTAGATTTAGAATCTTCCAGATTCAGGCTACCACCCCCACCCCCACATCTGCTGCCCAAAACAAAAATGCAACTCACTAGAAATATATGTAAAATAAGAGGAAGTTGGTGCTGAGTAAAAACCTAACAAATTATGTTATTACCAAAGGGAATGAACTTCATAATGCTTGTTTCATCTACCTAAAGGTCTTATTTTTTATTTTAGCCCATTTCTGGGCGTTGTGGTTCATCTAGTTATAGCTATTAGTTAAGAATTATAACAGTGGCCCACCATAAAACTCATTCTGAGAAAGAAAAGAGAGAAATTAGAAGTTTCCATACACAGTGTTGGTTTTCCCAGGTTAGAAGGATGCTCACTGAAGGTTCATAAAAGAATTGTGGGGACAGAGACCATGGGCAACAGAAATGAGATGCTTGTGCTGGCTCTGCTAAAAAAGCTTTTCAATTATGAAAAAAAAAATTGTTATTGTCTTTATTTCTGCACTTTTGCTGACCTGGTATGTGTTTAATGTGGTAGGAACCATCCGACAAACTCAATTAATTTCCACTTAGCATAAAGTCTTTATCTCTTGGGTTTCACATGAGCTCAGGCAGGTGTAGTTTTTCTCACTGATTGGTAGGATAAGAATTGTTTCCACACTTAACCCCACTCAATCCAAACACCCAGACACAATTGTGAGCTGTCTGGAAGCTCAATTTTTTCTTCTATGCCTCAGAAAGAAGCATTTGGAATTGAAACTGGGAAAGGAGTAGAATTTGTAAGTAGAGGAAACTGCTTCCCAGAGATGTTGCAAAGTACTTTGCTGCATTGGGATGACTTAGATTGGCATATGTTCCATTGGATACTGTTGACTGATACTGTGGAGGAGAATGTCTGGCAATGTTGTTTTAAAATACCTTGGTAAAGAGAAGAGGCATGAAAGATGAGATTTGTCTGCATGCTTGCGTGTGGTTTGTGAAAAGGTCCAAAATATTACCTTAACATTTCAATATTAAAAGGAAGCAAACTTCATGAAAATTGTTCACTGGTAGTTTGCATCTACCTGAGAACACTAGAGTGAGTTCAGAAGTAGGCAACCAGTATTCAAACCCATAGCCTTAATGATATGGCAACAAGGAATTCTCAGATAGACACATAAGAGAGAAATGAAATGGGCATCATTAAAATGGGAGAGCATGAGAGAGGTCAACTGTTGGAAATTAATACTCATTTACTCTATACTATTAATATGATTTTCATATTGATCTTCTCCATGACTTGAAAATCATGTCTAGCTCTTAACTTCCTGCTCCCATCTCAGTCTCTTGTGTTTAGAATTCTTCTTTTATTTCTTACCCCTAGTTTATGCTATGTAACCATAATAAAGAATGGGGTTCTTATCCCAACTTCTGCTTGCACTGAGTCAGGCCCCTCAGAACAAGCCTGGCTATAGACTGTGGGGTCTTTATTACTACTCCCACCTCTCATTGGCAAGTTGGGTTCCCAAAGCAAACCCCTCAGGGTTCTGAGCGTTTTCCCCAGGGTTTTGGAGTTATCCCCTAATGCCAAGTCTCAAGTCTCTATTCTAATGTTTTCACCAATATCAATCACAAATTTTTATTGCTATCTTCCTTAATGTCATTGATAACTAACCTCCATAATTAGTATCCCTGTATCATTTAGCCAGTTACAATCAATAAGCAAAACTATTTACTGAGAAAATTTAGCAAGAATAGAAGTAGAAATTTTCCTTCAAACTGAAGCACTCACTTCCCTATAACAACTCAGGTCCCGGGAAGAGTGGGTTCCACTTTAAAGTAGTTTCTACAAAGCATTTACCTCCATCAAGTTCATTTTCAAAATTGGCATAGTGAACAAATGAAGTTGCACTGGATAGGGGCATCTTAGCCTTTGTTCTCATTCATTTCTGAATTGGATCTTTCAGGTCATTCCTTAGGGCTGTGCTGGAGGAAAGTTCTGGCATAAATTCATAACCCCAGACCTTTGGAAATCACAGTCTAGTCCACTCTATATCCAACACTCCTCTTAAGGCAGGAAGAAAAGCTACAAGAGGATGAGAAACAATAACTAGACCATGAGCTCAAGACTTTATCTTGACCCTGGCAAGGAAAGTAAATCATCATGCCATAGTTTCTTTGTCTCTATCTCATGCTCTCTCCCTATGTCTCTCTCTTTGTCTCTGTCTGTCTCTTAGTCTCTGCCTGTCTTTCTGTCTGTCTGTCTGTCTGTCTCTTTCTTTCTCTCTCCCCCCCTCCCTCCTACGTGGAAACTTGAAGCCCTTGAATGTCCTTGAATGCAAAGAGGCAGGAGAGAATAGGCTGAGTAGTCTTTGTGGGACTTTTGTATGCATGCTCATTTCTTACTCAGCAGCCAGTTGTTTTTTTTTTGGTTTTGTTTTGTTGTGTTTTTAGCCTGGAAACAATAATCAACACTGAGCATGTGCTCTAAGGTGGAAAGCCAAATCTCTTCATTACATTAGACACTTCTAGGAACAGATTCACCGAAGGACATGTGACTAGACCACTATCACAGTTGTATTTGGGGCCCTGTTTCAGCGTCTTCACCCATGAGAGGATTTCTCCTCAGGTTTAGTGACCATTGCCAGACCTGGAATGCACCTAAAATATAGAATGTTAAATTACTGAATATACAATATTATAACTGTTAAGGAACCTTAGAACATGGAATGTTAAAGCTAGAAAGGGTGACCAGCAGAGGTCAGTTCCCCTTCAGGGGACTAGGCTTCTGGGGGTTCTTGAAATTGTGTAATACCATGGTACAATGGAAAGAGCCATTTTAACCAGGTTAAGAGATTTTTTAAGACTTACATTAAAATTCTGCCTCTAAAAACTTACTAGCCAAGTAGCCTTAGGTCAGTCATCTCATTCTTTGGGTAGCATTTTACTCACATTTTAGAAATGAGACTTCATGATATATAAGATCCCTTACTAAACAACAACAACAAAAAAGAATACAACAGCAAAACAATGCTCTTAGGGACAACAAGGATGAAGAAAATTTGGTTAGAGAGAGAAGAGTAGGTGGGGGAAGATCATAATCCTTGTCTTCATATATCTAATGGACCATCATCTAAAAGAGGGAGAAGACTTGGTTTGCTCAAATCCAGAGAAAAGAAATAAAAGCAATGGGACAAAGGCAGGGGTGAGGATCCTGCGGCCTTGAGGCCACATGTGGCCCTCTACATCCTCAAGCATGACCTTTTGACTGAATCCAAACTTTACAGTTTTGATTCACAAAATTCAGGACAGATCTGTTCTGTGAAGTTTGGATTCATTCAAAGGGCTGTGCTTGAGGACATACAGGGCCATGAAGTTTGGATTCAGTCAAAGGGCCACACTTGAAGATATATGGGGCCACATATGGCCTCAAGGCCTCAGGTTCCCCATCCCTGGACAAAGGTTTTGGGAAGTAGATTACAGCTTAACATAAGGAATAGCCTTTTCATAATTATAGGTGTCCGACAATGGAATGAACTGCATTGTGAAATAGTGAGATCTTTGTCACAGTGATGAGAATATTACACAGTAATTGGATGGCCACTTGTTTGAGGTTGTGTAAAAGGATTTGTGATATTGGTGGGATGACTTCTGAGGTCCCTTACAACAATATGTTGTGCTTAATGAATGTTGGAATTACTTGGATCTCAACTCTTAGGTTCCCCATTCTAAATTTGAAAAACATTCCTTTCAATGTTATGGTAAACAGAGTACCACAGCATCAGAGATGTGAGTTCCTCCAGCAATACATACACTGGTCACATAAATTCCCATGTTCATTCCCTTTGTACATAATTTCTGGGGGCAGATATTCTCTGCATATGTACCCTTCTCTAGTCATGACTGAGTAACATATGGGGAAATGCATCTCATGCATGTTCTCAGTTAAGTAGTGGTACTGAGAATGTCCAAGGAGAGGTAATGACTTCAAGGCTATGTGACTGGCTAGTGATGACACTAAGACAGGGGTCTAAGTGTCTTGATTCTCATTCCAGTGTTCTTTGCCACAACTTATACTACCTCATTCATATGGCATTAGAAGCCAGGATTTTAGGGGATTATCTTTTTCTATCAGAGATAACATTTTATACTTTGGATCTAAAATGTTCATTTCTAAACCAGGGAGCCTGCCAACTATCAAAGGACACACAAGTGTGACAGCATCAACTGAAGAATAACAACATCCTAGTACACATCCTAATATCATCCAACGTCAGGCTCTCAATATAGGCTATCTTGGATAGAGAGTCGGATCTAGAGTTAGGAAGACCTGAGTTTGAATTTGGCTTCAAGCATTTAGCTATGTGCCTCTGGGCAAATCACTTAACCTCTGTCTGCCTCAGTTACATAAAATGGGGTGTTCTCCTCATATAGGATCTACCTCACAGGATTATTGGGAGGCTCAAATGAGAGATTTGTAAAACTCTTCGCACAGTGCCTGACACATAGTAGGTGCTTAAGAGATGTTTTTACCCTTCCTTTTCCCTATGAGTGCATGGGAGGATATTATCTTGTTAGTACTTCCTATGCTGTTTGATTAATGTCTTTTATTTTTTGGGGGAAACAAGATGCAAATAAAATCCATTGATGATTTTTTGCTTCCTCAACATTTCACTAGGTTTGTCAGTCCTGAGGATGTTTTTCATACTTTATAGATGTGGCCAGGGATAGAAATTCTGTTTGCTCACTTTGGACTATAGTAATCAGTTACATGGGATGGCTTAGGAGTAATCACATTATGTATTTCTTGGTCAATTGAAGTATATAAACATGTATGCATTTTTAACCAATACAGGTAAGTTGTATTGTGAGTCATGTCTTTTCACATGTTCTTTTCTACCTAAATAAGACATATTATTCCAGACCTAGATCTGAGAGAGCCATGGTGTAGTGGAAATGGTACTCATGTGGCAACCAGAGAGCTTGGCTCAAGCCTCTGATCAAATATTTTCCATGTTTATGATTTTGGCACTTTCTGGGTCTCAGTTTCACTATTGGCTAACCTATGTTTGTGGGTGGAGGGTGAGTGAATTAGAGGGAAGGGATTTGGTCAAATGATCTCTAAGGTTCATCCTTTCTCTAGCATTCTATGTTTTAATATCTCTTTTTAACAATGTGGCATAGTGGGGGGAGATATAGCCTAAGATCCAGGAATATCCAGGTTCAAGTCCCATTTTGAATATATGGTGACTGTGTGACCCTGTGCAAGTCACTTAAACTCTCAGTGCTTTTAGGAAAAAAAATATTGGCCTGCATTGGTAGAGGGGTTTTCACATCAGAAAGTTCCCTATACCAATGACATCAGAGGTCCAGTTACTGTCCCCTATCTCAGTTCTTCCCGACTAAGATA
The DNA here is from genome assembly GCF_900497805.2 of Vombatus ursinus. Lineage (NCBI taxonomy): Eukaryota > Metazoa > Chordata > Mammalia > Diprotodontia > Vombatidae > Vombatus > Vombatus ursinus. Next base: position 6,149,340 of record NW_020954564.1, on the reverse strand, counting down.
CCTGTGATTTAGCTTTCCCATCTCAACCATTTTTTCCCCTCTCTGCTCCTACCATGGCCTCTTTTATATGGAAATAAAACCAGGCCTAAAGAGAGCTGTCTTTCAGTAAGTGATGATTTCTCTGTGAATATTGTTTTGGTGAGAGAGATGATACATTGTGTTTTTTTTTTCCCCAGACTGCCTTATTTGCAGAACAGGATGCATAGGATATGTGTCCAATTGATACATTCCCCTTCAAATGGCCGATCCGACTCTAAGGCGTGATACAAATTTAATTATTCCACATGTTCAGAATAGAAGTGGAATCTCATTTTTAAATTTGTTCTCCTACATTGCAAAGATTAAAAACAAAAAATGTTGAAGTGGCTTGTGTGCTCAGAATACATTTCGGCCCATGATGTTAAGATGAAATGAGCTGGGGGTGAGAGGAGAAATTTGAACTAAACAGAATTTTTTTTGAAGAGACTCTGAAGACCCTTGGTCCTACATGTAGATAGGGTTGCTGAAATAATAAATAGTTTTCTATGGTGCTTTAAGATTTCCAAAGCACTTTATTTACAACTAACCTATGAGGTTGACATTATAACTACTATTATTCTCACTTTTCTTTTTCTTTCTTTCTTTTTTTAGGCGATTGGGGTTAAGTGACTTTGCCCAGGGTCACACAGCTGATAAATGTCAAGTGTTTGGTCTGACGCCGGATTTGAACTCAGGTCCTCCTGACTTCAGGGCTGGTGCTCTATCCACTGAGCAACCTAGCTGCCCCTATTCTCACTTTTCAAATGAGGAAACTAAGTCCCTGAGAAGTTGGTTACTTGCACATGACCACATAAACTAGTAAATAGCTAAGTAAGGGGCAGCTAGGTGGCGCAGTGGACAGAGCACCGGCCCTGAAGTCAGGAGGACCTGAGTTCAAATTCGGCCTCAGACCAAATACTTGACACTTACTAGCCGTGTGACCCCTGGGCAAGTCACTTAACCCCAATTGCCTTAAAAAAAAAAGATAAGTGAATGGCATCTTTTAATGTCTTCAAATCCAGCACATTTTTCATTCAACATATCTTAGTCATTTTTATTCCAACATATACACTGGTATCAACCTAGTGTTTAAGTTGGCATGAAACTACATGGAGTTATAGGAATTATGCTAACATCAGAGCTGACATAGCACAGGTGATTTATTCCATTTGATTTGGTCCTGAAAATAACTGATTTGCTAAGTCCTATCTATGTTCTTGTCATTGTCTTCTAAGAAGCCCACAAGTATTTAAAGGAAAATGTCCTTATCTCCCTCTTCCAACAGAAATTTACCACTGTCTTTTCAGTGAAAATAATTCCTACCAGGAAGGAAGGTGGCCTACCTGTACCAGACCTCAACTTGTATTACAAAGAAATAATCATCAAAACCATCTGGTACTGGTTAAAAGATAGAATAGTGGCTCAGTGAAATAGATTAAGTACACAATACACAATAGTAAATGACCATAGTAACCTAGTGTTTGATAAACCCCAAAATTCAAACTTTTGGGACAAAAACTCACTATTTGACAAAAATTGCTGAAAACTGGAAAGCAGTTTGGCAGAAACTAGCTATAGACTAACATCTCACAGCACATAAGAAATTAGGATCAAAATGGGTACATGATTTAGAAATAAGGGGTGATATCATAAGCAAATTAGGGGAGTATGAAATACTTTACCAATAAGAGCTATGGATAAGGGAATAATTTAGGACCAAACAAAAGATAGAGAGGAATATGGGAAAAATAGATATTTTGTTACATTAAATTAATGTTTTTGTGCAAACAAAACCAATGCAGTCAAGACTGGAAGGAAAGCGAGAAAGTAGGGGAAAATATTTTATGGCAAATTTCTCTGATCAAAGTCACATTTCTCAAATATATAAAGAAATTTGTCAAATTTATAAGAAGGTGAGTCATTCCCCAACTGGTAAATGGTCAAAGGATATGAACCAGCAGTTTTCAGATGAAGAAATCAAACCTATTTATAGTCATGTGAAAAAATGTTCTAAATTACTATTGATTTGAGAAATGTAAATTAAAATAACTCTGAGCTACTACACCACATCTATCAAATTGGCTAATATGGCAGAAAAGGAAAATGACAAATTTTGGAGGTGATGTGGGAAAATTGAGACATTAATGCACTATTGGTGGAGTTGTGAATTGATCCAATCATTCTGGAGAGCAATTTGGAACTATGCCCATAGTGCTATAATATTGCGTATAACCTCTGACCCAGCAATACCACTACTATGTCTGTATCTCAAAGAGATCAAAGGAAAAAGTGGGAAAAGTCTTATATGTACAAAAATATTCTTAGCAGCTCTTTTTGTGGTGGTAAAGAATTGGACTTTGAAGGGATGCCCATCAATTGGGGAATGACTGAATAGGTTGTAGTACATAATTGTGATGAAAGAAATGAGGAAGATGATTTTAGGAAAATATGGGAAGACTTATATGAACTTATGCAAAGTGAACTGAGTCAAGACAGGAATTCATTGTACACAAGAATAGCAATATTATATGATAGTCAACTGTGAATAACTTAACTATTCTCAATAATACACTGATCCAAGACAATTCAGAAGGACTTTGATGAAAAATCCTATCCACCTCCAAAGAAAGAACTGATGGAGTCAGAATGCTTATCCTTACTTTTTTAACTTTATTTTTCTTTTATTGTTTTTGTTTTATTGGCCTGTATTCTATTTGAAACATGACTAATATGGAGATATGTTTTGCATAATAATATATATATAATTTATATCAAGGTACTTGCATTCTCAGGGAGGGAGGAGGGAAAGGAAAGAGAGAATTTGGAATTCAAAAATTAATTTTTAAATGAATGTAAAACCTATTTTTACATTTAATTGAGAAAAATAAAATTTTGAAAATTTAGAAAGAAAATAAAAAGAAAAGAAAATAATTGCCACCTAGAACTTATCATTATTTTTTAGTATACTTTGGAAGCAGACTTTTATAACTTGTGAGTTTCTTAAAACATTGAATGTTAGATATAGAAAGGACCTCAGAATACAGAATGTGAGACTTAGAAAGGAACTTAGAGCATAGAATGTTTTGTTTTTGTTGTTGTTTTTTAGGCAATTGAGGTTAAGTGACTTGACCAGAGTCATACAACTAGTTAGTGTCATGTGTCTGAGGCCGGATTTAAACTCAGGTCCTCTTGACTCTAGGGCCAGTGCTCTATCCACTGTGCTACCTAGCTGTCCTGAGAGCATAGAATGTTCAAATTTTGAGAGAACCTTAACAGTCATTAGTTCAATCCTCTCTTTTTCCTATATGAAAATTGAGACCAAGAGAAAGAAGTGACTTGCCCATGACTTGTCATATGAGTTATTGGAGGACCTGGGACTGGACCCTAGGTCCACCTCCTCCCAGTTCTGTTGTCTTTCTACTGTCTCATCTGTAAAATAAAGGAGTGATCTAGATAACCTCAAAGTTCCTTTGATGTGGCCTTGACTTTCAACCTAAAATGCAGCTGGGTTGTCAGAAACCTAGGATTATTATGTTTATTTTATATTTTAATGACCTCAGAGTTCAAGAAAGATAGTTGATGCCTGATGTAGAACTTTCTACCTGATGGTATTGAGCGCAAAGTGAAATATGCCATCTCAGTGGAAAGAAGGCTACTAAAAATTCAGACCACTTAAAAAAATTCTTCTTCTATCTTCCACCAGAATTCAGCAGCCAAGAAACTGAAGATAAATAGCAGTGTTTAATCAGTTATTTTTGCTATTAAAAACAAGCTTCATCATTGAGAAAGGAAGAGAACAAGTACATGTGGATCAGGAAAGTATGTCCTCTCTCAATACTGTCACCTTATCATACCACACACAAACACACACACACATACACATACATACACGCACCAATGAGTTAAACAAGGAATAACTCACAGAGGCTTCTCAATGTTTTTTTTTTAATTTTTATTTGAATTCAACAATCACAATTTTTTCAAGACTCATAGACAGACAAAAAATTACTACCAACAACAGCAACAATAGGGAAGACTAGAATTACTGGGGGCATCTCCCTCCTTCAAAGTTTTTGACATTAGGTGATCTTTCATTGGATTTAGGTAGGTTAGCAGTACATGCTCATGAACACAAATTTGGACTGAAGAATACTTGCAGTTGAAGGTCTTAGATTCGAGTTCTGGTCACCAATTATCTGTGTAACCTTGGACAAACCACTTAATCTATCTGGACCTCAGTTTCCTCATCTGCATAATGAAAGGTTTGGGCTAAACGATTTCTGAGGCCCCTAGTATTTCTAACATTCAATGTTAGACTGTGACCCTATGTTAATCTATGACCCTGACCTGTATAGCATTCTAGAGTAGTCAAAGTACTGTTACTAGAAATTAATCTGAGACTGATCCAGTGGAGTGATTGAGCCAAGGCTTTATTAGGAACTAAAGGAATTAAAATTAAATAAGGGAATAGGAGAAGAAGGGTCACCTCAAGTCCACAGGAATAAAAACAAATGCTGAAGATGGAAAAAAGCCAATTAATATATCCAAAGCAAGATTGGATAAGATAGGATTAAGGTTCTACTGTAGAACAGCTAGAAAAAAAAAATCCTGACTGAAGAGACCTAGAAGGCACTGTGGGTCCTGTCCTTCCTCATCCCTAGATAATAATAAACAAACAATAGATCGTGGGAGAAGCCAGGAAGTTGCCTGAGCTCTCTCCAGTTTCCCTTGGAAACAACATAAAATCACAACTCGGAATGGATTCTGGAGTGACAGAACTCAAAAAAGATGGAGTGAAACAATTTTCCAGGTTAAGACAACTTAGAAGGAATTTAGGAAAAGTCTGTTTCACTTGAGTAAAAGGGGAGCACAACCTAGCACAGGTGCTATGCAGGCAGGCCAGCAGGAGGCTCTTGGCCTCAGCACAGATCAGTAACCAAGGTTCCTTGGTCCTAGCTAAGCCTCAACAGTGAGGCCTCCAATCCCAACACAAAAGGCAAATTGTGAGCCCCAGAATCATGGCACAACACATGCAGCTATCCTGGGCCACCTCCAGCACAGTGGACAAGCCACAAGCACCTAAGGACCCAGTATGTAAAGTCAGTGACCAGACCTCTGGCCTCCAGCATAAGAAGCTTGCAATAGTGCCTCCTGTGCCCCAGAAGCAGAGTTCAACTTTAAAAGTCAGGAAATAAACTAAAAAAATGAGTGAGAAACAGAAAAGAGCCCTGACTATATAAAGCTACTATGGTGACAGGGAAGATCAAAACACAAACTCAGAAGAGGACAAACTCAAAATGCCTACACATGAAGCCACAAAGGGCAATATGATTGGTCTCAAGCCCAAAAAGTCCTCTCGGAAGAGCTCAAAAAGGATCTTGAAAAACAGATAAGGGAGATAGAAGTTTTGACATACAAGAGCCAAAAAAATATATAAGGTACATACCAATAACCAATTATAAGGGACTTAATAAGATAGAGTATTTACCTTTTATGTATGTAAAATGTAAAACCCATGTCTAAGATTGCTATTAGTAACTAGGTAGCTTATAAGAAAGATTGAGACAGACCTGAATGTGTTATGACTTCACGAAGGAAAACCTTTCAAGAACAGTTAAAAGAGGAAATATCTCATACAAATAAGTTGGCAGAGGAAGAACCAATGCAAAGGAATTAGAAGGGGGGAGGAGTGGCTGTTAGTTCTTCTTTTATATTTAGGTTTAACATTTAAGTTTATAATATGTTTATTTTTCTTTTCTTATTATGTATTTAAGTCTTAGTATTGGTCTAAAATTTTAAAAAGATAAAAATCAAGTAAGAGAGAAAGAAGAAAAATTGGGAAAAGAAATGAGAGTTTTGCAAGCAAATTATGGGGAAAAAAGTCAACAGCTTAGAAAAGGAAGCACAAAAATTGACTGAAGAAAACAACTCCTTAAAAAATAAAATTGGCTAACTGTTGAAAACAAAAAGTCCACTGAAGAAAACAATTCCTTTAGAAGTAGAATTGGCCAAATGGAAAAGGAGATACAAATGCTAACTAAAGAAAAAAATTCCCTAAAATATTAGAACTGGGTAAGTGAAAGCTAACAATGCTTTGAGACATCAATAATCACTCAAACAAAATTTTAAAAAAAGAAAATTTTAAATAACTCATTGGAAAAAAAAACTGATCTGGAAAATAAATCGAGGAGAAATCATTTAAGAAATATGGTACTGGGGGGCAGAGTCAAAATGGCAGAGTAAAAGCAGTGACTTGCTTGAGGTTTCCCCCAAACTCTTCCAAATACCTGAAAAAATGTCTCTAAACAAATTCTAAAGCAGCAGAACCCACAAAAAGACAGAGTGAAACAAATTTCCAGCCCAAGACAACCTGGATGGTTGATTGGAAAGGTCTATTGCACCAGGCTAGGAGAGGAACAGTTTGGCGTGGGCATACAGGCAAAATAGCCCTCAGCTAACCTGCAGCAGGCCTCAGGGGACTGAATCAAGGGTGGCTCTGGTGGTGTCCAGACTTCTCAACCCTCAACCACTAAAAACCACTGAGAAGGTTTGCAGGAAAAGTCTGTGGCCATGGTGAGAGAAGCTCAGTCCCAGCCACAGTCCCAGGTGCAGCTCCAGGGCAGCAGCTGCTTCTGAAGCTGGGCCCACAGACTGAGGGGGAATTGAGTTACTGGACAGAGGGGGATTGCAGGGATCTCTTTGCTGGTGCTAAGGCAGGATTCTCTTGCATTGCCTGTTCCTGTATCTGGGTCACAGTTCTGGGTGGCTGTCCTAGGGAAAGGAGGAGCACTGTCTGGGTAGAACTTGTAGTAGAGGTGGAGAGGAAATCCTCCTCACAGTTCCAAGACAGAAAAGAGTGCTTGTGGTCACTCATAGACCAGAGCACAGGCCAGGAAAAGAGTAAACACCTCACCCTTGATGGTACCATGTTGGATGAACTGATAATTTACAGATCCCTAGAAGTATCTCTGAAAAGAGCTACATAAAACCCCTGAAGCCTGGGACAGTATATTCTCTACACTGGAAGCAGACCCCTATCTTAACAAAGAGTTTATAACTCAAGTAATTGGCTGAGATTATAAGCAAACTGTGAAAAAAAAGTCAGATTATAGAATCTTTCTTTGGCGACAAAGAAGATCAAAACATACAACTAGAAAAAGACAACAAAGTCAAAGCTCCTATATCCAAAGCCTACAAGAAAAATATGAATTGGTCCCAGACCATGAAAGAGCTCGAAAAGGATTTTGAGAAGCAAGTAAGAGAAGTAGAGGAAAAACTGGGAAGAGAAATGAGAGTGATGCAAGAAAATCATGAAAAACAAGTCAACAGCTTGCTAAAGGAGAACCAAAAAAATACTGAAGAAAATAACTCATTAAAAAATAGCCTAATCCAAATGCAAAAGAGGTCCAAAAAGCCAATGAGAGAAGAGTGCCTTCAAAAGCAGAATTGGCCAAATGGAAAAGGAACCCCAAACCTCATTGAAGAATATATCCTTAAAAATTAGAATGGAGCAATTGGAAGCTAGTGACTTTATGAGAAATCAAGACATTGTAAAAACAAAAGCAAGAGAGTGAAAAAATAGAAAACAATGTGAAATATCTCACTGGAAAAAAAAAAAACTGACCTGGAAAATAGATCCAGGAGAGAGAGTTTAAAAATTATTGGGTTATCTGAAAACCATGATAAAAAAAAGAGCCTAGACATCATCTTTCAAGGAATTATCAAGGAAAACTGCCCTGATATTTTAGAACCAGAGGGCAAAATCGAAATGGAAAGAATCTACTGATCACCTCCTGAAAAAGATAACCAAAGGAAAACTCCTAGGAATATTCTGGCCAAATTCCAGAGTTCTCAGGTCAAGCATAAAATATTGCAAGCAGCCAGAAAGAAACAATTCAAGTATTGTGGAAACACAATCAGGATAACACAAGATTTAGCAGCTTCTACATTAAGGGACCAGAGGGCTTGGAATATAATATTCGGGAGGGTAAGGGAGAGAGGATTACAACCAAGAATCACCTACACAGCAAAACTGAGCATAATCCTTCAGTGGAAAAAATGGTCATTCAGTGAAATAGAGGACTTTCAAGCATTCTTGATGAAAAGACCAGAGCTGAATAGAAAATTTGAATTTCAAATACAAGACTCAAGAGAAACTTGAAGACGTAAACAGGAAAGAGAAATCATAAGGGACTTATTGAGGTTAAGCTGTTTACATTCCTGCATGGAAAGATGATACTTGTAACTCATGAGACCTTTGTCAGTATTAGAGTAGTTGGAGGAAAAAAAAAACATATGCATGTATGTATATAAAGATAGATATATAGATGGCACAGGGTGAGTTGAAGATGAAGGGGTGATATCTGGAGAATAAAATTAAGGGGTGAGAGAGGATTATACTGGGAGAAGGAGAAAGGGAGAGGTAGAATGGGGTAAATTATTTCACATAAAACAGACACAAAAAGGCTTTTATAGTTTAGGAGATGTGAGGGAATATGAGAGGGAATGAGTGAATCTTATTCTCATCAGATTTTGCTTTAGGAGGGAACAATATACACACTCAATTGGGTATGGAAAGCTATCTTACACTTCAGGAAAATAGAGGTGAGGGGAAGGTGGAAGGGGATAAGAGAGCAGGGGGATATAAGGGGGAGGGCAGATTGCAGGAGGGGTTAATCAGAAGCAAACTCTTCTGAGGAGGGTCAGGGTCAAAAGAGAGAATAGAATAAACAGGAGGTGGGATAGGATGAAAGGAATTATAGTTAATTTTCCACAGCATGACAACTATGGAAGTGTTTTGCATGACTACACATGTAGAACCTGTATCAAGTTGCTTACCTCATCAATGAGGGTGGGTGGGAAGGGAGGGAGGGAGAAAATTGGGAACCAAAAGTTTTAAAAACAAATGTTAAAAAATTGTTTTCACATGCAACTGGGAAATAAGGTATACAGGCAATGGGGTATAGAAATCTATCCTGCCCTTCAGGAAAATTGAAGGGGAAGGGGTTAAGAGAAGGGAGAGAGATAGAAGGGAGGATGGTTTAGGGGATGGGGTATTCAGAATGCACACCATCTTGGGGTGGGGGGAGGGATGAGATGGGGAGAAAATTTGGAACTCAAAATCATGTGGAAGTGAATGTTGAAAACTAAAAATAAAAAAATTAATAAAATCTGAAAAATATTTTAAAAAAGAAAAAAAAAGTATTATTGGACTACCTGAAATCAATGATCAAAAAAGAGCCTTTTCTTTCAAGAAATTATCAAGGAAAATTTCCCTGAGGTCCTAGAACCAGAGGGTAAAAGAGTCATTGAATGAATGCATCAATCACCTCCTGAATGAGATCGCAAAATGAAAACTCCAAGGAATATTATAGACAAATTCCAGAATTATCAATTTAATGAGAAAATACCACAAGCAGCCAGAAAGAAACAATTCAAATATCAAGGAGCCATAGTCAGGATTACATAGGTCTTAACAGCTTCTACATTAAAAGATCAGAAGTTTGGAATATGATATTCAGGAAGAAAAGGGAGCTTGGATTATAACCAAGAATCAACTACCCAGCACAACAAAGATGGACAAGAAAAGATGGACATTCAATGACATAGAGGATTTTCAAACTTTCCTGATGAAAAGACCAGAGAACAGAAATTTCCATCTTCAAATACAAGATCCAAGAGAAGCATAAAAAGGTAAATAAGAAAGAAAAAAAATTGTATTCAATAAGATTAAATTGTTTACATCCCTACACAGGAAGATGATGCTTGTAACTCTTGAGAACTGTATCTGTATTAGGGTAGTTCGAAGGAGTATAGATAGATAAAGTATATGGGTATAAGCTGACTTTGATATGATGATATAAAAAATTAAGGGGTGAAAAAAGAATTGTACTGGTAGAAAAGGAAAAGGAGAGGCAGAATAGGGTAAAGTACATCATATGAAGAGGTTAAAAAAAAGAAGTATTATAGTAGAGGGAGAAAAAGGATAGGGTGGCCATTGTCTGAACCTTACTCTCATTGGATTTGGCTCAAAAAGTGAATAATATACAAAGTTTGTCTTCCCATATAGGGAAGTAGGAAGAGAAAGGGGAAAGAAAAGGGAAAGGAGGGGGGCTGATAGAAGGGAGGGGAAAGGAGAAATAAAACGGGAGGCTGATAGAAGGGAGGGCAGATTGAGGAAGGTTGTGGTTAGAAGAAAAACTGGTGAGAAAGAATAGGGTGAAAGAAGAGAGAGAAGTATAAAGGGGGCAGGGATCAATTGGAGAAAAATACACAATTAGTAATCATAACTATGAATGTGAATGGAATTGAATGAACTCTCTCTTAAAATTGAAGCACATAGCAGAGTGCATTTAAAAAAAACATAATCTTAGATTAAGTTGTTTAGAAGACACACATTTGAAACAGAGAGATTCAGAGTAAAGGTACAAGGCTGGACCAGAATATGATGTTTCAGCTGAAGTAAAAAAAAAAGAAAAAAAGCAGGAGTAGCAATCTTGATCTCAGACAAAGGAAAAGCAAAAAATAGACCTAATTAAAAGAGGTAAGGAAAGAAATATAACTAAGAAGTATCATAGACAACAAAGTAGTATCATTACTAAACATATATGCACCAAGTGGTATAGCATCCAAATTCTTAGAGAAGAAGGTAAGTAAGTTACAGGAATAAATAGACAGCAAAACTATACTAATGGGGACCTCAACATTCCTCTCTCAGAACTAGGTAAATCTAACCGCAAAATAAACAAAAAAGAATTAAAGGAGGTGAATAGAATTTTAGAAAAGCTGCATATTGTAGACCTCTGGAGAAAACTGAATGGAGCTAGAAAGGAATATACCTTTTACTTAGCAGTAACTAGCACCTAAACAACAACTGACCATGTATTTGGACATAAAAACCTCACAATCAAATGCAGAAAGGGAGAAATATTAAATTCATCTTTTTAAGAACTTAATAAAAATGGTGTGTTGTAAAGGGCTAAGGAAAGACAGGCTAAAAACTTACTGGAAACTAAATGACCTAATCCTAAAGAATGAGTGAGTCAAATGACAAATCATAGCAACAATCAGTAATTTCACCAAAGGGAATGATAATAATGACACAACACACCAAAATTTATGGGATGCAACCAAAGCAGTTCCTAGGGGAAATTTTACATCTCTAAATGCTTACATGAATAAAATAGAGAAAAAGCAGATCGATGAATTGGGTATGCAACTAAAAAAAAAAAACTAGAAAAAAGAACAAATTAAAAATCCCCAATTAAATACCAAATTACAAATTCTGCAAATCAAAGTATAAATTAGTAAAATTGAAAGTAAGAAAACTTTTAGCTAATAAATAAAATGAAGATCTGGTTTTATAGGGGGGGATAAAATAGATAAACCTTTGGTTAATATCATTTAAAAAAAAGAAAGAAAAAACCAAATTACCAGTATCAAAAATGAAAAGAGTGAATTCACCACCGTTGAAGAGGAAATTAAAACAATAATTAGGAGCTATTTTCTCCAACTGCGTGCTAACAAATCTGACAATCTAAGTGAAAGGGATGAATATTTTAAAACTATAAATTGTCGAGATTAACAGAAGATGAAATAATATACTCAAAAAGCCAGATTTTAGAGAAAAGAAAATGAACAAGCAATCAATTAACTCCTCAAGAAAAAAATGTGCAGGGCTAGATAGATTTACAAGTGAATCCTACCAAACATTTAAAGAACAATTAATTCTAATACTATATAAACTATTTGGAAAAATTGGCAAAAGAATCCTAACAAATTTCTTTTATGACCCAAATACGGTGCTGATACCTAAACCAGAAAGAGCCAGAACAGAGAAAGAAATTATAGACTAATTTCCCTAATGAATCTCAATGCAAAAACTTTAAATAAAATATGAGCAAAGATATTACAGCAATTAATTACCAGGATAATATACTATGACCAGGTAGAATTTATACCAGGAATGCAGGGTTGATTCAATATTAAAAAATCTAACATAATTGACCATATAAATAAGAAAACTAACAGAAATCATATGATTATCTCAATAGATGCAGAAAAAGCTTTGGACCAAATAGCACCCTTTCCTATTAAAAACACTAGAGAGCATAGGGATAAATGAATTTTTCCTTAAAATAATAAGTAGTATCTATCTAAAACCATCACCAAGCCTTATAGGTAATGAGGATAAGCTAGAAGCATTCCTAGTAAGGTCAAGGGTGAAGCCAGGATGCCCATTATCACCGCTATTATTCAATATTCTACTAGGAATGTTAGCTTTAACAATAAGAGAAGAAAATGAAATTGAAGGAATTATAATAGGTAATGAGGAAACTATCACTCTTTGCAGACAATGTAATGGAATACTTAGAGAATTCTGGAGAAACAACTAAAAAAACACTTGAAACAATTAACAACTTTAATAAAGTTGCAGGATATCAAATAAACCCATATATATAACCATCATTTCTATATATTAAGCCCAGGAGCAAAAGATAGAAAAAGAAATTCCATTTAAAATAATTGTAGCCAATATAAAATTTTTGGTAGCCTACCTGCCAAGATCAACCCAGGAACTATATGATAACAATTGCAAAAAAAAAATTTTTTCACACAAATAAAGTCAAACCTAAATAATTGGGAAAATATAAATTGCTCATGATTAGGTGGAATTAATCTAACAAAAATGACAATTCTGTCTAAATTAATTTACTTATTCAATGCCATACTACTCAAATTACCAAAAATATTTTATAGAGCTAAAAAAACTAACATAATTAATCTGGAAGAACAAAAGGTCAAAAATATCAAGGGATTAATGAAAAAATGCAAAGGAATGTGGCCTAGCTGTACCAGATATAAAATTATATTATAAAGCAGCAATCAACAAAACTATTTGTTACTGGTTTTGAAATAGAGTGGTGGGTTAGTGGAACAGGTTAGGTACACAAGACACAATAATCAATGACTATAGTTATCTACTGTTTGATAAATCCGAAGACTCCAGCTTCTGACTGACAAAAACTGTTGGGAAAATTTGAAAATAGTATGGCAGAAACTAGGCAAAGGTGAACATCTCATACCCTATACCAGGATAAGGTCAAAATGGATACATGATTTACACAGAAGGGATGACACTATAAGCGAATTAGGAGAACAAGGATTAGTTTCCCTGTCAGAGCTATGGAGAAGGGAATAATTTATGATCAAATAAAAGATAGAGAATATTATGAAATGCAAAATGAATAATTTTGATTATATTAAAGTAAAAAGGTTTTGCACAAATATAACCAATGGAACCAAGGTTAGAAGGAAAATAGAAAGCTGGGAAGCAATTTTTACAGTTAGTGTTTCTGATAAAGGCCTCATTTCTCAAATATATAGAGAACTGAGTCAAACTTATAAGAATACAAGTCATTCCCCTATTGATAAGTGGTCAAAGGAATGAACAGATAGTTTTCAGACAAAGAAATTAAAGCTATCTATAGTCATATAAAAATGTTTTAAATTACTATTGATTAGAGAAATGCAAATTAAAACAACTCTGAGGTACCATGTCACGCCTATCAGATTAGCTAATAGGATAAAACAGGAAAATGATAAATGTTGGAGAAGATGTGGGAAAATTGGAACACTAATACACTGTTGGTAGAGTTGTGAACTTATCCAATAATTCTCGAGAGGGACTCAGAACTATGCCCATAGGGCAAACATGCTCTGTATACCCTTTGATCCAGCAATACCACTACTACATCTGTATTGCAGAGATCATAAAAAAAAGGGGAAAGGACTTACATGTACAAAAATATTTATAGCAGCTCTTTTTGTAGTGGCACAGAATTGGAAATTGAGGGAATACCCATCTATTGGGGAATGGCTGAACAAATTGTGGTATATGAATGTAATGGAATACTAGGTTCTGTAATAAATGATGAGGAGGATGATTTCAGAAAAAAACGGAAAAGACTTACATGAACTGATGCTGAGCGAAGCGAGCAGAACCAGGAGAATATTATACACAGCAACAGCATCATTGTGCAATTATTAACTGTGATAGACTTAGTTCTTCTCAGCAATACAATGATCCAAGATAATTCCAGAAGACTCATAATGGAAAATGCTAACCATACCCAGAGAAAGAGCTATGGAGTCTAAATGTAGATCAAAACATACCATTTTCAATTTTTTTCTTTTTTTATTTCTTGTGGTTTTTCCTATTTTTTCTGATTCTTCTTTCACAACATGGCTAATGTAGAAATGGATTTAACATGATTGCACATGTATAACTTATATCAGATTGCTTGCTGTCTTAGGGAGGGGGAAAGGGAGGAGGGAGGGAGAAAAATTGGAACTCAAAATTTTACAAAAATGAGTGTTGTAAACTATCTTTACATGTAATTGGAAAAAATAAAATACTGTTAAGGAAAAAAAAATAAACTAACAATGATAATAGTACCTTACATTCATGTTTACAAAGTTCACAGATGAAGGCTGATAAGGTGTTTATCTTACAACAATCTTATAAGATAGGTAATTGTAGCTATTTTACAGATAAACAAACTGTGACTCCAAAATTAAATTACTTTCCCATGGTCATGAAATTATCTGAACAGCGTTCTTTTCACTACTTATTCTAAGTGACTGAGACTGATATTTCACAGAGCTGATTCAATGAAGATGTTAGATTCATTGTTATTGCTGTTGTTGGGCAGTTTGCAGGGTATCAAACTATCTTTCTACCTCAGTGATCTCAGGGAAAAGAGTCTTTGGTTTTGGGGGGAGGCCAATCCTACACTCATACATACCTTCAGAGGCTGATGAGTGTTCAACTTTTTAGGTTCTTACATCAACGGGTATCATGACCTGACTCCTTCCTTACTCCTCTATAAAAGAAGGGAGAAGGCAGCAGAAAATCATGTCTCAATTATAGATAATCATGTTTCAATTTAGCACAGGCAAGTAATTTCTCATTGTCTCTGTCAAGTAAAACCAACCCTGAGTTCAAGCCATTTCCCTTGAAAACTAGGGCTCCAAATCTTCTCTCTAGCGCCAAGTTAGATTAACATTAATGATCTTTTCATCTAGATGGGTCCCAGAGCATCAAACCCTGCCAACCAATTTCATACTCTGAAAGATCACTTCCCTAGCCCTAGTATGCAAATGGGACCCTGATGAACCACTACTCCCCAGTTTAAGACTTGGAGAGGCAGAGAAGGTATACATTGCTGCCCCTGATTGGAATATGGCAAGAATAAGGTCTCTAAGATGTATAGGCTGTCCCATTAATACAATGGTGATCATCATAAGCTTCCAGCCTATTATAACTTAAATGTGCCTTTGAGTTCAAAAGTTTTATTTGATGAGGAGTCAGAGACTCGGAGAGAAGTGATTTGCCTATGTTTGCCTACTGAATGAATTAGAGGAAGAGCTGTGCTAAGTATCCTAAGACAGTGCTGCTTCCACCTGAGCACATTGTCTCCTTTGAACACTATGCATCTGGTGCCATCTTGGATGCACTCCTTTTTATCCTTCTTTTTCTTTTCTTTCAATTTGTTTTTGTTTTTGCTTTTGTTTTGTTTTTTTTTTAATAAATGACCATTGGAAAGAGCTTGTTAGCAGGAATTAGAAAGACAAATGTATTTAAATGTAAACCCTTGGAAATAAATATGTAATTAATAATCAAATGAATACACAATTAACTCTCATTAGATTTGAGAAAGGCATAAATATGATATAATGGACTGATGGACTTGGAAGCAGAGTTTGAATCTTCTTCACTGTATTGCTCCTGTATTGCTCACTAAGTCACTTCTCTGGGCCCCAGTTTCCCCATCTGTAAACAGGAAGGATTGAACTAGCTAAGTCCTCATTGAGAGGACACTTTGTATAAATGCACAAAGTACTATGAGAGGCACAAGACACTGACACTGAATACAATCCCTGTCCTCAAGCTCATTATCTATTTGGAAGGGTGAGACCTAACATGTAAATATATATATATATATATATATATATATATATATACACACACACACACACACACACACACACACACATATATGTATATTATATATAAAATTTATATATATTGTATATATAATTATATATAATTTTATGCATTTATATGTTTATATATACATATACATACATATATATGTATATAAATAACAAATTCAAAAGAAGTGCTGAACTATGTAGTTAAGATATGAAGCCTATTGGGGAGTTAAGACAAGAAAGTGGACATTCTGCCCTAGATTACCCAGGGAAGGCTTCACAGCTAGACCTTGAAGTGTTTGTAGGAGCTGAATAAGTAAAGAAGATTGAGAAAGCTTCCCAGGTCATGATATGGTAAGTGGTGTGGACATAAGTCAAATATTAGTATTTGATTCTTTGTATTGTCCATTCATCAGAAGAATGGACTCAGTGGGTATCAAAATCCATAATGAGTTTATCTAAAAAAAAAACCAAAACCCTATATTTTAGAGGTGGTAGCCTTTTTGGTTACAGTCTATCTCTGCTCTAGCCACACCCCTTCCTTCTCCCTTATCTTCCTTATCTCTTCTATAAGATTTCTTACCCAAAATCTGGAATCTTATTAGAACTTCCAAAAATATACCACCTACCTGCCACTGATATCAAAGGTGGGGAACCAATTAGATTTCCTGAACAAGAGCTGGCCCTCTTCAAATAAAAGGTAGCTCTTTTCTGCTGTCCCATTGCATGTAAGCAGGTATAGAGAAGGTTGTACCAGGAATATCCATAATGAACTGAGGGGAGCTCTAAGAGCTTGTCACAACCTAAGTGATGGGTCTCCAGGGGTGGGGAACCTGTGGCCTCGAGGCCACAGGTGGCCCTCTAGGTCCTCAAGGCAGACCTTTGACTGAATCCAAACAGCCCAGGCTAGAACAAATCCAAACAGCCCAGGCTAGAACAAACTTTTGAAAGAATGAATGGAAAAGATGAATAAAACAGCATGTCTTAAGTCTTTACTATGTGTCAGGCACAATGATAAGACTGGGGATAGAGATCAAGACAGTCCCTTCCTCAAGGAAGAGATAAGAGGGGAAGACAAAATATATAAAAGAATATTTACCAGGGTAGGGAGTTTAATTCAGAGAAGACACAGGAATAATAAGTGGAGTCTTCGGGCAATTCATCAACATGACCTTTCGAGGAATAGTATTATTCATATGCTTACTAGTCCCAGAGCCAATACTAAAAAAAAATGTGGGAAATTACTGCATGAAGATTGTTAGGAAGTAGCTACATGGTGAGTCTGGGTCAGGCTAGTTACAGTGAATGGTGATCTATCCCAATTTTCTTCCTTGCATGGCCTCAATGAGAACACCACATCCAAGGTCTCAAGCACCCTGTTGTCTAAGTTGTAATGTATCCTACCTCAACAGGGATCCACTTATAACATAGCCTTTCAATAGACTTAGATCTAGATGTGTCTTCACCCAGCTTCTCTTACTCTGTCATCTTTCCCCTTCCCTTCAGTATCCCAAGTAATTCATTTTCTTTTATTCCAAGTAAAATGTGCTTATATTAAAGGCCTATTGCTTTTTGGCATCAGAAGTCTAGCCCAGGGGTTCTTAACCTGAATAGATTTGGGGGATCTTTAAATGAGACTTTAGATGAGAAAAATACACATTTTTTACTGACCTTTAATTGAAATTTATCTTTGCCTACTATCATAAATTTAAAAATATATATTCTGAGAAGAGATACATAGTCTTCACCAGACAGACAAAGATGTCCAAGACACATACACAAAAGGTTAAGAACCCCTGTTCTGGTCTGTCTCTTCTTTGGAAATCTCTTATTTTGTCCTCAAACACTTGCTTCTCTCAGCTGAATTCTAGAAGTGATGTCTCACGCATGGGTCTGCAGGGGAGCAGAGGGCTTTGCTTAAGAGATAGACCTTTTAGTTTGTGTTTTCACAGGGTGGCAGATCTAGGAGTTGGATAACAGCAAGTACTTAGAAAACTGATCTTGGTCAATCTGGTTACAAAAGGCAGTGTCCATTCATGATACCCTTCTCTCAATTAAGCCAAGTAGACTTTTTTCCAATGTGTGGCTCCCATCTCTACGTTTGAATCATGATATTTAGGGAAGGAATGATTCTCTTCATCCCAATGACTCGATAGCTGAGTCTGAGTGACTCAGCCATTTGAAAACTAGCTTCTTCATTGTGCTGATGTTGGTGATTGGAGGTGTGGTTTGGAAAGGATCATGTGGAGAACAGCTCCGGAACATAGACTCACTTGATAGGCAGGGAGAGACATATGATGTCTTTTAGTTTACCATCTAAACCTTCTGTTTACATCATCTTGGCAGCTCCTGGGGCCCTCCCCTATTTTCTATGTGAACTGACAAGATCACAGCCCTAGGGGGTACAGTACATTGCACTGCAGGAGAGACCACCTAGGCAAGATGGGATGCCTTTAGGCAGACAGACACCTGCCAAAGCACCACTGCCTGTTACCTCTCTCCTTGCTGGGTGATAGATCAGCATTATGAAGCCCATTCATTACAGCTCAGATTCTCTGATAGAGGGAATAGTTCCTTGAGCACTGTCACCCAGAGGAAAACTCTGTCCTTTATCTCCCTGTGCATTTCTCATTGCTGGCATCCATTGAGTAATATCTCTGCTCCATATATATGGGATAAATGTCCATGGAAATAGTCGTGGTAAAGGATGACATGTCACCCAATAGAGCAGAGGCACTTCTGAGGCATTCATCTCCTCCTGTTGTTGATTCCTGATCTGCCTATGGCATCATCTTTCTCAGCAAATGGCCTGTAATCTACTTCTGGGGAGTTTGCTCTCTGTACTCAACTCAGAGGTCTGACTTACTATAAGCTCTTCTAGTCAATAGTATGTCACAGAGTCATAGACTGTCATGGCTGGGAGTGACCTCAGAACATAAAGAGTTAGAACATAGAAGGTGAAAGATGGAAGCAGACTTAGAAAACAAAGCGTCAAAACAGAATATTAGAACTGGAAAGGGCCAGCTGATTCAACCTGTTCATTTGAAAAATGAAGAAACTGAGTCTTAGACAGGTGAGACGACTTACCCAACATCCCTAGACCATCAGAAACAAATCTAGGACTGGAATTCAGAACTCCATACTTGTCATTCTATGCTCTCCCACTGAGACATAATTCCCTCTTTGCCCTCTTCTCCAGAATGTCCACTACATTATTAACACCATGGATTAACTAAATTAAGGGTTTCTTTCCCTTACTATGTCATACTCACTCACTTGAAATTTCACTAGCAGGCCTGGGAGAAGACACAGCGTGAAGCCAGAGACCACCTGAAGAGGGAAGCAATAAAGAGTAAGCATGGGAGAAGTCATTAGCTGAGCACTGCACCTGTATGTCCAAGAGTGTTTGTTTGTTTGAGAATCACTTTCCAGGATTGTAGCTATCACGACTAATGCATTTATTCCTTTCAGGCTGGTGCATCAAATGTCAGACTGTGAGACTGCTTAGGAGACGACATTTAAGGCCCTTTATAATTCTGGGTGGGACTGATCACTGCTTTCTACCTATTCCCAGGATCTTTTCTGTTTTAGTGTAGATACCAACAAGAGATTATCTCAGAAAAGAACTAGGAAAATTAGAGAATTAGAGTATGGAGGGAAAAAACTTAGAACATAGACTGTTAGAGATGGGAGAAAATTACATAAAACTAATATTTAGAACTAAAAAATATTAAAACAGAATTAGAAAGGCTTTTAGAAGCCATTTTTTTTCAAACCATTATCACTCTACCTCCCCCTCCTTTCCAATACAGAGCAGCACCTCTCTGTAGCCTCCTCAGAGGCAGAATGCATACACATTCTTTCTAAACTTTATCAACAGTAAACATCAATAATGAATATTTATCAAGCACATACTCAGTGCAGAGCTGTTATCTGGGGAGGATAGGGCTATCCAGTTAAGTCATCACCAATTCACGTAATTCCTATAAACTCCTTGATGAAATCCCCACATAATGTGTCCAGGCTTGAAAGGGTTATATCTTTCATTCCCTTACCTACTTGTTGAGTTCCAGCTCACAGAGATGAGTCCAGTGAACTGCATTTATCAGGACTTGTATCTCCATATTTGATCTCTCTTTTCATAATGCCCATAATCTGCTATTTTCCCCCTTGCCCTACATTTTTACAATGCAGTCTTTCTTTCCCCATCTGGCTCCCATTCCACCATGTTTCCTGCATCACCCCAAAGGCTCCGGAAAGACTTCCTCTTCATCTGTATAAAACACACACACACACACACACACACATATACACACATACACATATGTATGTGTGTATGTATGTATGTGTCCCTCAAAGCAACAAATATTTGAAATCAATGAGATCATATCTTTGTTAAAGCCCCTTTTCACTTGATATTAACGTCATGTTGGAAGCTCAAGAAAGGCTTTGTGTTTTGTGCAGTGCTGAAGAGGGATATGCACACATTCACACAAAGTCACAATATACCAACACTACCCCTTGCAACAAATAGCAGCCAAATTAGAAAGAAAACCAAAGAGAAATGTAAGGCTATATTTCAGTAATGGTGAATGAGGGCCCCTTTATTTCTAGTGCCACAGAGTTGCAGAGAGACAGAAATCAATGCAGAGTACTATGTCCTGGATCAGCACATTTTAAAACAAAATGTACCTTTGTATCTAAAAATCTGAGAGCCATGAATATTTAACAGAAAGAGAAAAGAATGATTTTGTCAGTGGGTAAAACAAAGTCCCTTGGAAGCTTAAATTCTGCTCACTTCTAATAGCTACTCAGCTCAGTAAACAGAGTGAGTCATTCATTGGGATGGAGGGAGAGAGGACAGGGTGTAGAGGCTGGAATGGGGGGCAGTGCACCTCAAAATCTTAGGGAAAGGGCTGGATACAATCTGGGGGAAAAGCAGAAAGGAGTTTTACGCCAGCTAGTGGTTGTGATCTCAAATGGACTTGGGGAAAAAGCAGCTGGATACTGCCTAAGAGATGAATTTTCAAAATCCAGCCCCCACAGTGAGGTGGCGAAAGCGGTGAAAGGTAGGTATGAAAGAGAGTGTGCCTGAAACAGCAGAAAGATCTGACAAGCTTGCCTTGTTGTCTTTGTGAATGTTAAGCGTCCAGCTAAATTTCTCTGAGCCTCTGTTCTTATCTGTAAAAATGGTAGTAATATCAGCTCTTCGTTTCATAGAAAAATCTTGGGATGAGTGAAATCTGTTTGCTGAGATCCATGGTAAATATTTGATAGTTAAGTCTGAGGCCACAGAAGGGAATATTTAAATAGCTCACCATCCCCCCAAAGAGAAGTTTCTTAATGTGGTATAATTCAAGACTTTTAGCATAGCCCTTCCCCTGTCATTATGACTCAGATGATACTCCCAGGAGCTCCCTAGTACCAGAAACCAACTTCCTGGAGGCTAATGATATATTGATTCTTTTGTGTATGAAGCCTACACCAGAGAAAATGCTGGATCTAGCAGGATAGTATGGTATAAACAGGTATACAGCTGAATTAAGCTACACTAATCACAAGATTGGTTGCTCCCCAGTCTGGTTTTATATCTGTCTTCCTATGGAGACTTGACTGACATTTTCTCTCTTAAATTTCACAGTCTAATCTTGTAGTGCTGCATGCAGGCTATGGTATCGTGTAGTGAAACAAACATTGGATTAGAAGTGAAAAGAGTTAGGTTCTTTTGGGGTGCTCTGACCCTAAGGACCTTTATGGTGTAATGCAATGAACAACATAGATGAATGAATAAGTGAAGGGAGGGAAAGAAAGAAAGAGAAGAAGGAAGGAAGGAAAGAATAAGTATTTATTAAGCATTTCAATGTGCAAAGAATTGTACTAAGAATTTAGGCTAGGTGGCACAGTAAATAATGCTGGGCCTGGAGTCAGAAAGACTTACCTTCCTTGTTCAAATCTGGCCACAGACACTTACTAGATGTGTGACCCTGGGCAAATCACTTAACCGTTTGCTTCAGTTTCCTCATCTGTAAAATGAGCTGGGGAAGGAAATGGTGAGTCACTCTAGTATCTTTACCAAGAAAACTCTAAATGGGTCACTAAGAGTCAAAACCAACTGAAGTTACTGAACAACAACAACAACAAATAACTGAGGATACAAATAAAAAATAAAACAAATCCTGCTCTTAAGGAGCTTCCCATTCTAATTCAGGAAGACAACTTTTCACACATGGAAGGTTTCAGTGGCAAGTCAGATGGAAAGGTACCCTGGTCCTTAGGGTGCAGTGACAAAAGAGACACCCCAGAGCATTAGACCTGGAATAAGAAAATCTGAGTTCATATTCTTGCTTTTCCATTTTCAAGCTGTATGATTTAGGGCGAGGCACTTAGACTCTTCGGGCCTCAGTTTCTTCATCTGCATGCAGCATCTGGTGTACTCCCTCATCACGCCTACACAGGGTCCCAAACTGGTTTACCTAAATTCAAGATACTCCATGGGTCCAAAACCATTCATTAAAAAAAGAAAAAAAGAAAGAAAGAAAGAAAGAAAGAAGAAAGGCGGGGGGAGACCCCACCAATAGATTTGTTTTGTGATTTACTCAGAGGACACAGTTTGTTTAAAGAAAAGATATTTAATGAAATATCACAGTTAAGAGAAGTGATAATTGAACATTTCCCTAGGGCACGTTCTTTCAGAAATGTAGGCACTATCAATGTGAAGGGCAGACGTAGCCACAGAACAAATGCAGAGAGGTATGAAAGGAACTCATGTGGCCAGGAGACACACACATAGATTAATATGTAGATATATAGCATATATGTCCAAGGTAATAATCAATAAACATTTATTTAAGTGCTTACTATGTGCCAAGCACAGTACTAAGCAAAAGAGACAAATTACCGTCCTTACATACAAGGAGTTTACAATCTAATGGAGGAGACAACATGCAAACAGATATGTGCAAAGTAAGCTGTCTATGGCATAAATAGGAAACAATTACCAGGATTCAGGTTTGTGGAGGGACAAAGCTATTTTCTGAGCATGTTATCACACTATTCCCTGTTGGTCTGGTGTGGTATTCAGTCTCGGCCTCATGTGTGGTTGCTGCAAGATATGTGAAGCAGCATCTGGCGTACAGAGCTCCCCGTTGTTCTCTTGCAGCAGCTGTTGACTGGTCCTCCTCTGGTCCTGTGGCTGTTGCTAGTTGTGGTTGATTGCTGCCAGGCATGAATTCACTGGGCATGAGGCTGAGGAGCTTTCAGTTTCTGGAATCACCTGGAGTCCTGAACTCAGGTGTTACTCGTTCCTATAAAAGACAAAGTGAACCCTTCAATCTGTCTTTACTTCAGAGCACAGGGGCTTAAGCTATAGTTTATGCATAGTCATTGGATTAGAAGAAAATCCTTAGCCACCTTTTTTCCTTCCCCATAAGAAAAATATTTCAATCCTTAGAAACTTGACTGTGATAAATTTTTCTTCTCCAAAAGGAAAATCCTGGTCCCAGGGATCAAGTTCATCTATATCATAGAGCTACAGAGCATCCACAAGTAGTAAGTTTATGTTTTAAACACTAGTTCTCCTTACCAAAGGCAACACCTCTGCCCCAATCCCCTGTCTGACTTAAAGTTAGAAAACTCTTTGTGCATGTCTGTGTGTGTGTGTGTGTGTGTGTGTGTGTGTGTGTGTGTGTATGTTTTAAACTCCAGGTTAATTGTTGATTGCCAAAGAGCAACCCTCTAGAAACATTTTAGTGGTATCAGATATATTAGTGTTTTCCTATTGAACAAAACACCAAGGATTGTCTAAATTTGTCCTATTCGTAACCCTAAGATCATGTTTGGTCTCCTATATAAATAAATGTGGGACTGAAAGGCAGAGAAATAACAATCTCTTAGTAGAATTACTTCACAATATCATAGCCCACCTCATTGCAAGTGAGATTTTCTTTCTGTTTGTTTTACAGAGAAGTAAACTTAGTATTTGAGATGTTAAATGAGATGTTAAATGACTTGCCCAGATAACACAGCTTCTAATAACTTGAGGTAGTATTTGAGTAAGGTTTCCTAAATTCCAAATTCAGTTTCTGAGACCATCTACCCCTACCCCACTACCTCTCAGTTGTAATCATTCAAATTGACATAACACGTTAAGTTTTACAAAAGGCTTTTCCAGTAAAACCCCAGTTTAGTTGATAGGAACTGGATTGGATTGGATATAAGGTAGGTGAGCTCTCTCCCTCCCCCCTCCCTCTTTCTCCCTCTTTCTCCCTCTCTCTCCTTCCCTCCCTCCCTTCAGAACTTTTATAGCACTTAATGTTTTTACTTACATATTTAAAGTTATTTACTTACTAGAGGCATCTGTGGTATGGCTGAAAAGGTTTTGGATATGATGTCACAAGATTCGGGTTCAAGTTTAGCCTTGTTATGTTAAGCAAATCAATTTACCTCTTTAAGCCTCCATTTCCTCACTTGTGAAATTGTAATAATAATCCTTACATTGTTCAACAAACATCTATCAAGCACCTGCTACCTTTGTAGAGTAGTATATGCCTGTCAGCTATAAATCTTGTTTTCTGTGGCTTCATCTGTTAACTCCGTCTTCCCAGCTGGATTGTAAGGTCTTTGAGAGCAGATAGTCATGTATTTCCAACTCCTGGACATGTTTATGTACAACATAAAGACTTTTTTTTATTATTTCTAGTTGTATGTACAACATAAAGACTTTTTTAGATTATTTCTGGTTAGAATACTCTCATTTGTAAAGAAAGAAGATGACTTTCTCCTCTCCAATTCATTTTCAACAGAGCGTTAAAGTGACCTTCCTAAAGTGTAAGTCTGACCAGGACAACCCCAATCTCTTACTCAAATTCTAGTGGCTCCCTATCACCTCTAGAATCAAATATAAAATCCTCTATTTGGCATTCAAAGCCTTTCATAATTTGACTCCTTTCCAAGTCTTCTTATACATTATATATCACCATGTAATCTACAGTACAATGCCATTGGTCTTGCTATTCCTTGAACAAGAAATTCCATCTACTGACTTCAGGTATTTGCATTGTCTGTCCCCTATGCCTACAATTCTCTCTGTCCTCATCTCTGCCTCCTGGATTCCTTCAAGTCTGTTAAAATCCCACCTTATACAAGAAACCTTTCCTGATATCCCTTTAATGCTAGAGCCTTCCCTCCACTGTTAATCTTCAACGTAACCTATGTCTCTCTCTCTCTTTTTTTTTTTTTGGTACATAGTTGTTTGCATGTTGTCTCCCCGTTACACTGTCCTTGGAATTAGAGATTGTATTTTGCCTTTCTTTATACCTCTAGCACTTAGCACAGTTCCTGGCATGTAGGCGGCACTTAGAAAAGATAAGAGGTACACAGGGATGGAGGGTATTTTTTAAAAATGCTATTTTAATACTCCAAAATCTTTTGTTGGTTCTGATTTTGTTTGGATATGATTTTTTTGGTTCTGATCCTTTTTCTACAAATCAATAATATGAAACTTCAGCCTTAGTACTATAGCAATTAATCAACAAGCATTTATAGGGTTGTTACTGTGTTCCTCCCACTAGGTTAAGAACTGGAGATTCAAAGAGAAGACAAAACTAGCCCCTGTCCTCAAAGTGCTTTTGTTCTAACGGGGAAGACAGTCCATATAAATAGGACCATATAAGGCCCATATAAGAAGCAAAAATAGGTTCATATAGGAAGTCAGAGGGAAGGTAGCCTTAGAGGGAAGCATGTAGTTTTTAGGATGCTCTGAAATCATCACCCTGTAGCCAACTTTTCCTGGTTAGCCTTTCTGAATTTAATTATTCTGACAGAAATATTGCCTCCTTATACTTGTTGCCTGTGAGAGCTTGCTCTCAAGCTCTCATAATGGCATAGCCATTGAGAAACTATGATCATCTCTAGGCCAAAACGATATATTGGAAATGGTCTAATTTAGATTTAGGCCTTCTCAAAAATAGGAGGTGGATAATACAACCTCTGAAAGTTCTCACTAAGCCTGTAATTTTCTGTATTCTTAGCTGAGAGGGTAGAGGCTATGGGCTCTCTCTGGTTACAGGATAATGCCAAGTGCTCTCCTATCTACCTAGCATTTCCTACCTAGTCTTTCTTAGTGTATAGTCTATATTTAAATGCTACATCTGCTTCAAGCCTTGCTGGAGGCAATCATGACATGAACCAAGTATTAACTAATTAAGAGGGATCAATTCAGACTGTCAAAAGAACACTGATTTTTGTGCAGGCCCAATGAGAATTTATGAAACCTGTAAATGCCTATTTTTCATCATCTAGTGGTAAAGCAGATGCTTCACTCCAAGGCAAGACTCAGTTTTGTACTCAGGACTTTTTCAGATGACTCTAGAAAAATACAGAATTCTCATTAAACATCACTAACCCTGAGGCCATCAGGATCCTTGGTTATACTGGAGTAAAATGCTGGTATTTGGAGGAAGTCAGGAAAAGTATTTGGGCTCTCTCCAAGGATTCTATTCCACCCTCAGGCAATCAGAGGAGAAGCTAAAGCAGTTTTATAAATGGACACTTGACACCCATCAATTATCCACCTAAGCCGACTAATTCCTCTTTATGGCTTCTTGGAGGTCCAACTACAGCAAAGCTACCATCAGTGTGAAGGTTGGCTTTGTATCAGTTGAAATATGGGAGCAACCCAGGAACCAAAGAATAATGGAGGCAACAGATCTCTCTTTAGTAAAGATGGAGATACTGAGCCCAGCATCTTTTATTTACTTAGATGGAATTAGGCCCTATGAGTGTCCTAAGGCAATGGTTTGAAGCTCATGAGGGAAGAATGATCATGTATTCCACTTTAAAATATCCAGGTTATGGCAGGATAGAAATCCTAATATAATCCTGTGCTTAAAAGTATTCAGTGGCTATCGAACAAACTTTGAACTTCTCTGTCAGTCAAGGACATTATAATCTGTTGACACCCTAACTTCTTAGACCTATATCATATTGCTTCCTTCTCAAAGGGTAACAACTCTCGCCCCAAATATGTCCTAGGTTTTCCAACCTCTGTGCCTTTGTTCATACTACTCCCTATACCTTGGATGCCCCTTTCTCTACGATGTTGCATGTTGATTCCTAACTACCCTTTAAATTTCAACTCAAATATTACCTCTTCTAGAGAGCCTGTCCTGATCACTTGAA
Source organism: Vombatus ursinus (assembly GCF_900497805.2). Taxonomy (NCBI): domain Eukaryota; kingdom Metazoa; phylum Chordata; class Mammalia; order Diprotodontia; family Vombatidae; genus Vombatus; species Vombatus ursinus. Next base: position 6,122,148 of record NW_020954564.1, on the reverse strand, counting down.
TTGATAATGACCTTGCCCCTAAGACCTCAATACTTTTACATTTCTTTAATTTGCTTATCAGAAAAGTTACAGTATCATTCAGTGGAAATAATACTAAATCTAGATTCAGCGTTTTTGTTTTGTAGTCATTTAAGTCATGTCGAAATAATACTAAATCTAGATTCAGTGTTGTTGTTGTTTTCTAGTCATTTAAGTCATGTCCAACTCTACATGACCCCATTGGCCACGTTGTCAAAGATATCAGAGCCATATGTCATTTCCTTCTCCAGCTCATTTTACAGATGAGGAAACTGAGGCAAACAGGGTTAAGTGACCTGCCCAGGGTCATATGGCTAGTAAGTCTCTGAGGCCAGATTTGAATAAAGAGGATGGGTCTTCCTGACTCAGGCCAAGCACTCTATCTACTGTACCACCTCGATGCCCTGAGTCAGAATACCTAGGTTCAAATTCCTGTCCTTTTCTCCTTGCTTATCTCTGTCTTCTGGCTTCCCTTCAATACCAAAATTCCATCTTCTAAAGGAAACCTTTCCTAATCTTTCTTAATTCTAGTGCCTTCATTGGGTTGATTATTCTCAATGTATCCTGCATAGAGTTTGTTGTATATGTGTTTGCTTGTCTCCCCAATAATATAGCGATCCCCTTGAAAGCAGGAACTGTTTTTACCTGTTTTGTATCCCCAGCATTTAGCACAGTGCCTGGAACATAGTAGACAATCAATGTTTATTGATTGATTGAGAAATACTTACAACTTGTTTCAGCTGGATGAGGCAGCTAGGTGGTATAGTAGAGAAGGCACTGGGCCTGGAGTCAGAGATGGAGGAAAGATCACTTAGGAAGATGTGTTCAAATCCAGCCTCAGATACATGTTAGCTGTGTGAGTCCTAGGGAAGTCATCTAACTTCTTTCTATTTCAGTTGTCTCATATGTGAAATATGGATAATAGCACCTAATTCCCAGAGTTTTGCAAGGGTCAAATGAAAAAATACTTATAAAGTGCATGCACATAGTAGGTGCTTAATAATTGTTTCCTTCCTATGAGACTCAGTTTTTCTTTTTGTTCTGTTTTAATATATAAAATGAAAGTGTTAGACTAGATGATCCCTGAGTTCCCTTCTAGTCTGAAATCTCAGATCACTGATGCTATAATATTAAGCTCACTAGATTGTAAGCCCCTTTAGGGCAGGAACTATCTTTTGCTTTTCTATGTATTTTCAGAGTTTACCACAGTGCCTGGCTTATACTAATCACTTAATAAACACTAATTGACTGACTACGATTCTAACATTTTATATCTTTGTGCCTTAACATCCTGTTACATAAGTTCAATAGGGGTAAAGGCCTTGTGTAATCTAAATTCTGTATATTTCCTAGTAAATCAACAGAGCATAGGGTTCTAGGATAAAACTCCAGGCCTAGAATTCTGAAGACCTGAATTAAAATTTGACCTCAGACACTTACCTGCTCTGTGAACCCAAACAAATCACTTAACCTTTATCTACTTCAGTTTCCTCAACTGTAAAATGAGAACAGTATGTACCTCTCAGGGTTATTGAGAGAATTGAGATAATATTTGTAAAGTGCTTAGCACAGCAACTGGAACATAGTAGTTGCTTAATAAATATTTCCTTTCTGCCTTCCTTTTTTCTTTCCTTCTCTCCTTTCTCGCCTTCCTTCTTTCTTTCCCTTCTTTCTTCTTTTCTTCCTTCCTTCATCTTTTTTTTTTTTTTTGGTTAGGCAATTAGGGTTAAGTGACTTGCCCAGGGTCACACAGCTAATATGTGTCTAGAGTTTGGTCTGAGGCCAGATTTGAACTCAGGTCCTCCTGATTTCATGGTCGGTCCTCTATCTACTGCACCACCTAGCTGCCCCAATTCCTTCATCTTTCATACATAATAGGTGTTGATATATATTGTCAGAGAAACTTCATCTTTGATAAGGTGATGGCCTAGGGTTTGAGGAAAGTGATGTTAGCAAATTATTTGATTTTAAACTACATAGTAACCTCGTTTTACCCCTCCCCCAACACCCCCTAATTGGGAAGGTTAACAATTCTAAACTCAGCTTCCCTGCATCAGCATCACTCTAAGTTCACTATTAAAAGTGGGTGATGACAGCCCAAAAAAACACAACCTTTGGCTGCATTGAGAAGATCATGAGATCACAGTATTTTAGACATAGAACTGAAAGAAAACCTCTCATTTTATAGTTGAGGAAACTAAGGCCCAGGGAAAATAACTGGCCTACCGAGAGTCGCACAAAGGAGTAAACAATATTAAGGAGCTAGAGACAATGGCATACAAAGATCATTTGAAGAAACTAAACATACTTGGCCTGGAGATGAGATGGCTCAAGGAAGACTTATTCACAATTTTTGAAGATATGAATGGTTGTCAGGAGGAAGATAGATGAGACTTGTTCAACATGTCCCCCAAGAGCAGAAACAAGAACAAATAGTGAAAGCAGAGATGTAATACAGTGCAGTGGAAAGCCTCTTGAATTTGGAGCCTGCTAAGACCTGAATTCTATTCTGGGCTCTGCTGCTCTGGTCCTTATGACTTGGACAAGTCATTTTTTCCTTCACTGGGTGTCAATTTCCTCATTCCTAAGAGGAACAAGGTGAACTAGATCAGCACTTCTTAAACTTCATGACCACATATGTGGTCGTGAAAAATTTGAGAGCAGTAAAAGGTTTCTGAGTGTGCAATGACCAGAAATTAATTAAAAATCAAACACATAATGCATCTGAGGCATTTCTGGCAAAGTTTGCTGTTGCTGTGTTGTGCAATTTCACTACAGTCTTGTTCTGAACACAAAGCACGTGCATTTGTCACTGCACATGCCCTCAGGTCATGGAACACCAACCAACACTGCCAAAAAGGACAACGGGTCACAAGTGGAACAAAATTAAAAGCCCTGAACTAGACGATCCCCATGGTCTAAATCTAAGTTCCCAAGTTGAAAAGAGGAAGATCTTTGTTCAATGTAAGGGAAAACTGCTCTTTTACGTTAGAGCTTTCCAAAGGGAGAACAGACTGTTCAGGGACATAGCATTTCCCTATAATTGGAGGTGTTCAAGCAGAGACTGAATGCCCGCTATTCAGGGATTTTGGAAAGGAGAGTACCTACTCAGGTAGAGGTTAAACAATATGGTCTCTCTTCTGAACGTGAGGTTCTATGATTCAGTGGGGAGTATGGTGAAATATGTCCTGGGAACGACTAGTTCCAGTAAACTCTTTTATATAGTATCACTAAATAACTAGTTTACACAATATCTTAGTTTAAAATATAGATATATTATATTTATATACATATATACATATATAATATATAATTATATGAATGTCATTTAAATATAGATATACATATCCTTTATATATGTATGTGTGTATATATATCCATATATATATATATATCTTTAATATTGTTTACTCCTTTATGCCATCCTAGGTAGGCCAGGACTGTTTCCTGGGCCTTAATTTCCTCAATTTTATGTGTGTGTGTATGTGTGTGTATATATATATATATAATACAAATATATACACACACACTATATATATATATAATGTATGTATATATAATATATATATATACACATACATAATAAGCACTTATAATCTTGGTCAGACTGGACTTTGCAAACAGAATAACTCCTTATCATACTGATATGATTTTGATATGATTTTGTAGGCTAGTTGGCAAAGGCAGTAGGATAGCTCAGATCAAGTATGAAGTCATGCTCTCATCTTTCCTCTCTTTCCTCTTTCATTTCCACATCCAATTACCAAGTCTTATAGATTCCTCTTCCACATTATGTCTCACATGATATATAAAATATTGTTCTACCTCGGGCCCTTGTCATTTTAGGACTATGAAAGTAGCCTCCTAAGGGTTATCCTTATCTCCAGTCTCCTCCCTCCCATCTATCCTCTGCATAGCTGCCAAACTGATATTCCTGAAGTACAAGTCTGACCATACCACAAATCTATTTTAGAAGCTTCAATGGCTCCCTATTACCTCTAGGATAAAATAAAAATTACTCTGAAATTTTAACCTTTTCACAATATGGTTCCAACCTATCCTTCTAGACAGATCACCTAATACTCCCCCTCTGCCTCCAGCCAATCTTGATGTTTTACATGTAAAACATTCCATCTTCCTCTTACTGGTCTTTGCCCAGCTAACCCCTATACCTGAAATTCTCTCCCTGTTCTCCTCCCACTGCTAAAAACTCTACCTCTTTTTAAGACAGCTCAAATGATACTTTTTACTAAAGGCCTTTCCTAATCCCATTCCCCTGCCCCCCCCCCAATATATTAGTGCTATGATAACTTTTAAAATTATGCTTGCCATCCCTCTCCTTCCCCGGTAGAGTACAATCTCCTTGACTTCATAGACTTGTTAAATATTTGTTGAATTGAATTGAATCAGTAGACTGAAGCTGCCAGTTTCAGATCCAGGGATGCAATCTCTCCTTTCTAAGAGACAAGTGAAATCTGCTATTGCCCTGTTAGCTTAAAGTCCATGTTTTATTGTTGATGTTTTTACTCCTATAACTTTTTTCAGAAAGGCAAAAAAAAAAAAAGCTAACACACTCAGCTATTAGATTGGAGGAGAGCAAAAATTCTTCCCCACTTATTTCTTCAGAGTGGTCTTTCTGTTTGTCAGAGATTTGTCTGTATTTGACTCTCCTCCCCAGTAGTCTTTGTCCCAGCAGCCAAGTTTTCTGCAACAAAGAGCAAACAAGGCTTTCTAGCTAACTAGTGCCTTAATTCTGTTTTTTGCTTTGGTTGCTGTTGGGCTTTTTTTTTTTTTTGTTTTGTTTTGTTTTGTTTTTATTGTTCACTAAGATGTCTGCCAGATACTGTTCCCTAGCCAGGGACTAAAAAGTCAATTTAGCTCCCAGTTTAATTTCTGGCACCTGAGCTACAACTGGCCATTATGTACATTTGGGCTCCTGGGTTTGGAGACCCAATGCTGTCAATAATAAAATCCATTTTCTTTCTCAAGTCAACGAGTGGGAGGGGAAAAGGCACTAGAACTCCCAGACCTAACCTCATTCCTCCTTTTATTTATGTATGTGTGCCTCTCAAGACCTTTTCAGTGTTTGAGCTTACCTTCCACTCACCTTCCACAGCCAGGTCTGTTGCTAGGTTCTGAGACATATGCAAAAATAAAAATAGAAAAATATACAATTTATGCCCTCAAGGGACTTACATAAAAGAAAGATTAGAAAAACACAAGAATAAGCAGAATATAATTGAGACTATGACAAGTAAGGTCTGGTTCTAATACCAACTGACCAGGATCAAGTGGTTTTGTTTCCCTTTTCAGAGCTCAGTTTCCTCATCTGTCGAGTGGGAATAATAACACTTAGAGCTTCCACTTCACAGGTTCTCGAAGGAAGTGCTTTCTGAAATATAAGGTGCTGCCTGAATGTGATCAGTCAGTCTAAGTAAATAAGATAAATACAAAGTATATAGCAAGTCAGAGCTGGAAGGGACATTCGACACTATTTAGCTGAACTTTTTCATTTTATGCACATGAAAACTGAGATCTAAAGAGGGAAAATGATTTGCCTAAAGTCAAGCAAGTAACAAAACTAGGATCCTATTGCAGATTTTCTGACTACAAATTCAGTTCACTTTTCACATTCCCATGATGTGGTTCAAGATCAGGAAAATTTTTTTACAATGTCGGTATCATTTCCAACTGGAAAAATCAGGAAAGGTTCCATGGAGGAGATATTTGGTCTTGCTCATCATTGATGGGTAGCCTATCAACATTCAGAACTGGGGCGCAAGGTTACCAGGGAGCTTATTTCAGGTACAGGGTAGGCCATGTAAAAAAATTATGAAATTGAGAAAGTGGAGGATAAATGTGTGTGGTATATCTTGGGGTTTTCTTGGGGCAAAGATACTGGAGTAGTTTGACATTTCCTTCTCCAGCTCATTTTACAGATGAGGAAACTGAGGCAAACATGGTTAAGTGATTTGCCCAGGGCCATACAGCTAGTAAGTGTCTTAGGTTAGATTTAAACTCATGTTTTCCTGACTCCAGGCCCAGTGCTCTATCCACTGAGCCACCTAGGTATCCAGGACCATATATTAGTTTAAGGTAAAAATATAACTTTTTAAGGTATAGGATCATTGTGATGAGACTGGTACCTGTCTACAAGTATAGGGAGCATTAGTTTATTCCAGAGTCACCTAAGGATAAGAATTGAGGGTGCGATTAGCACAGTCAAATGCTTCCACTTAATCAAAACTCACATTATAAATCAGTTATTGCATCTTTTCCCTGTCCCAATAATAGCCTAATGAAACTGGAATTATTAGCTTCAGTTCTCCCTCAAAGTGTACAATTTGCTCCATTGTAATTAGTCTGGCCCTGGAGCGAGTGGATGATTAAGGGGTGTTTTTGTCAGGATTTTATCATCTGAGATTTCAAAGACAACCAGGCCTTAATATTTTGTCTGGGCCACTGTAAAATGTTCGATAGGCAATTCAGCTAGAGAAGACACTACGGCAGTTATTTTAAATATGAAGAATTCTTTAGAGCTCCCAAAGACTTTACAATAACAATCATCATTATGAAAAAATATAAAACATGAATAAAATGGATTCTGTATCTCGTGAGAGCCCAATGAAGACTAAATGAGGAGATGAGAGCTTCCTCCATGAAGTCTTTTTGCCTACATTATGCCATGGGAACGTCTCCCTACTCTGACTTCATTGTATATGTCACTATCCGGGCACTTAATCTCAATATCATAGGACTTGGAACTTGACTTGGAAGACAGCAACACATTTCCTGCTCTCATTTTACAGATGAGAAAATTGAGGCCCAGAGAGATTAAGTGACTTGTGCAATTTCATACATGTATTAAGTGGCCAAGCTCAAATTGGAATATTATTCTTCTGACAGTGTTCTGAGTCAGCTAAGGGTCTCAGTGGATAGATCACCAGGATTGCAGTCAGGAAGATCTGAGTTTAAATTGAGCCACAGACACATTCTAGCTGTGTGACCCTGGGCAAGTCACTAAACTGCTACCTGCCTCCGTTTCCTCCATTGTAAAATGAGGCAAATAATATCACCTCATATTTGTACAGTGCTTAGCATAGTACCTGGTGCATAGAAGGTAATAAACGTTAGCTGTTCTTACTATTACTTTCCAGAGTTATTGTGAGAATTAAATCAGATAATTTTTATAAAGCATTTAGCACAGAGTTTGGCACATACTAGATGCTTAAGAAATTGTTATATCCTTTCTTCTAATATCAAACCAAGTGATTTTTCTATTACCATATACGAAGTTTTGTCTCATTAAAAAAAAAATCTCCTGACCTGTCATTTCCTTGTGGGGTGGAAACTTAATCTGGAACATATTGGTAATTTTGTAGTCTTCGAGAATATCTGGAGTTTACTCGCCCATTATCATATAGCTAGTATGTGTTCAGAAACAGGACTTGAACCCAGGTCTTGCCATATCCAAGAATGTCTCCCAATATACTACATATCAAGCTGCTTCTTCTGCCTCATATAATGCCTTGTAAAGTCAACTAACCTTTTCAGGGTCATTTAGTCTTTCCAGTTGAGTTAGGAGCTCTTTTGTGCACAGGCCATGTCTTTTATTTCCTTGCATATCCCAGAACACCAAGAATAATGTTTCATATGCAAAAGGGTGCTGAATAAATATTTGATACATTGAATTGGGTAGAACAAAGAGAAAACTCAGGAAAAAAGCTTAAAGATACCTTTCTTTCTAATTAATGAAAAAAACTCAGGGGTGTCTCACAAGAGGCAGAAATGTCATAGTATGGGGTAGAGAGGAAGAGGAGGAAGAAGGGAAAACTCATGCTACTAGTGGTTCTGTATGTATCTTGCTTCCCTGATGTAGTGGACACAACACTGGGAAATCTGCGTTCCCTGCCCAGCCTTATTTCTATTCCTTGCATGACCTAAGACAAGTCACTTCCTCTCTGGAGAACTTAGTTTTCTCATTTGTAAAATTAGAGGATTGGAAGCTCCTTCCAGTTCCATGATTCTATGAAATTCAAAGACACTGTTGTTTTCCATGTGGCTGCATTTCTAAGATCTTTTTGCAGAGTTAACATAATCAAAGTCCTTTTGATGTAATGCTGCAGAGGTAATCTTGGGCTGCAGGAGAAAGAAAGAGAGAAAGAAAGGTAAATGCAGGCAGATAAAAGAATCCATGACACACATAAAAGCAGAAATGGTAAACAGATAGACAAGGAGTCATGGCAGACAGACACAAAAGAGAAGTCATTCCAGACAGACAGACAAGAGAAGCCATGTTTAAGATAAATCTTAACATTCAGACAAGATAAACCATAACCAACAAAGAAATAACAAATACGATGTGAGAAGAAACCATGATGTATAGATAAATAAATAAGTGAAGATATGACCAACAGAAGAAAGAAATCAAAGCATTCAGACCGAGGCAATAATGACAGACTTGGCAAGATAAAACAAATCATGACCATCCTCCAGAAATATCATTTAAGTACATACAATATGTATATACACATATAATACACACATGTTACATACATATATCATATAGATATACATATAAATCATATAATTGACAGCTAGGTGGCTCAGTGCATAGAGTTCAAGGCCTTGGGTCAGGAAAATCTGAGTTCACATATGGACTCCTACACTTACTGGTTTGTGTAGCTCTGGGCAAGCCACTTAAACTCTGTTTGCCTTAGCTTCCTCAACTGTAAAATGGGAATGCTAGCCCCTGTCTAGTGAAGTTGCTGTAAGGATCAAATGAGATAATCATTGTAACACACTTAGCACTATGCCTTGGCACATAGTAGTAGTAGTAGTAGTAGTAGTAGTAGTAGTAGTAATAATAATAATAGCTAGTTTTATATAGCTCTTAGGATAAGCCAGAAACTATGCTGAGTGCTTTACAATAATTATTTCATTGATCCCCAAAACAAGAGTAAAAGATAGGTGCTATCATTATTCCCTTTTTCATAGATGAGGAAAGTCAGGCAAACAGAGATTAAGTAATTTACCCAGGGTCACACAGCTAGTAAGTGTCTGAGGTCTAATTTGAACTCGGTTCTTCCTAATTCCAGGCCCAGCATTGTATCAACTGTGTGACTTACACAAATGCTTGTTCCCTTTCCCTTGTGGTATACAGATTCTTAAAAGTCGTGATTAATAGACAAACAACAGAAAGATAGCTTCCTCCCTGCTCCTGCCTCTCCCCTTCCCCCTTTCAATGTCTTAGATCTGATTAAATAACAGGAGTCATCTTACAGACCTGAAAGAAGGTTTCATGTGGGGCCAATCATCATCTCCTCGGTGTTAATTAACCTCTATCACCCTGACACTGTTACAGACACATGCAGTTCTCATTTCTGTGTCAAGGGCATAATTAACTCAGGCTGAATAAATCCAGATTCTTCTTAAAAAAATACACACATTGAATGTTGGACATGATCTAGAGCCCAGAACTGTTTGTTACCTGACCACTCAGAGGGCAGTGAGTGGGAGGCTTTGCAGAGATGTGGGAGATGATTACTTCATTTTGCCCAGGCCTCTTCAGCCAGCCAGGGAGCAAACCTGTGGAGGAAGAGAGGCCGTTGGCACCACATGGCAACAACCCAAGATGATTCCAGGAACCCCAGGGAACGCAGAAGTAAAAAGGGACCCATGGGGACTTATCTACATATCATGACTTTGGAGCTGCCTGTTGGGAGCCCACCTGAGCAACCAGGCTGCTGGTCTGGGATAGAGCCAAGGAAAGTACAGATGGTCTTTGAAGCCAGGCTATGTACAGTTTGGGCCCAGCCCAGGGATGACCCAGGGACAGGTGGCTGATATAGCATTTTGTTTAAGTCAGATAGATCATGGATGGCAGGTTGGGCAGTTAGTATCAAGAGTAGCTAAAGACCATAGGGCAGATTAGAGGCAGGCATGGATAAATGGTTGCTCCTCTGGGCCAAACGCCAATGTCTACATACCATAGATAGATAGATAGATAGATAGCTTCCTAGAAGCAACATTTCTTCGTGAGTGTTTGAAATACAGCCTGAATGCTCAGAGCCATAATCTCAGTCAAATGGCTCTACCTTGTTTCCTAGGTGTTAAAGTTAAAGTTCTCTGCTCTTCTTCATCTGCCCTAGGATTATCAGACCCCGAATAGGATGAAAGGGCTATGATTTGGTGGAAGAGTGACAGCATGGCTTAGTGTGTAGAGAATGGGCCTTGGAACCAGGAAGATCTGGATTCAGGATCCACCTTTGCAAGATACTGACTGTGAGACCCTGGGTAAGTCATTTAACTTCTCAGTGATCAAGGCACTTCTCTAAGGCTATACATTATAAAAAAAAAAAAAAAAAGGTATCATCCTGAAAGGTGCCCTCCTACAAAGTTTGAGGGAGTTTCCTCAAGCAAAAATTCCCTATATCAAGGAAATCTCAGGTCTAGTCCCTAGCTTGGTTTTATCATGGGTGTATTTTTGTGTGTGTGCATGCGTGTAATAGTAGTAGTAGTAGGGATAATGGGAGAGGGAAAATAACCAGTTGTCTTTTTAAAAAGGATTGTTGGGAGAGGTAGTAGTAGTAGTAATAGTACTAGTAGTACTAGCAGTAGCAGTAGGAGAAGTAGTGAGTATCATCATCGTTTTGTTCTTTTCCTAGATCAATAAAATTCAAAAAGAAATAGTCCTGGTATATGGGTCATGAACCTGCTGTTATTCTTTTGTTTAATGTTCTATAGACTGTTATCTATTGCCCAAGTGGATAAACACATTTTTTTTTCTTTAGCAGAGTAAAAGGATTGACTCTAAGCTCATCTTTAGCTTCCCTGAAAGTATCCTTGGGACAAGTGGTAGCAGAAAGAATAATGGAGATGATAACTGAATGAAGAAAAAATTAATATGTTCTTACTATGCACCAAGCACCGTGCTAAACCTTAGGGATACAAATATGAGCAAGAAGATAGTCCTTAATGACAAAGAGCTAGGAGAAGACAATGCATACAGTGGAGAGACAGGAAGAATTATTTTGAGAGAGAGAGAGGTCAGAGATAATGGTGACTAGAATAACATGAGAAAGGAAATCAGCATTTATTAAGTGCCTTGTATGCGTCAGGTAATCTTATAAGTGCTTTCCAAATATCTCATTTGATCTTGACAACAGTCCTGGGAGGTATGCAACATTATTATACTCACCTTATATGATAAATGTAGAGGACAATAAATGAATGAGTGACTTCATTGGTATAGGAAATGTATAGTTAAGGGAAGTCCTTCTACCATTGCAGTTGGGCACTGCTACTTCCGGTATTAGAGAGATTCCTAGAACAGGAAGAAGTTAAGTGATTTGCCCGAAATTATGTAAGCAGTATGTGTCTGAAGTAGGACTTGAGCCCAGGTCTTTCTGCTTTCAGACCAGCTCTCTAGCCCCTGTGCTATGCTGCACGGCACTGATCCACACCTAATGTATTTATGATCTAAATACTCAGTCTTACTCTTACATCTCTTTCAAAAACTCTTATTTATTATTACAGCTTATTTGATGATGATCACACTCTCCCCTCCAGAATATCGTAGGTCTTTTTCCTTTCTCATGGTTTGTAAATCTCAAGAAGATGAAGATAAGCAGTGAGGCTCCTTTAGCACATAAGAGAAAGGATAGAGCAAACAAGTACCAGTGGGAAGAGGAAGAGGAAGGTGAGGCTATTCATATTCAGCTTCTTCCTCACTATTATCTCACATTTAGAAATCGCCTTAAGATTTGCAAAGCAATTTCATCAACACTGCCCTGTGAGATAGGTACTGCAAGTATGATAATTCCTATTCCATAAACGAGGAAATCAAGACTCAGGGAGTTTATTTGACTTGTCCACATTTAAATAACTGATAAATTGAACCCAAGATTCAAACTCATATGTCTCTTGACTCCCTGTCCAGAGCTCTTTCCCCCAAAACAACAATAACTATGACAGAAAGCTCATTTACTAAGCACCTACTTTATGAAAAACAATGTGCTAATTTTGGCATTCTCTAAGGCAGAGTGGTACAGGGAAAAGAGTACTAGATTCAGAATTAAAGGATCTGAGTTCAAATCCTACCCTTACTCTTCAATCGCCTTTAGTCTTTTTTTTTTCCTTCTGTTCTGAAGACCTCTTGGCAGTCTCTTGAAGTCTACAAATCCCTTCTCAGAATAATGTTCCTTTCTTTTTTAATACATAAAATATATTAGGATTACAAAGAAAGCCTGTTATATTAAAATAGCATATATATTTATGTATATATATATATATATATATATACACATACACACACACACACACACACACACATATATATATGTATAAAGTCATAGTCCTTGGGTCAACAATTTTTGCAAAGGGTAGCCATTGATGCCTAAGGAAGATTATACAACTAATACATTTATCAGGCTATATAAAATGTATTTGGAAATTCATTGTTTATAAAGCCTGAGGATATTGTCCTTATATTTGTTATTGGGGAAATACCTAGGTAACAGATAGAGACCCTCTCAGCTCTCAAGAGAAATAAGACTATATTATTTTTATAAAGGAATGAAGTCATACCTAAAAACATTCCATGCATGTGTGATCATTAAATAAAAGAACGAACATTTGAAGGTGGGGAGTATGTGGAATAGATATTTATAGAATCACAAAATGTTACAGCTAAATGGAATCATAGAACATAGTATGTTTTAGTAGAGAGAGCCTTGAATTTGAAGTGTCTGTGTTTTAGTACTATCTCTGCCATATATTATTTATATAATTTGGACAACTCATTTTACTTTTCTGAATTTCATTTTTCTCATTTGTAAAACTGGGATAATAACCTTTGTTCTGATTACCTTAGGGAGGTGAGAAAAAAAGCCACTGGAGTGATATCTATTATATACTAATATCTTGAAAAATAGATGAATCAGTGAATTGGTCAAAACATTCTAGACAGTAATCTATTTCCAAATTATCCTATATAGAGTTTCTTTCTACATAGTTGTTTACCTGTTGTCTCCCCCATTAGAAATGTAAGTTTTTGAGAGCAGGGACTGTCTTGTGTCTTTCTCTGTGTCTTTGGTGCTTAGCCCAGTATCTGTCAAATGGTAAGTGCTTAATAAATGTTTATGCATTGATATGAAAGTGTGCTAAAAAAGTGATTAAATCAACCTAAGGTCCTCACTATCATATGTCTCAATATAGAAAGATAGCATATATGCACAATATTTTTAGCAACGCTTTTTGTGCCTGTGCAAAAAAGCAGAGGGGGAAGAACTCAGTGGGTGCCCACTTATTGGGGAATCTCTGAACAAATTACAGTGTAATAATATCATTGAATATAATTATGTAATTGCACCACAAAAAATGACTAAAATGAGGAATACAGAGAAAGTTGGGAAAGTTTAGACTAATGTAAAGTGACAAAAATTTAACCAAGAGAAAAATGTACCCAATTACTTTAAAATCGGTTGTCAAAAAATAAACAGATCTCTGATTTCATCAGTGTGAGTGCTATGTTCTGTGATGGAGATTTCCACTTATCTATACCTACCTATCAGTAGTAACTCTTGTTTGTAGTCTCATAAGGTCACCACAATGGGTCTACTCAATGTGCTAAGAGATTTTCTTAAGTTATCTTTACATTATAATAAGACTGATAGAACATCCAAGTTGTCCAATTCTGTCTCTTCACTCTAGCTATATAACTAGTCCATATCATTTTCTGATTCTTAATTTTTATAGCATTCTTTACTCCATTCATGCTGCATAGTTCTTTGATTGTAATGTATTGTTACCTGCTCATGCCAGCCATGCTCTTCAAAATTGTAGGTAGGGTGAACTTTTCCTTTGCTACGGCTACAGTGTTTCATGATTTACCACTTTTTCATGTAACTATGTTATATTGGGGGGGGGGGGGGATGTGCAGCTAGATGGTCCAGTGGATAGAATGCTGAGCCTAAAGTCAGGAAGACTCATCTTCCTGAGTTCAAATCTTGCCTCAAGCACTTCCTAGCTGTGTGACCCTGGGCAAGTCACTTCACCACGTTTGCCTCAGTTCTTCATCTGTAAAATGAACTGCAGGAGATAATGAATGGTCAACCACTCTAGTATCTTTGCCAAGAAAACCCCAAATGGGGTCATGAAGAGTTGGACATGACAGTACTAAAAGGAATGAACAACAACAAAAACAAATGTTACATTGAGGTAGAAAAGAAAGATGTTTTGTTTTAGGGAGAAACTTGGGAGTCATTAAAAGAACTTTGAAATTCCCCAAAGGCAATCTAGCCTCTTCTCCTCTTTTTTAGTTCTAGGCCCAATTTGCTACCAATTTACAGTATCTGTCCAAGACACAGGTTGATAAGCTTTCTAGGTTGTTCAAGCAGCTCCATTCTATAATCTGGGCAATAGAAGTTTTTCATACTCTAAGTTATTCCTATATAGATAATTAGATTTAATTCTTTTGAGAAATTATTGATCTTAAACAAGAGTTTCTGAAATATTTTCAAGTTTATTACAATCAGTCCAATGTCTTCTACAAAGGAGGATTGGGAGCCTTACAATCTATAGGAAATCCCTTTTAATCTTGAACTCTGCCAGTTTCCCTCCATGACCCCAGTGACTACATTTGGTAGACATGCATATATTTGTTTTATGTGTTGAGTATACAATTGCAAGGAAAGACCCTGCCCTAAAGTATCTTACATTCTAATAGAGAAATAGAATTCACAAAAGAAAGCTAAATATTAGGGGAAGAAATGAAAGTTCCTGCATCTGGGGGGAAGAGGGATTGTGTTGAAATTTAAAGTCTGAAAGACCGCCAAGAAGGGATCAAAAGTTAGCTTACCTGGGCCCTTTCCCCAAATGGAAGTAGAATGAGGAGCTCAATGATATGAGAAGGGAGCTGGCATGTCAGAGGGATGGTACAGGATGAAAAGGCCAGGGAATCCAAAGGATTTCTCAGGGTGAGGAGGAGACTAGTAGTAAAGGAAGTTCTGGGGTGAGACTACCTCTGAGCTATGGTGTCGAAGTCTGGAAAATTAGAAGCACAACAAGGAGGGGAATGAAGGTTGGCTAACTTGGGCTCTGTTTAGTTGGAGGAATTTCTAGGAACTCATCATCTTTCAAGGTATCTTTCAAGAAACTGCAATTTTGTCATATGCATGTCAAACTTTGTTTGCATGATACTTTATGGAAGAAGAACCTTTAAGGTGGTGTTTGCCCTAGATGAGACCCTCCAGATGTTCATCTCTGAAGATGAATTAAATGTGGTTTTAGGTCAGAAAACAAGCATAAAGGGTTTTATAACATCTACATATTTTAGTCTGCTGTGTAATGGTAGACATTGTTTACTATGAAATAATGATTATGAAAATCACACTAAGAGATACAAAGATTCAGATTAATACTATGGCTAAATATCTGTGAGAAGCACTGCAAAAGTGCACTGTATAAACCCAGAACTGAGTAGATTATATTTGAGAAATATCATATTGATTTTTGCTACTTAGTTTAAATGGCTGATCTTTTTAAACATAAAGGTTCTACTGGTGAAAGTGTATGCTTAGAATATTACACTCTCTAAAGAGTCAAAGTTGTATATATAACATAAAGGGCTGTAAAGACATGGAGGGTAGATAGCAATAGACTTCAATAGCATTTTCAATGAACATCCAGTTTCATGTAGTCCTCTCCTGTTTTACAATCTATATCAAGGGTCCTTAATCATTTTGCATAATGCTCCAGTTTGGGAGTCTGGTGAAGCCTGTGAACCCCTTCTCAGAATAAATTTCATTACCTATATTCAGAACTGAAGGAAATGATAGATTTCAGTTAGTGAAAACTCGAGATGTGATTTTTTTCCCCATGCAAGCTTACTAACCTTCTAAAATCAATGGACCACTTGAGAGACCATGAACTGTAAGTTAAGAAACCCTGATATATATAATAATGTTAATTTTATTTATTGTTTGTTAAGTTCAGAATAAAAAATAAAATTACACAGAAATTTAAGGGGAAAATGTTTATATCTACTTTAACAGAGAATATGCCTATGGCATTGCCCAGGGCAACAAGTCAATTGTAAATACCCAGATTACATGTTTTAGAGTTGTAAAAGACCTTAAGGATCATCTACTACAAAACCTGTATTTGTTCAAAAAAGTGAAAATAAGGTCAGGAAAGGTCACCTCACTTGTCTAAACCAGGCAGGGAGCAGCAGAGCTAGGATTTGAAATCAGGCCCTTGGACTCCAGACCCAGTTGCACTTTCTACATAACAATAGGGATGAGGATGGTACATCAAAAGAGCTCACTTAGGCCATAATCTCTTCCATCCATTTCTTCCCACTTCCCTGAAACTAGTCTTCCCAACTCCCTCCCCAACCCTAACCTTCTCATTTTTTTAAATACTGCTGTTTTAGAGAAACACAGTATAGTTCCAGCTGCAGGCACTAAATCATCCCTTGGCTCTGGACATGTGCAAGGGAAGTGAGGGCTGTGATGAATGGGGCTGTCTGTATTTACATTGGGTGCAGAACAGCTGTGTGAATTGTACTGTGCAATGAGGATTCTGGGCAAACTTGGCATGTCCCCACCCTACAACCCTCCCTCCCACCTCCTCCCCCAACAGTGACATTGACTAATCATCCACTTCTGTGGAGAACTGCCCTTTAGAACAAAGAAATATCAACACTGCCTTGAAGACACACACACACACACACACACACACACACACACACACACACACACACAAGAAAAACACCTCACTTTGAATCTGTCAATAACGTGCTCTTTTCGGCAATTTTACGTTTCCTTAAATGACCTTGCAAACATCCATAGTGCTTAATCAGAGAGGTGTTTGAGTAGGAGATAGATTTAGACATAGGTTATGTGTGTGTGTATGTGTGTGTGTGTTTGTTTCAATATGAACCTCACCCCCTCCCCTACTCCAGGGATAGAAAGGAGTTGCAGTCCTGGTCATCCCTAAAACCACTGCCCAAGTGGATATATGTCAACTACAGGTTACCCTGCAGCACAAATGCTATTCACCATTTGGCAGCCTTGCTGCGAGGGTAGACATTTAAAATATAACTGCTGACCCTAGGGACAGTCAAGTGAATGTATTCTGAGCTAATCTCCTTCATTCCTCTTCCTCAGCCAGTCTGATGTTCTCACCAGTTCTCTGTAACAAAGACTGAGGCAAAGAAAATAGGAGAATATGCTAGTTTTGTGTTAGCATCTTAGGTTCATCTAAAGGAAGACACCTTTAAAATCCCATGCCTTCATTTTATAGATTATAGACACAGAGAAGCTAAATGATTTGCCCATAGTCACATGGATAGCTAGTAAATATCTGAGGTAGGATTTGAACCCAGAACTTCCTGACTCCAAGTCCAATGCTTTTCTACAAGACTACACTCCAGAAAAATAGGCCCTAAGTGAGGTTGATGAGAGTCCCATCCACTTTAGCTTGGTTAGACCACTTCTGGCATAGTGTCTTTACTACTGGGCCCCTCATTTTAAGAAAGGACATTAATAGCCAAGTTTTTGAGCAGGCTAGTCAGGGTGGTAGGATGGTACAGAGGCTAAAAGATATTTTACCTGAGGATCAGTAAAGACAAAAACAAACAAACAACAACAAAAAAATCAAAGGAACAAACAAAAATGTTGGGGATGTTTTGGGATGCCACTCAAAAGAAAGAACAGTTTTTCAGTGTAATGCCAGAAGACAGAAGCGAGACTAACACATAGAAATGACAAGGAAGCAGATTCCTCCCACTCAGTCAATTTAAAGAAGAATTCATTAATCATTAAATGATATAAAGATTGGAATGGCCTGGCTTATGAAGAAAGAGGTCTTCAGAAACAAACGAAGGACCTGGAGAGCAAATATTTGCTGTCCAAATTTTCAGCTGCCTTTTTCTACTTCTCATCCTACTGTGAGCCAATCATGAGCTTGGCCTGGAGGTCTAATGATGAGAATGACTGTCAACAGCGCACTGGCTACATGGTGAATGTGGAGGTGGAAGAAGATCTCCATTTCTGGCAGAGGCATTTTCTTGCTAATTAACAGCTCCCCACCCTCATCTGCTTTGCTTATTTTATCCACTATTTTCAGGCCTCCTTCCAATTCTGCTGTGTCAAGCAGTTCAATGGAGTCAGAAGGAGATTACTTGCAGTGGGTCTGTGTGGGTCATCTCTAAGCTAGCCATTATCAGGACAGACTATTTGTGGCTCATGTACTATGCCAGTGGATTTCCCTCTTGACACTGCTTTCTAAGTATTTTCTTTCAATCAATCTCTCTTCAGTCTAATGCTAGACTCTTCTTGAAACACTTCCCCCAAAGCTGTACAATTATTTAAAAGCAAATCCAAAACCATTTAATTTAATACTTTAGGCAGACAGATTTGGTCAAGTGGCAACATCAGAGAAATATCCAAAGAACAAGTACAGGAGAGGTGAAGAGAGAGGCAGAAAGATGAAAACACAAAAGGAAAGCAAGAAGGTGGAACGTAAGAGCAAAGGGGAAATAGGAGAGAAAGTTAAGGAGCGATAAGGGAGAGAGAGAAAGGGAAAGAGAAGAGACAAGACAAAGGAGAGAAAGGAGAAAAAGAGAGAATGCCAAGACCATTGGATTTGTAGATGAGATGGGCCTTGGACATTTTCTATTCCAAATCTCTTACTTTACAGATAAAGAAACTGAAACTTAATTAGTTAAATATCACATAGATAAATAACTCAAACTTAGTTGGTTTTTGTTTGTTTTTTTTTTTTTAACCCAAATGAGAAAGAGAAGAAGAAGAGAAGATAGAGGAGTGAAAAAGACAGGTACACAGAATAAGTGGGGATGAGAATAGAAAAATGAAATGGTAGAAACCAGGAAGTAAAAAAAAAAGCAAAAAAAAATTTGAAAGGTGTTAAGAGGGTAAAAGATGAAGAAAGTCCTTTGAAAAGGGGGAAGAAATTCTGTTCTCTAAGCAAAGCAGCATTTATTGTCAAGGGAAGCCTATAATGGAATAGTACTATTTTTTTTTTTTGTCTTTCTCTATAGAAAAAGAAAGATTGTTTAAAGCTGTTTTATCTATGAGGCAGCTAAGGCATTTACAGAGGAACCCAAACCTGCTCTAGAAAGGCCCACTCAGACCAAACAACTCTGTCTCCAAGTAACTCACCCTACTCTGAAATCTTTTCAGATTTAAAAATAATGAGTGTGGCTAGTCAGCATGAATTCTTAGGCAACATAGCCAAGTGGTGTGAAATTTTCACTAAGAGAGACTTTTTGAGAAAGCACAACTTTTTTTATGTGTTTCATTTCTGGTGAGACTCGCTTTCCCCAGAAGGGATCTTTCTCAGAGTCAAAACTATAGGAATAAACTCACGGACATTTGAAATACATGTTTGTGTGTGTGCATATGTGTGTGTGTGTGTGTGTGTGTGTGTTTAATTTCAGTCAGAGCATTGCATATTTCTGGAAAGATACCTTTGTCTATATGTATGTGTATTTTTAAATCAGTTAGTGTCTTTGATGTATCGAACATTTTCTTTTAAGTGTGTTGACAGCAAAAGAGAAACGGGAATTCTTTATTTCAGTATTAGAAGCAAACAAGATGTCAATGTCTTTGCAAGACAGGGGGAGGAGAAAAGAGATAGAAAAATGTTATTTGTAAAAGAGAAAAGAGAATCAAGGAAGAATATGAGTGAATGTGGGATGGTGGTGGTTATTATTGTTGTTGGGCATTTATCTGAAATTCCCAGAGTTTTTAGAGTGAAAACAGTGTATCACAGAGACCTCAAGTCTGGGTTGTAGTTGTGGTGAGGAGTTTTACTTATTATCTTATCACCATCACTTATACATTATAGCTTATTGTGTGTATGTGCTTTTCCTTTTCTCATTGAGTCTTGGAGCTTGAAGGGAATTTTGAACAGGGACTATATAGATTTAAAAGCTGTAAGGGAATTGAAAAAATATGTAATCCAGTCTCTTCATTTTATAGATGAAGAAATGGACATTCATATGGAAATGTTGTGCTCAAGTGTACCACACATTAGCAGGCTAAAATATTAGAATCCAAGACTTTTGACATGTATTACCTGCCTTTTGGCAAATGGTTGTGTTTATTTAAGTGATGCTGATAGGAAAAGATAATCCAGAGAAGGGTTTTAGAATGGTTACTGTTCTATGTATGCACGTATACACACACACACACACACACACACACACACACACACACACAGGCATACACAGAAAGATAAATTACTTTCTTCTTCATTTTCTTCTCCCTAGATTTCTTTTCCAGTCACACACTGGATTCAGTAGTTTTACTCTGTCCTCAAAGAGATCAGAGATTAGATACTACCAGAATTTATGGTTTGTGAGTAGAAAAAGTTATATTCTTATCAAGGATTCAAATGATTAAATATCCCACCATAGAAGTACTTTTAACTTCCCATAGATTATAATTTTACTTCCCTCCATAGAACGAGGAGCTATGAGTCATGGACATCTGATGACAGGAAGGAAGAGGAATCAACACAAAGGTGAGATAGGAAATGGGAGAATGAGAAAAAGTCATATTTAAAAAAAAAACTTGAGAAAAGGTCAGATGATGAGAGGGAAATGACAAAGACAGAGAGAAAAAAAACTGAGAAAGATATCAGGTGGTATGTAGATAAATAAAGGTTTGTTGAAATGACTGAATTGAACTAGAGAGGTCTCATTTCAGAATTGAATGAACAGAGATTCAAATGGGAAGAAAAACAAAAGAATGTTGTTAACCAGCACGTCTACTTCACTGTCTTTGCTACTTTCTGCTAGACTTTGCATTTCCTTCCCCAAGAATTCTCTAAGGAATTCTATAGGAAAAACAATCACTCAGGTGTCTATGATACAAAGTGCTCTTATATTCATTCTGTTTTTATTTCATATGTGTTTATGCATATATGCATACATATATATGGAATTTATTTTGTTAATATTTCCCAATTACATGTAAAAACTTTGTTAGCATTAATTATTTTTAAATTTTAAGTTTCAAAATTCAATCCCTCTCTCTCTTCCCTTGCCCATCACTTGAAAAGACAAGCAATATGATATTGATTATACCTATGAAGTCATGCAAAACATTTCCATATTAACCAATGCATTCATTCTCTCATTTTATCGTCATAATTACCCTGGATGGTAGGCAGAGCACAGGTTATTATTTCTATTTTTATTTTACATATGAGGAAACTGAGCCCAGAGAGGGAACATAATTTGCTTAATGTCACATGACTAAAGAGTGGCAGAGCTGGGACTGGAATTCAGTTCAGTTGATGGCAAGGTTTGAGTCCCCTGGGATTTATCTAGTTCAACATCCCTCATTTTACCAATTGAAAAAAAATAGAACCCAGGGAGAAGAAATCAATTGAGATCATATTCTGAATTAGTGGCCAAGTCAGGACTAGAGCCTTCCCCTCCCAATTGTATGCCCATTCCCCTATACCAAGCTATGCAGCCTCAATCACTTTCCTCCTTTTGTTTCTTTGCTGCTCCTTCTTTCTCCATCTATTCTCAACTTTTAGGTTCAGAACTTGCCAAAGAGGGTCGGTGTCTTCCTATCCTTTTTCTGGTATTTTTCTTACCTTCCTGACTTCCCTGCCCCCATTGCTGGCTCAGTCCCACATCACTTGCTATTCCTGTTTTCCCTCTCCTGTCTGCCCCTCTCAATTCCATTAGGTTTAATTTCACTATAATTTTCTTCAAAGTCCTCTAATTTAATCTGATGTTGGCTTTGACACAAAATTATTTTCTGGGACCCTTCACCACGCGCTGACCATCTGTCCAAAGAATTTTAACTAGTTTCTCTCTGCCCCTTCACTCTCTTTTTTCCCTCTTTCTTTCCCTTTCTGTTTTTCTTTGTGTCTGTCCTTTTCCCTGTATCTGTCTCTATCTGTTTTTCTCTGTCTCTCTCTCTTTTCTTGTCTCTGTTTCTTTTGCAATTTCTCTCCATGTCTGTTTCTCTGTGTTGTGTTACTTCTTTTTTCTCAATCTGTCTCTGTCCTTCCGACTCTGTCTCTATTTCTCTATTTCTGTCTCTCTGTCTGTCTCTCTGTCTCAGTGTCTGTCTCTTTCTCTGTCTTCCTCTTCCTCTACTTCCTCTTCATCTTCCTCCTTTTTTTCCTCCTCCTTTTCTGGGTAAAAAAAGGATAGGTTGTTACTCTTACTTCACTAGAGAAATGTAAAAGATACTGTCAGTTAATGGGGGAATCAAGAGAGCAAATACATTTAGTTCTTTGGGAAGCTGTTCTAGGGCTTGTGTGACAGAGAATGCCATAAGCCAATCTGTGAAGTAATAGAAAGAATATTGTATTTAGATGTAGGAGTCATAGGTTCTAGACCTAAGCCTATCACGTGTTAGTTCTATGAACTTGAGTAAGTTACTTTACATCTTTGAGTCAGTTTCCTAATATATAAAATAAGAAAATTTGTCTAGAACAAACAAATAGAAGTGGGGATCACTAAATTGTATATAAAGATCCATATTGACCTTAAAAAATACATGTTAACATTATCTATATTCCATTGTATTTTATTATTTTGTTAAATATTTCCTAGTTATATTTTAATCTGTCTGGAGCACACTAGAGAGTGGTCTAGTGTTTGATATTTCTGGTCGAGAAGGTGACCTCTAAAGGCCCTTAAAATGCAAAAACAAAACATAACAAAACAAACAACTATGAATAGCTGATTTGCCTTGGGTTTAAATATATATTGAGAAGCTGCTCTCTCCAAAAGGGGATGGACTTAGCTTTCACCAATGAGAAACATTCCAAGGTTCACAAATGGTGTCAGGCTAACATTCTTAAGCTTAAGAACTTCATCCCATCATGTTTCCACTGTCTGCAGGATCATTTCCACATTTCTTAACCTAGCATTCTAATCTATTCACAATTTAATCCCAACTGCATTTTCTACTCTCATAACATTCCTTTCAGGAAATTTCTACTCCAGCCAAAGTGGGTTTCTCATTGCATCCCTGAACATTTATAGGATACTAGGATTTGCATGACAGATCTTGAAAGGGAGTTACTAATAGAGTCACAGATGTTCAAGGTCAAAAGGAACTTCTGAGGCTATCTAATCACAGAACCATAGATCTAAGGTATTATAGATCTAGAATTGTAAGGGACCTGAAAGGTCATCTAGTTTTGACTTGACTTGGCCTCTACCTAACTTTCCAGTCTTCTTACACCTTATTCCCATCCACATATTCTGTGATCCAGAGTTTGGCCTACTCTTTGTTTCTTACACACCAAAGTCCCAACTAAAATCCTATCTTCTATAGGAGTCTTTCTCAACCCCTCTTAATTCTAGTGTTTCCCCTCTGTTAATTATTTCCTATTTATCCTGAGCATAGCTTGTTTGTATATATTTGTTTATTTCTTGTCTCCAACATTAGACTGTGAGCTTCTTGAGGGCAGGGACTGTGTTTTTCCCCTCTTTTATCTCCATGGTGTAACACAGAACCTGGAATGTAGTAGGTACTTAATAAATGCTTATTGGTTGATTAATTGGTTAATTGATACTCCTTCTCTGACTCCTTTTCACTGCCCATTTTTTTTTCTGACTGTCTCTGCTGCCTGGAAATCTCCCTTTCCTCCTCTCTAACCTGACTTCCTTCAAGTCTCAATGAAAATCTGACCTTTTATAAGTAGATTTTTTTTTACCCATTTCTCCTTAATCTTAGTGCTTTCCTTGGATTGATTATTTCCCATTTATCCTATGTATGTACTCAGTTTTGTTGTTGTTGCTGCTGCTATTGTTGTTTTCTCCCCTATTAGATTGTGGGCTCCTTGAGAACAGGGACTTTTTTTGTCTTTTCTTTTGTATCCTCTGTACTCGAGATAGTTTCTGGCACATAGTAGTATCTTAATAAATGCCTGTTGACTTTAATTTTATAGATGGGGAAAATGAAGCCAAGTGAGTTTAAGTGATTCAGCCAAGGTCATACACATATAGAGGGACACAACCACAATTTAAACTCAGCTCTATTTAACAACAAATCCAGCTCTCTTTAAATTGCACTTCCAAACAGTGATCAAAAATTACTTCTATTAATTCTTCACATGAGTACTAATCTCCCTTCTGTTTGAAGAATTCCATGAAAGAGGGACTTGCTACCTCCCAAGGTAGCCCATTTCACTTTTGAAAAACTTTGTTGCATTGATTCTGAATCTGCCTCTCTGTACCCAATATAATATTGCTTCTAGTTTGATGCTAGGGCCAATTCAATTCAATGCTTATTAAAAACATTGAGGCAGAGCCAAGATGGTGAAGTAAAAGCAGTGACTTACTTGAGCTCTCCCCTAAACCCCTCCAAAAACCTGTAAAAAATGGCT
The DNA here is from genome assembly GCF_900497805.2 of Vombatus ursinus. Lineage (NCBI taxonomy): Eukaryota > Metazoa > Chordata > Mammalia > Diprotodontia > Vombatidae > Vombatus > Vombatus ursinus. The sequence goes on along the minus strand of NW_020954564.1, from coordinate 6,097,734 downwards.
CTAAACAAATTCTAAAGCAGTAGAACCCACAAAAAGGCAGATTGAAACAAATTTTCAGCCCAAGACAACCTGGATGTTTGATTAGACAGGTCTATCACACTGATCTGGGAGAGAAACCTAGTCCAGCATGGGCGCACAGGCAAAGACCAGGCCTCAGAGAACCTGGAGCTTACCTCAGGGGACCAAATCACAGAAAGCTGTGGTAGTTTCCAGACTTCTCAATCGACAAACTCCAAAGACAACTTAGAAGGTCAGTAGGAAAAGTCTGTGACCATGGCAAGAGATAAGCTTGGTCCCAGCCCCATTCCTAGTGTAGCTCCAGGGTGGGAGATGCTTCCAGAGCTTCTGACCCACAGATTGATTGGGAATCAAGTGGCTGATCAGAGGGGGATTGCAGGGATATCTTTACTGGTGCTGAGGCAGGATTCTCTTGCTTTGCCTGTGCTTGAATCTGGGTCACAATTCTGGGAAGTGATCCTGGGGCAAGGAAGAGTGCTGGCGTGGTGGAACTTGCAGTGGTGGTGGAGAAGGAATCCTCCTCACAGTTCAAAGGCAGAAAAGAGTGCTTGTGGTCACTCATAAACCAGAGCACAGGCCAGGAAAGGAGAAAACACCTTGCCTCTTATCATACCACCTTGGAAGAACTGAAAACTTACAGGTCCCTAGAAGTAGCTCTGAAGAAAGCTGCACAAAACCCCTGAAACTTGGTGCAGTACATTCTCCACACTGGAAGCAGACCCCTACCTTAACAAAGAGTTTAAAACTTAAGTAATTGGGTGGGATAATGACCAAACTGCACAAAAAAAGTCGGATCATAGAATCTTTCTTTGGTGACAAAGAAGATTAAAATACAACCAAAAGAAGACAACAAAGTCAAAGCTCCTACATCCAAAGCCTTTAAGAAAAATTTGAATTGGTCCCAGACCATGGAAGAGCTCAAAAAAGATTTTGAGAAGCAAGTAAGAGAAGTAGAGGAAAAACTGAGAGTGATGCAAGAAAACAATGAAAAATAAGCCAACAGCTTGCTAAAGGAGACCCCCCCAAAAATACTGAAGAAAATAACCTGAAAATAAACTGAAGAAATTAAAAAATAGCCTAACCCAAATGGCAAATGAGGTCCAAAAAGCCAATGAGAAAAAGAATGTCTTAAAAAGCAGAATCGGACAAATAGAAAAGGAAGCCCAAAAGCTCACTGATGAAAATACTTCCTTAAAAATTAAAATGGAGCAATTGAAAGCTCGTGACATTATGAGAAATCAAGACATTGTAAAACAAAACCAAAAGAATGAAAAAAATAGAAGACAATGTGAATTACCTCATTGGAAAAACAACTGACCTGGAAAATAGATCCAGGATAGAAAATTTAAAAAATTATTGGACTATCTGAAAGCCAGGAAAAAAAAAGAGCCTAGACATCATCTTTCAAGAAATTATCAAGGAAAACTGCCCTGACATTCTAGAACCAGAGAGTAAAATAGAAATTGAGAGAATCCGTTGATTACCTCCTGAAACAGATCCCCAAAGGAAAACTCCTAGAAATATTGTAGCCCAATTCCAGAGTTCCCAGGTCAAGGAGAAAATATTGCAAACAGCCAGAAAGAAATAATTCAAGTATTATGGAAACACAATCAGGATAACATAGTATTTGAGAACTTCAACATTAAGGGACCAGAGGGCTTTGGATATGATAATCCAGAGGGCAAAAGAGGTAGGGTTACAGCCAAGAATCACCTATCTAGCAAAACTGAGTATAATCCTTTAGGGGAAAAAATACACATTTAGTAAAATAGAGGACTTTTGAGCACTCTTGACAGAAATACCAGAGCTGAATAGAAAATTTCACTTTCAAATTTGAATCAAGAGAAGCATGAAGAGGTAAACAGGAAAGAGAAATTATAAGGAAGTTATTAAGGTTGAACTGTTTACATTCCTATATGGAAAGATGGTATTTGTAACTCACGAGACCTTTGTCAATATTAGGGTAGTTGGAGAGGAAAAATTATATGTATAGATAGATTGATAGATAGAGGGCACAGGGTGAGTTGAAGATGAATGGGTGATATCTGGAAAATAAAATTAAGGGGTGCAAGAGGATTATACTGGGAGAAAAGGAGAAAGGGAGAGGTAGAAAGGGATAAATTATCTCACATGAAACAGACCAGAAAAGGATTTTACAGTGGAGGGGAAGTGGAGGAAGGTGAGAAGGAATAAGTGAATCTTATTCTCATAAGATTTGGCTTAAGGAGGGAATACTATACACACTCAATTGGATATGGAAATCTCTTACCCTGCAGGAAAATAGGAGGGAAGGGGATAAGAGGGGGGAATGATAGAGGGGAGGGCAGATTTGGGGAGGGTGTAGCCAGAAGCAAACACTTCTGAGGAAGGTCATGATCAAAAGAGAGAATATAAGAAATGGGGGGTGGGATAGGATGAAGAGAAATATAGTTAGTTTTTCACAACATGACTACTATGGAAGTGTTTTGCATGACTGTACAAGTATAATCTGTATCTATTTGCCTGCCTTCTCAATGAAGGTGGGGAGGGAGGCAGGAAGGGAGAAAATTGGAGCTCAAAGTTTTAAAAACAAAACTTTTTTTATTAATAAATTTATTTTTAGTTCTCGACATTCACTTCCACGAGATTTTGAGTTTCAAATTTTCACCCCATCTTGCCCCTCACCTCACCCCAAGATGGTATGCATTCTGAATACCACTTCCACTAGTCTGCCTTCCCTTCTATCTCTCCCCCCTTCTCTTATCCCCTTCCCCTTCTATTTTCCTGTAGGATAGGATAGATTTCTGTACCCCATTTCCTGTATTTCTTATTTCCCAGTTGCATGTGAAAACATTTTTTTAAACATGAGTTTTTAAAACTTCGGGTTCCAAATTTTCTCCCTTCCTCCCTCCCCACCCACCCTCAATGAAAAGGTAAGCAAGTCAATATAGGTTATACATGTGCAGTTATGCAAAACACTTCCATAGTAGACATGCTGTGAAAAACTATTTCCCTTAATCCTATCCTGCCCCCCCATTTATTCTATTCTTTCTTTTGACCCTGTCCCTCCTCAGAAGTATTTGCTTCTGATTACCCCCTTTCCCAATCTGCCCTCCTCTCTATCATGCCCCTAGTCTCTTGTACCCTCCCCTCCCCCCATTTTCCTGTAGGGTAAAATAGATTTCCGTACCCAATTGATTGTGTATGTTATTCCCTCCTTAAGTCAAATCCTATGAGATTAAGATTCACTCATTCCCTCTCACCTTCCCCCATTTCCCCTCCACCTTAAGAGCCTTTTGTTTTGTTTTGTTTTGTTTTTGTGAGATAATTTACCCCATTCTACCTCTCCCTTTGTCCTTCTCCTAGTATAATCCTCTCTCTCCCTTTAATTTTATTCTCCAGACATGACCCTTTCATCTTCAACTCACCCTGTGCCCTCTATCTATCTATTTATCTATTTATCTCTCTCTCTCTCTCTCTATATATATATATATGCACACGCATATATACGTACATATAATTTTTTCCCTCCAACTATCCTAATACTGACAAAGGTATCATGAATTACAAATATCATTCAGGAATGTAAACAGTTCAGCCTTAATAAGTCTCTAATGATCTAATGATTTCTTTTTCCTGTTTACCTCTTCATGTTCCACTTGAGTCTTGTATTGGAAAGTCAAATTTTCTATTCAGCTCTGGTCTTTTCATCAAGAATGCTTGAAAGTCCTCTATTTCACTGAATGAAAATTTTTTCCCCTGAAGGATTATACTCAGTTTTGCTGGATAGGTGATTCTTGGTTGTAATCCTATCTCCTTTGCCCTCCGGAATATTATATTCTGTTCCCTGCGGTCCCTTAATGTAGAAGCTGCTAACCCTTGTGTTATCCTGATTGTATTTCCACAATACTTGAATTGTTTCTTTCTGGCTGCTTGAATATTTTCTCCTTGACCTGGGAACTCTGGAATTGGGCTACAATATTCCTAGGAGTTTTCCTTTGGGGATCTCTTTCAGTGGAGATCAATGGATTCTTTCCATTTCTATTTTGCCCTCTGGTTCTAAATATCAGGGCAGTTTTCCTTGATAATTTTTTTGAAAGATGATGTCTAGGCTCTTTTTTTTTTCATGGCTTTCAGATAGTCCAATAATTTTTAAATTTTCTCTCCTGGATCTATTTTCCAGGTCAGTTGTTTTTCCAATGAGATATTTCACATTGTTTTCTAATTTTTCATTCTTTTGGATTTGTTTTACATTGTCTTGATTTCTCATAAAGTCACTAGCTTCCAATTGCTCTATTCTAATTTTTAAGGAAATATTTTATTCAGTAAGCTTTTGGACTTCCTTTTTCATTTGTCCAATTTTCTTTTTAGGGCATTCTTCTCCTCATTGGCTTTTTGGACCTCTTTTGACATTTGAGTTAGGCTATTTTTTAAGGTGTTATTTTCTTCAGTATTTTTTTGGGTCTCCTTTAGCAAGCTGTTGACTTGTTTTTCACGATTTTCTTGCATCACTCTCATTTCTCCTCCCAGTTTTTCCTCTACTTCTCTTACTTGCTTCACAAAATCTCTTTTGCGCTCTTCCAAAGCCTGGGACTGATTCATATTTTTCTTGGAGGCTTTGGATGTAGGAGCTTTGACTTTGTTGTCTTCTTCTGGTTGTATGTTTTAATCTTCTTTGTCACCAAAGAAAGATTCTATGATCTGACTTTTTTTGTGTGTGGTTTGGTCATTATCCCAGCCAATTACTTGAGTTTTATACTCTTTGTTAAGGTAAGAGTCTGCTTCCAATGTGGAGAATGTACTGTCCCAAGCTTTGGGGGTTTGTACATCTGTTTTCAGAGATACTTCTAGGGACCTATAAATTTTCAGTTCATCCAAGGTGGTACGATAAGGGACGAGGTGTTTCCTCTCCACCACCACAACAAGCTCCACTGCTCCAGCACTCCTCCTTGCTCCAGGGCCGCCCCTCAGAATGGTGACCCAGATCTAAGCATGAGCAAATCAAGAGATTCCTGTCTCATCACTGGCAAAGAGATCCCTGCAATTCCCCTCAGATCAGCCATTTGATTCCCCCCTCAGTCTGTGGACCAGAAGCTCAGGAGGTAGCTGCCACCCAGGGGGCTGCATTTGGCCTTCTTTCTCACTGCAGCCACAGACTTTTTCCATTGACCTTCTAAGTTGTCTTTGGCGTTCATGGGTTGAGAAGTCTGTAAACCTCCACAGCTGCCCATGATTCAGTCCTCTGAGGCCTACTCCAGGTTCACTGTGTCCTGCACACCCACATTGCCCTGCGCTCTTCTCCCTGCCTGGCACAATATACCTTTCTGATCAACCATCCAGGTTGTCTTGGGCTGGAAATTTGTTTCACTCTGTCTTTTTGTGGGTTCTGCTGCTTTAGAATTTGTTTAGAGTCATTTTTTTACAGGTATTTGGAAAGGTTTGGGGGAGAGCTCAAGCAAGTCACTGCTTTCACTCTGCCATCTTGGCTCCACCCCTTAAAAGCAAATCTTAAAACAAATTGTTTTCACATGCAACTGGGAAATAAGATATATAGGCTATGGAGTATAGAAATCTAACCTTCCCTATGGGAAAATAGAAGAGGAAGGGAATGAGAGAAGGGACGGGGAGAGATAGAAGTGAGATAGGAGCAGATTAAGGGGGAAGAATATTCTGAATGCACACTGTCTTGGGGTAGGTGGAGGGACAAGATGGGTAGAAAATTTGGAACTCAAAACCTTGTGGAAGTTAATGTTGAAAACTAAAAATTAATAAATTAATGAACCTTAAAAAAGATTTTTAAAAGATTAAAAAAAAAAGAAAAATGGCTGGTAAAAATTTATATGAGGGGTCATGCATCAAGAAATATGATACAAATTGTGTGGGAATGGAAATTCTAGTTCTTGCAATGGTTCTCAAGCATTTCTTGTTTTCTGTTCCATTCAGTCAAATGTGTAACTGTAAAGAAGTTTTGTATACAATATCTTTTACCAAAAAATAATAAAAGAAAAATAAAAACATTGAAAGGTACTGTGAGGCAAAAAAAAAATAAGATTCACCCTCAAGAAACTTATATTCTGCTCAGGGTGTGTGGGGGTAGAACAGGAGAAGAGTTACAATTTAGAGAAGTAAAATCAATCTGCATTATTTTCTACATGCAGAGAAGAGACATGGGATGCCAGCTCTAGGTTTCTTTCTATCCCAGGGCTTTCTCAAAAGCTGGATGTTATGGAGCAAGGAGTATCCAAAAATTAGACATGGCCCTTCCACGTGACTTGACCTTCTCCAGATCTCCTGCAACCATCCACGGACCAAACTTATTAGGCAAATGACTCCTCTCCCTTTTGATCTTCACTGCTGAACTTTTCTTTCAGGGTATAGAGGGCCGTCCTGACACCAGACCCAGCCATCTCACCACAATGGACTTCTTTAGGTTGTTACCCCTCATAGTGCAACTTCCTTCCTCCTGATCAGAATCCCCAGTGCCTAACAACCCCAGGACATCACAGGACACAGAATCATTATCTGCTGCCAGGTTGAATCTGTAAAGAGAATCTGTATAGTTTAATCACTTGTCTCCTTTAACATATATCTTTCTAGTTACTGATACTGTCTATCCATTCATTCCTCAATTGTTACCATATTCAAACAGCCTTATACTCTCCCTATTCCAGTGATTCTGAGTCCCTTGATGCCTATTTACAAATTGTATTCCCCATATTCAACTACCTGCTCCCTTATACTAAGTCACTTCAACATTCCTATAAGAGATATGCCTATATCTTCCACAGTTCTTTTCTGGTGGAAGGGAGATGGAAATTGGAGGGATGTCCATCCATTGGAGAATGGTTAAACAAATTATGCTATGTAATTGTGATGGAATACTATTTTGTTATAAGAAATGATGGGCAGGATGCTCTCAGAAAAACTGGAAAGACTTACTTGAGCTGATGTAAAGTGAAATATACTATGTATAAAGTAACCACAATATTGTGCAATGATCAGCTGTGAATGACTTAGCTATTCTCAGCAACACAGTGATCCAAGACAACTCTGAAGGAAAATGCTATTCATCCCCAAAGAACTGATGGTATCTGAATACAGATTGACGCCTACTTTTAATTTTTTTCCTTTATTTTTCTTGAGTTTTTTTCCTATGTTTTCTTTCAAAACACGACTAATATGGAAAATATGTTTTGCATGACCTCACATGTGTAACTTATATCAAATTGCTTGCCTTCTCCCCCCTGAGGGGAAGTGGGGAGGGACAAAGGGAGAGAATTTGAAACTCAAAGTTTTAAAAACAAGTGTTAAAAATTATTTTTGAATGTAATTGGGGGAAAATAAAATACTAAGAATTCAATAAAATTAAAAAAAATTGGGACTAAATTCTGAGTTGCTCATGTGCCATCTGTATAATCTTGGAAATAGCATGTGACTTTCATTAAACAGAGAGGGGGTTGGGCAAGAGCAAAGACTAGTAGACAAAATGATCTATAAGGTTACTTTATCCTCTTAAAGGTTCTGGATATGTATAGTCATTCTGGGACTCTAGAACTGAGACCAAACATTTGTGTGGGATACTCAGAGATTAACTTCACCTCTGTATCCTAAGTGACAAGCCCTAAAACTATACAGGGAAAGTGACAGGTACCAAAGGTTCTGAAACTTTAATCTGAAACAACTCTAGGCTGCTGTCCCTGCTTACCTAATGATAGACCTTGGAGGGTAGAGGAAAAATGAACACCATTAATGAAATGCTGCCAGTGTCTTTTTTTTTTTCTCTTCCACTTTCTGTCAGCCTCCTTCCAGTCTCTCTGTCTCTCCAGCTCTCCCAGAGCAGAGTCATCGACACTGGGTGAATTGCAGGGTGAGTGAAAATGTTAAAAAATAAAACCCACATCTTCAGTGAAATTACTCTATGTGGAGTAGACAGGTCACCACCTCTCTGAGGCTGTTCTCACAGGGTGATTTCAGCCAGCCCTGCTGAGGGGCGAATTGAGTGCACCTGACGGGGAAAAAAGTTCCACTTATCACCTCCGGAGCATCCTATCAGGACACCTGCCTGACTGCAGTCAAATTGCCAATGAATAATTAAAAGCTAATTTCCATAAAGTGATTTGCCATCTTTTATTGGCTCCTGAATCTCCTTCAGACGAGTGACTCTTCAGAGAGTTATTGTCCGGTGTTACCTAGTTTCCAGCTGCCTGGAGCAGGAGATTGGGAAAGGCCCATTTGGTTAGCTGAAAGGAAATGGTAAGAGTCGCAATTCTCATCACAAAGAACATGGGTCTAGCACAACAACAAAAAAAAAAAAGAAATAGGGAGGATTCTATAGCCCTTTCCCTGCCCACAATCCTATGAATTAGATAACACAAATATAATTTCCAGCTTTACTGATGAGGAAACTAAGGCTCAGAAACACTAAATAGTTTGTCCAAGGCTTTTTAGCAACTAAATATCATAGCTAGAGTTTGAATCCAAATCTCCATATCTAGGATTATTTCTGCTATACTACACTGCCTTTCTATATACTACTATGTGTTACTAAGGAATGATTTGGGGCAGTATAACTATTAGAAAGTTGCTGAAGGTGTAGACTTCCTATAGTTGTAATTAGCAAATACTTTGGTCATTTTCAATCCCTGTGCCAAAGCATATGGGGCTGGAAGACCCAAGAGGTTAACCTTTGAGTCAAGGTCAATTGGAGGAGAAGCCAAGGAATATTCTCCCAAGTCTTCTTATCTCTTTCTAAATCCCTTTTCTAGTTCTTGAGCTTAAACCACAGGAGTTTCTTCCCTCTGCCCTATTGGCTATGATTCTGGTATAAACTAAAACCCAGGCTCCCTTGCTTGATGGTTTGCCTACAGTGTTCTTGATCTTGAACTATGGTTGACCTTATATTACCATTGTGCCCTGTTTGGGATATTGCATTTGAACAAAAACATGAGCATTTCTTAAGCTCCTACTACATGCAATGCATTGCAATAAATGGTGGAGATACAAAGACAAGAATGGAAATTCCCTGTCCCCAGTGAGCTTGTATTTCCTCTGTGAAATAAATAGAATCTTTAGGATTCCTTATAGCTCTATATCTTATGAATTGACATTGTTTAGCCTGGAGATAATGAAGTTGAAGGAGGCTTCAATATTTTCCAAATAACCAAAGGGGATGTCTGTTGTTCTCCACATTCACAGAGGATGAAGTATACAGAATAAGAAAAATTAGGATTACATTAAAACTAACAGTCCTATGACCAGACCTAAGAATATCATCTAGTAAGAAATGGTTTTAGACCAATAAAGTCTAAAGAAGATACTAACTCTGAAGATCTAGAATAACTCAGAGAAATATGAAGAAGAAAGCAATCGATTACATATTGAGAAAACTATGTTCTAAACCTTTGCCAGATACTTGCTGTGACTTTGAGCAAGTCACTTTTCTCTCTGGGCCTTAGGTTTGTTATCTGTAAAATGAGAGTTTTAGACTGAATCATTTTTTTCATTTTTTTTTCACCATTTGGATTCTCATATTTCCCTTGAAAGAAGAGTGGGTTGAAGATAGAACATAGACTTACAAAGTCCAAAGGGAAACTTGGTCATGTTCAAGAGGGGCTAAGTTCCCAGAGCTTTTGACCTCATTTGATTTTTTCATAGGTTTGAAGAAAAAAGCACAAGAATGATATTTCATAACATGTAATCAATTATTCCCCTCTCTTATTAGCTTGCCAGGATGGGGAAATAGTAAAGCTATACGGGGGAGGGGACAAGACGAACATCAGTGGAGTTCCTTAGAAGTCTATAAATATCAGAACTGCTCAGGCTTGTTAAATCCACCCCTCAAATTGTCTCCAAAGAGCCTGCTGTTAAGGTCAGACAGAGGAGACTTGCTCATTAAGTGGAATAGTGGGCAGTGCCATTGTGGAGAGAAGATGTAAAGTCTCCCTCCCATCCCTGCCCCCAAGAGCACTTCAAATGAAAAGGCAGGGAAGGGGAAAGTTTGGCCTTATTATGTGCTGCTTAGGAGGAGCAACAGAATGGGAAGCTGTGGGGAAACAGGATCCTGATAAGAGGTGATGTTTACATAAGACTTTCAATCAATCCATAAGCATTCATTAAATGCTTACTGTATGTCTGACATTGGGCTAAGTGTTCCAGCACAAGGAAAGGCAACAATCAATCCCTGCCTTCAAGGAGCAGACATGTTAATGAGAATTTCAACATGTAAAAAAAAAAAGGTACATACAAGATATGTTACTTAGGAGATGAAAGGCTCTAGTAGCTAGATGGGCTGGAAAAGATCTGCAGAAGAAGGGATTTAAGCTGAGTCATGAAAGAAGCCAGAGATTCAGTGAGGTAGAGGTGAGGAAGCATAAATCCAGACATGAGGCACAGCCAGGGCAAAGGTACAAAGATGAGAGATAAGCTATGGGAGACATATCTCTTCTCTGAGTTCCTAAGGTAGGTAAGTATTACTAATTATTTATTTTCCACAATGCAAAAATTATAGAGGTAAAAATCTAAATTGTATTATTATGCTCAAGCATAGGTTCAGGCCTTGGAGAATAGCTGAATCATCATTAGAACACTAATTTGACTTCTTGTAAGCAAAATTACATTAAACTGACAAGTAATTATTTAACATATTTCAATCTTGCATATTCCTCTTAGTCCATAAAAGTTAAAGAGAAAGATCCACAATCCCAATGCTTCCACCAGTGTCACAAAAGTTGAATAAACTTAGTTAAACAGTCATAATCTTATACATCTTCCACGGAAACAATCTTCCTCAAACAAACTTTATTGGTAAACAAAGTCAGTTTAAACTACATTTAGAAGGTTCACAAATAACCTGATTGAGGAAGAAATTTTGGGGTGTTACCAAAGAGTCAGGAACAGTTGAGAACCTTCTTCAGGCTTCTTATCTAAGGAATATTTAAGGCTCTAAGTAAATTTACATATTAAATGGGGCAAGTTTTAGTCAGGTGAAATTTATATTAACAAAAAGTTGCAAGAAGAATGAAAAGAAAGTAAAATTCCCATAAGAAGTGTCTAGAGTGAGGGCCATGGTAGATGGATCTTAGAGTGCCTTGAGGTAGAGAAGACTAGAGGAAGAAGGGGAAGGTAAGTAAGGGCCAGATTGTGAGTCAATTTAAGTGCCACAAAAAGGACTTTACATCTCATACTAAAGGTACCAATAAAGTTATGAATATTATCTCATTTTATCTGCTGAACAATCCTATAAGGTAAGTAATGCATATATGTTACATAATGTCACATAACTAGTAAATGCCTGAAGAATTGCTCCCATTTTGCTACTAAAGAAAGAGACTCAGGTTAAGTAACTTGCCTATGATTATGAAACTAATAAGATCCAGAGTCAGGATTTGAAACCAGGTTTTCCTATCTCTAGGTTAAGCACCCTATCTATTATATCATACTATAGCTCTATCTTTTACAAAGACTTCCTAACCTGTGAGACAAGTAGTTTATGTATTTTACCACTTTAAATATTTTATTTTTTCAATTACATGTAAAATTTTTTAACATTTGTTTCTTTGTTTAAATTTTGAATTCCAAATTCTCCCCCTTATTCTCCTCTTGTCTTCCTCATTAAGAAGGCAAAAAAAATTGAAATAGGTTATACATGTGCAGCAAAGCAAAACATATTTCCATACTAGTCATGTTGCAAAAGAGAACACAGATGAGACAGAGAGAGAGAATTCAAGAAAGATGGATAACTTTTATTATTATTATTATTATTGTTATTATTTTACCAAGGCAACTTGCCCACAATCACCTAGGTAGCAAGTCTCAAGTGTCTTGAGTCTGGACTTGAACTCAGGTCCTCCTGACTTCAGGACCAGTGCTCTATCTACTATGCCACCTAGCTGAGTTCTTCCAAATTCTCTTAGATCATTGTATTGCTGAGAACAGCTGTCATTCACAGTTGATCATTTACAATATTGCTGTTACTATGTACAATGTTCTGGTTCTGTTCACTTGACTTTGCATCAGTTCCTTCCAGGATTTTCTTTTTTTTTTGTTTGTTTGTTTTTTAAGCTTTTATTTAGTATTTTATTTCTCCCCAGTTACATGTAAAAACAATTTTTAACATTCATTTTTAAAACTTTGAGTTTCACATTTTCTCACTCCCCTCTCATTGAGAAGGCAAGCAATTTGATACTGGTTATATCTGCATAGTCATGCAAAATATTTTCATAATAGTGAATTGTGAAAGAAAACATAGACAAGAACAAAAAAAAACTCAAGAAAAAAGAAAGTTAAAAAAAGTATGCTTCAATCTGTATTCAGACACCATCAGTTCTTTCTCTGGGGATGAATACCATTTTTTCATCATAAGTACTTCGGAGTTGTCTTGGATCGTTGTATTGATAAGAATGACTAAGTCATTCATGGGTGATTATCTTATGATATTGCTGTTACTTTGTACACAGTAAATTTCACTTTGCATCAGCCCATGCAAATCTTTCTAGGTTTTTCTGAGAGCATCCTATTCATGATTTCTTACAGTACAATAGCATTTCATCATAATTACATACCACAACTTGTTCAGCCATTCCCCAATTGATGGTCATTCCCTCAACTTCTAATTCTTTACCCCCAGAAAAGAGCTGCTATAAATATTTTTGTGCATATAGGTCCTTTTTTAAGTTTTTTAATCTATGTTGAGATACAGACCTAGTAGTGGTATTACTAGGTCAAAGGCTGTGCATAATTTTATAGCCCTTTGGGCAAAGTTCCAAATTGCTCTTCAGAATGGTTGAATCAGTTCATAGTTTCGCCAACAGTGCATTACAGTCTCATTTTCCCCACAGTCCCTCCAACATTTGTCATCTACCTTTTCATTCCTATTAGCCAATCTAATAGATATGAGGTAGTACCTCAATTGTTTTAAATTTGCATTTCTCTAATCAATAGTGAGTTAGAGTTTTTTTTTTTCCTTTCACGTGGCTGTAGATAGCTTTGATTACTTCATCTGAAAACTGATCATATCTTTTGATCATTTATCAGTTGGGGAATAGCTCTTATTTTTATAAAGCTTTAATTTTATAAACTTATTTTATAAGTTTGAGAAATGAGATTTTGCAGAAAAACTTACTTCTAAGTTTTTTTCGCAGTTACTACTGCTAACTGTATTTCCCTCCAACCTATCCCTCTCCCTGTTTATTCTATTCTCTCTCTCCTTTCACTGTCTTTCCTCAAAAGTGTTTTGCTTCTAACTACCACCTCCCCCAATTTGCCCTCCATTCTATCATACACACACACCCATTCTCTTATCCCCTTCCCCTTCTAATTTCCTGTATAGTAACACAGATTTCTATACCCAATTGAGTGTGTATGTTATTCCCTCTTTGAGACAATTCTGATGAAAGTAAAGTTCAGTCACTTCCTCTCACCTCCCCCCTCTCCTCCTGCAAAAGCTTTTTCTTGCCTCTTTTATATGAGATAATTTACCCCATTCTAAATCTCCCCTTCTCTTTCTCCTAGTGTGTTCCCCTTTCACCCTTTATTTTTATATTTTTGATATCATCCATTCTAATTCAATTCACACCTGTGCCCTCTATCTATATATGCTCCTAACTATCCTAATAATGAGACACATGTTATGAGTTACAAATATCAACTTCCCATGTAAGAATGTAAACAGTTTAAACTTATTAAGTCCCTTACGGTTTCTCTTTCCTGTTTACCTTTTTATGCTTCTCTTGAGTCTTATATTTGAAATTCAAATTTTCTATTCAGCTCTAGTCTTTCATGAAGAGTGCTTGAAAGTCTTCCATCTCATCGAATATCCATTTTTCTCCTGAAGGATTATATTCAGTTTTGCTGGGTAGGTGATTCTCAGTTGTAATCCTAATTCCTTTGCCCTCTGGAATATCATATTCCAAACCCTCTGATCCTTTAAAATAGAAGCTGCTAAATCTTGTGTTTTCCTGACTGTGATTCCACCATACTTGAATTATTTCTTTCTGGCTGCTTGCAATATTTTCTACTTGACCTAGGAACATTGGAATTTGGCTATAATATTCCTGTCAGTTTTCATTTTGGGATTTCTTTCAGTAGGTGATTGATGGATTCTCCTAATTTATATTTTACCCTCTGGTTCTAGAATATCAGGGCAGTTTTCCTTGATAATTTCTTGTAAGATGTTGTCTAGACTCTTTTTTTTAATCCTGGCTTTCAGGTAGTTCAATTATTTATAAATTATTTCTCCTAGATATATTTTCCAGGTCAATTGTTTTTTGCAGTGAGATATTTCATATTGTCTTCTTTTTTTTCATTTTTTCATTTTACTTAATTGTTTCTTGATTTCTCATAAAGTCATTAGCTTCCATTTTTCTCCATTCCAATTTTCAAGGAATTATTTTCTTTAGTGAGCTTTTGGACCTTCTTTTTTCCATTTGGCTAATTCTACTTTTTAAGGCATTCTTTTCCTCATTGGCTCTTTGGACCTCTTTCACCACTTGGCCTAGTCTGTTTTTTAAGTTGTTATTTTCTTCAGGATTTTTGGTGTCTCTTTTACCAAGCCCTTGACTCATTTTTCATGATTTTCTTGCATCACTCTCATTTCTCTTCCTATTTTTTTCTCTACCTCTCTTATTCGATTTTCAAAATCCTTTTTGAGCACTTATATGGCCTAAGAACAATTCATATTTTTCTCAGAGGCTTTGAATGTAGGAGCTTTGACTTTGTTGTCTCCCGAGTGTGTGTTTTGATCTTCTTTGTCACCATAGTAACTTTCAACAGTCAGTGTTTGTTTTTCCATTGTTTGCTCATTTCCCCAGCCTGTTGCTTAACTTTTAACTCTTTGTTAAAGTAGAGCTTTGTGGGAGGCGGAACCAAGATGGCAGAGTAAAAATAGTGCATTGCTTGAGCTTTCCCCCAAAGCCCTCCAAATACCTATAAAAAATGGCTCTAAACAAATTCTAAAGCAGCACCCACAAAATGACAAAGTGAAACAAATTTCCAGCCTAAGACAACCTGAATGGTTGATCAGAAGGGAATATCACGCCAGGCTGGGAGAGGAATGCAGTTCGGCATGGGCACACAGACCACAGAGAACCTGGAGCAGGCCCCAGAGGACTGAATCACAGACTTCTCAACCCACAAACACCAAATACAACTTAGAAGATCAGTGGGAAAAGTCTGTGTCTGTGGTGAGAGAGAGAAGCATGGTGGTCTTAGCTTTAGTCCCTGGGGTCGGCCCCAAGGTGGCAGCTGCCTCCTGAGCTTCCAGCCCACAGTCTGAGGGGGAATTGAGTGACTGATCAGAGGGGGATTGCAGGGATCTCTCTGCTGGTGCAGGATTCTGTTGCTTTGCCCATGCTTGGATCTGGGTCACAGTGCTGGGTGGTGGCCATGGGGCAAGGAGGAGCGTTGGCACGGTGGAATTTGTAGTGGCAGTGGAGAGGAAATCTTCCTCACAGTTGCAAGACAGAAAAGAGTGCTTGTGGTCACTCATAGACCAGAGCACAAGCCAGGAAAGGAGTAAACAGCTTGCCCTTCATCATAGCACCTTGGAAGAACTGAAAATTTACAAGTCCCTAGAAGTATCTCTGAAAACAGCTGCACAAAACCTGAAGGTTGGGACAGTACCTTCCAAAGTAGAGCTTTGCTTCCAGAATGGAGGGTGCACTGTCTCAAGCTTCAGGGGTTTTGTGCAACTATTTTCAGAGATACTTCTAGTGACCTGTAAATTTTCATTTCTTCCAAGGTGGTATGATCTAAGGAGAGAAGTACTACTCTCCTGGCCTGTGCTCTGGTCTATGAGTGACCACAAGCATTCTTTTCTGACCTGGAAATGTGAAAAGGTTCCCCCCTCTGCCGTGGCTTCAAAGAAAGAGAGTCCTGCCTCAGTTGTAGCAAAAAGGTCCCATACTCTACTTCTGACCAATTTTTTGACCCCCTTACAATCTATGGGCTGAAAACTCTGGAAGCAGCTATTGCCACTGCCACTGATTATTCAGTCACTCCCGAGGCTTGCTGCTGGTTTACTGGGGCTGGAACTGTGCTGGCATGGCCTGCACTGGCCTGTGTTCTACTCTCACCCAAGACCCTTCCTGCTAACTTTCTAAGTTGTATTTGGCATCTGTAGGTTGAGAAGTCTGGAAACAGCCACTGATGTGAGTGATTTCATTGCCCTGAGGCCTGCCCTGGGTTTGCAGGGCCCAGGCTGCACTGTGTCAGCCTTTGCTAGACTATGCTCCTATCTCATCCTGATGAAACAGACCTTTCCTCTCAACCTTCCAAGATGTCTTGGACTGGAAATTTCTTTCATTCTGTCTTTTTTGTGGGTTCTGCTGCTCTAAAATTTGCTTAGAGTAGTTTTTAAAGGTATTTGGGGGAGCTCAGGCAAGTCCCTGCCTTTACTCTGACATCTTGGCTCTTTTCCCCAGGATTTTCTGAAGTCATGCTGCTCATCTTTTCCTCTAGAACAATAGTATTGGGGCAGCGAGGTGGCACAGTGGATAGAGCACCAGCCCTAAGGTCAGGAGGACCTGAGTTCAAATCTGGTCTCAGACCAAACACTTGACACTTAGTAGCTGTGTGACTCTGGGAAAGTCACTTAACCCAAATTGCCTAAAAACAAAACAAAAAGAACAATAGTATTCCATCATAATCATATAACACAACTTGCTCACCTATTCCACAATTGATGGATATCTCCTCAATTTCCAATTCTTTGCCACCACAAAAAGAACTGCTATGAATATTTTTGTTCCTGTGGGTCCTTCTCCCTTGTATAAAAAAATCTATTTAGGGTATAGATCTAGTAATGGTGTTTCTGGGTTAAAGGGTATGCAAAGTTTTCTAGCCTTTTGGACATACTTCCAAATTGTACTTCCAGAATGACTGGACCAGTTCACAACTCTACCAGTAGTGCATCAGTGTCTCAATTTTCCCACATTCTCTTCAACATTTATCATTTTCCTTTTCTGTCATATTAGCCAAGCAATATAAGTATAAGCCCCATTTTGCAAATGAAGAAAACAGGCTCAGAGAATAAATAGTTAATTGGCTGATACTGGAATGCACCACCATTCATTGGCTAATATTGTTTTTATGCTAGCCACTTTCCCTAAGCCCCACAGACTTCACATATGAGAGATAGAATAGTGTAGTATAGATAAAAAGAGCATTGGTCTTGGAGTGACTAGGGACCTACCTTTTCCTGTTTCCAACAACATTAGTCTCATGACCCTGGACATATCTTTTCAACTATGTGAATCTAAGTTTCCTTGTCTCTGAAAAGGGAGCAACATGTTCTGAAAATTTCAATGCAGAGTTTTGAAAAAGAAGTGCTTTGTCAATTTTAAAGTGTTATAGAAATGTGAGTTATTACTGTGGCTATTCTTTTTCTAGCCAGACAACAAAATGAAGTTGCAGATAAATGGAAAGATGGTTCACAGTTTCTTCTCAGAGAGGAAAACAAAGGAAATGACAGAGTTGCTATTATTATGTATCTAAAGCACACAAGACTATTTTGTGGGACATTTGCTCATCTCTTATTGCAATGCTTATGATAAGTATTTTTGAAATAGACCACTATGAAAATCATTACAACTTATACACCAACTTCTGTTGCAGAAGATGGAAAGACAAAGAAATTATAAAAGAATTCACTAAGACCTTTCAAATTAAAAGATTCAAATTAAATAAATTATATATAGTACTTGATGGTTTCAATGAAAAGACCAGAATAAATGACTGTTGAAAGAGGAATAAGATCATGAATAAGATGACAAAGTTATGTAGACTACCCAGAATCCTCATACTTATACATCAGGAATATTGTCTTCAAAAATAAGTTGGAAGGTGTTTGACATGGTCAATACCAAATAACATCACAAAAACAAATTAAATTGATTATATTTGAATAGATAGGAAACAACTTGTTAATGGTGTGGGAGTCATTCTTGAAGTAGATCATTAACTTCTTAGAACAAAGTTCAAAGTTGATACAAAGATAAAGAAGGAATAAAAAATGCAGAAAAGGAATAGAGTACAATAAAAATCAACTCCAACCTCACCTACTTAAATAAGTCATTGACAATGATAAGTGGGGTCTATATGGAAGAAATGACATAGACCTCGATTATAATAATTTATATGGAAGTTCAGCCAATTTAAATCAATTGCAATATAAGGACACCAATGATTCTAAAAAGAACTTTATCAAGGAAATATTTAAGTTTCTTGCCAAATGGAAAAAGATGGCAACCTAGAATAATGCTGTTTTAAAATATAAACTCATTTGTAAAGTCTTATAAAGAAGAATGATGGAAGCAGACTTATCTCATAAAATAGAAGTGCTAGGGCATGAGGGTAAAACCAATTTAAAAAGTGCTTGGTGAGATTTTCAACTAAACAAAGTTATCCCAATGGTTTTTAAGGATAAAGCTAGAAGGAGGAAAACAAACAGATGAAAGATGAAAATGACCTGCAAGGTTTTTTTTTTAATTGTAAAACTTATTCAACATAAAAGAAAATGAAGTGACCATATTTGGCCACTAACATTACAGTTCAAGATGTCCTTATACCAGAAGTAGAAATAACACAAAGAGAACAAAGAAAATAGCTGGATTAGACCAAGTGTACATAGAGGAGATCTTTGCTAGAGAATCAAAATTGTAAAGGCATAGTGGGATTGATTCACAGAATGTACAGTAAGATAAGATAATAAGGCATGGAAATAATTTTTATATCTTATTAATACAAAAAGGAAAATATGACTTATATGCCTACTTTCCTAACTATATAAAATTTTAATGAAACCACATCTTTATAATTGCACAACTGATTAGAAGTTCTGGGGAATATAAGACCCAACTCTGTTCATTGTTATTGACTATTATTGATTCAGTAGAGCAAAGTGCTACCTTAAATGCTCTCTTACAAGGTGCCTTCCCATTCAGACATCAAAATTATCCAACATTCTATGAAAGAAATAACCACAGAAATAATATGATTTGACAAATCTCTAAATATTAATCAGGTGAGCATCAAATAGAGAAGTGTATATTTGCAAAAATTATACTTTATTGTTATAGAAGAGATCCAGTTTAGAGTCCAAGCTGAAAAAAAAATTCCCTATGTGTGAGGAAGTCCAATAGATCCTCGTAATTGAGAATGATGATATGAATGTTACTTCAAGCCCCTAAACATTCTAGAGCTTCCCGGACAAGATCTACAGCCACTCAAAAGTGTTTAACTTCACAATATGCACAGGAAAAATGAATGGATGAATAATGAATATTGTGTAGGTCATAATGTTCAGTTCAATGGACAACCTACATTGAAAATAGGCAATAAATTGGTACTAGATTTGAACAGAAGGAAGAGGGTAGGCTAGATTACCTATCAGAAATTGCTCAGCTTCTTTAAGTACCCCAAACTTCTCTCCAAAACAAAGGCCCATCTCTTTAATATCAATATCCTATGAGTCCCAGGGGTGGGAAACCTGTGGCTGTCTAGGTCATCAAGTGTGGCCCTTTGACTAAAACCAAACTTCAGTTCGATTCATTCAAAGGGCCATAATTGAGGACCTACAGCCCACATGTGGCCTCAAGGCTGCAGGTTCTCCACCCCTGCCTAAGACTCTTGAGTCATGGAAAACTAATTGATGAAGAATTAAAATTGAGTATCACTCAGAGAACAATAGAGAGAGGAATGATGGTTGTGAGTGGTCTGCAACACACAAAACAAAAACAGAACTACAGAGAACAATCAGAGCAAAGGATGCCATCATAAAATATGTACTAAGAAAAGAAATGCATGGAGTGTTAATGTGCCAAGAGTGAAGGAATAGCTATTGGATAGCCCATAAGATCTTTTATTGTTCTTGAGCTTACTGTGAGGAAGGATGATTTTGTTATTTATATTTATCTCCCTAATACCTAGAGCAATGTTTGGTGCATAGAAGGTGTCTAATAAATGCTTATTGATTGATCCCAAAAAGCTAGAGAAAATGATATAAGCTTGCAGCACATGGATTATATCCCCCTGTTTTAAACTTATGGGAGAACATTGAAAATGGTTGCAGGGAATGGGCAGACATGGATAGGGATAGGAAAAACAAGCATTTATTAAGTGCCTCACTTAATGTGTTCAAGAAATTGTGCTAAGGGCTTTACATGTATAACTTAAAATTTGTAGCATTGGAGGATATACTCATATCTATGTACTCACAGATCAACTGGGTAATGTGAGTGTCCAACTTTAGAAGGACAACTCAAGTCTTACCTCTTCTATAAAGTCATCCTTATCTATAACTATCATCCTTAAACTATTCCATGTGTGAACATTTTATCTCCCCAATAAGATTACTTATTCCTTGAGTTTTAGGTTGCTATTTTTTTCTTCTCTCTCTCATATGACCCATTGCAGTACTGGGAATATTGTGTATGCACAATAAATATTTACTGGGTGAATTAGATAATAACAAAGTATCTTGGAATAGTAGATATAGTTCTATATGTGAAGTCGTGAAAACCAAAGTTCAGATCCTATCTTTAATACATGATATCTGTTTATCCATGGGGAAGTCATAAGTTCTCTAACTCTTAGCTTTCTCATCTGTAAAGAGGAGATAATGCTACTTATTTCATAGAGTTGTCATGTAAAACAAATGAAATAATGAATGTAAACCAATTTGAAAACATCCAAATGCGATATCAATCCCAATTATTGGCAAATCAACTATTTATTGTCCAACAAGTGTTATGCTAAGTATTATGGAGAATAAAAAGATGAATAACAAATGGTTCTGGTCCTAATAGGCATTATAATCTAGATAGGGAGGCTGGAACCATACACAGGAAAAGATAACACATGTTATCTTTCATTGTTAATGAAGTGCCAAATGTGTGGTACAGTAGGGGTATGCTGGAGCCACCTTGAACCAGCTGTTAAATTTTCAGTGTGACCAATCACATCTCTTAAAGATAGATTTATTGTTTTGTTGATTATCTAGAGTTATTAAATTGATGAAAAAGTATCTATAATGAAGATTCAACTTAAAAATGTGTTGTGTGTACTTTTTTTTTTCTTCTGGAAAGCTGGTTGTTAAACATTTACCAGCGTACCACTGAATACAGATAATAACTACCATAGGAGTTCTAAGGAGGAAGAGATCACTAAATTGAGATAATCAGAATAGTTTTCCTGTAGGGAATGAGATTTGAGCTGAACTTTTAAGAATGAATAAGATTTGCCTATGTAGAATGGAGGATCTTGTTCTGTAACATATCACTTTTTGGGGGAAATACTTCTGAATTGTACACGAGAAAAAAAGATACAAAGGTATCTATGCAAATGGCTTGAGCAGGGACCAACACTGAGACAATTAATCTGGAAGAGAGCCTTGTGTAGCTGAGTCATGGGAGAAAAGATCGTGTAGACTGAGGCCAAGGGTGTAAACTACAGAGCAAAAAAGTTTTGATGATTTTCTATAGAAAATTCAAAGCTATTGAATATTCGAAGCAGTGGGCTAGTGGAAATGAGCACTGAATTACCTGAGATGCAGTAGAGGAGAAGGGTTGGATTTGAAGTCAGAAGACCTGGGTTTGAAATTCAGCTCTGCCAGTTCCTACCTGAATGACTTTAAGCAAGGCTCTCAACTTTGGTAAATCTGTTTCTTCTTATTCCATACAAAGGGTTAGATTAGATAATTTCTACGGTTCTTTCCGTAAGAACCGTATGTTGTGTAACTTGTGTGTATGCATGTATGTGAACTACAAACAATGAAATGAGTTTCTAGGTCCCAGTCCCCTGATGGGTTGTAATTATTGCCTATCTTGAGCACATCCCTGAAGCAGCTTACGATTCTGCCTCCCTCTTCTTCGGCCCATTTCACTGTGAATCAAAGGTTCCCATCATTCAGAATCATCCTCAAATTCCTTCTTGCCTCATTGTCCTGCCTCTCTTCTCATGGGAAAATATTCTAATCATCATGTTTCTTGCTTAATTGCTTCATTGTGAGTTCCTCTCTAAACCTGTCAGCCTCTTACTGCACTCACCAGATTGACTTGCCAGATCAAAATGTTCTTTCAGTTGAATCTCCAAAGTGGTTTTTCATTAGGTGCATGCCCTGCCCCAGGGACCAGAGAAAAGAGATTCATGAAGGTTACAGGGCTTTCCTTGTATGACTAGGCTGCCTAAGGAGTATGGGTACAGATCTACTCCCTGGCTCCAAATTGAATCCTACAGTATTAGAGCTAGAAGGGTCCTTAGATGGCAATATATAGCAAAGCATATACATTGTTAGAATTGGAAAAGAATTTAGAAAATTCAATATTAAAGGCAGAAGTGGGATACAGTAGAAATAGCAATAGACTGGAAGTGAAGGGACCTGAGTTCTAATCCAACCTCTGAGGCTTCCTATGAAAAAAGTTGTCTCACTTATCTGGGCTTCAGTTTCTTGTTTACCTAAAATCAGAGATTGGAACCAATTATCTTTATCATCTCTACAAAATTTAAAACCGTCATTTAATGGTTTCAGAGCATATGAGTTGTATGGGAGCTTTGAGATAATCTAATCTAGGAGTTTTTAGCCATTTCATGGCTTGGACCTTTTGGTAGTCTAGTGAATTCTTTGGATCTCTTCTCAGTATAATTTTTTAGTGCCAAAACACTAAAACTTTTTAACATAGGATTACAAAGGAAACCACTTATATTGAAATTGAATTGTGAAAATATAAAACAACATTTATAAAGTTATAAAAATATTACAAAAACACAATTCATTAGGCCCAGATTAAGAACCTGATTCAACCTCTTCATTTTATAGATGAAGGAACTGAGCAGAAGTGATTTGACAACATATATTCAACAATTGAGTCAGTGTAAGTCAGAAACAGTTTCCATTGTCAAGGACTCCTTCTACTATGATACAAATTGATAGTGTTTTAAGAAAATGAATTAGAGGGAATAAGGGGAAAAGGCCAGTTAGGAAGAGATTGTTGCAATCTAGGTCTACCCTGGGATAATAGATGCCATTTCCCATTGGAGGTGCAAGAGGAATAAAAATACATGATAGGGAAGGAAGAAGATAACTTATATGTATGTGACACTTTATTGTTTACAACCACTTATAGATACTTCTCTTTTTAATTTGATCCTCTTTATACTCCTCTAAAGGTAGTAGCACAAGCATTATTACCCCCATTTTTCAGATAGGGAAGGTATGTCTCAGAGACATTATATGGCTTCCCCGTAGCCATGCAGCCAGTAAGAAAGGCCAAGATCTTATTTCCTGTACAGGGTTCTTTCTACTGATCATATAATTTGGAGGTAGAAGTGGGTAATGGGGCTTAATTTAAACACAGCTCTTCAGGAACACATTTTATTTATAAGAGTAAGGTTCACATGTGCTATGTTTACAGGGCTGACACCATCATGGCTTTATTTAGATCTCTGTGGAGGAGCCATCTGCTCAGTCTTGTAAGAGTACCTGAGTCGTCCATCCCAGGCATCCCCCCTCAACGTCCTATCACAGCATCTGATGCAAAAGTTCCCTTATGCGATGTGTGACTGAAAGTTAATGACAGAGAACTTCATTTTTCAAAGCATGTCTCTACCCTGCCCCTGGATTGACCCAATAGAAGCAAGCATGTTCCTTCTTGTGGGTGATCAAGGGTGCATTCTTCTTCTTTGCATGTAGCCCAGGGAAACAGTAGGATCTACTTTACAGTATTCCCTTCATCATCACCAAATAAGGTAGGCAGGGCAGGGATTATCATTCCCATTTTACAAATAAGGAAACTGAGTATTAGAAAGGAGGAAGTGACTTGGTCAAAGTCATGCTATAAGCAGTTTAGAGAACAAAGACCCAAACACAGGTTTGCTGAGTCAACATCTAGCATTATTTATACTACAGCTGTTGCCCCAGGAATACAGTCTCGAGCATTTAGAATACTGAGGAGAGTGGGAGTATGGATCTGGCTTCAGAGGCTCTCAGATTTCCAATGCTCCATGTGCCAAGATACTTTCTCTTAACCTCTTTGTACCTCAGTTTCCTCATCTATAAAAGAAAAAGAGAGTTGAAATAAATTGTCTCTAAGTTTTGTTACAGTTCTAGATTCTATAGTCTCTCTGTTCCTCATTTTCCTCAGCTGTATGATAGGGAGTGAAATATTTGGCTCCTACTTCATCTACAATGATAATGACAATTGACATTTCTATAATGCTTATAAAAATACTTTTATTTTTCTTCCAGAAATCCTATTAGATAGATGGGCAGCTAGATGACAAAATGGATGTAAGGTACTGGACCTAGAATCGGGAAGACCTGACTTCAGTTAGTGCCTTAGTTAAATACCTACTTGCTATGGGACCTTGAATATGCTACCTAACCTCTCTCAGCTTCAGTTTGTTCATTTGTAAACTAGGGATAATAAAAGCACCTAAATCAAAGAGTTATTGAGGAGATTAAATGAGATGATACACAAAAAGTGTTTACAAATCATACATGCTATCTAAACATTAGCTGTTATTTATTTTAAGTTAGGGAATGTGTATGTGATTTATTGCCCACATTTTATAGATGAGCAAACTAAGTCTGCTA
The DNA here is from genome assembly GCF_900497805.2 of Vombatus ursinus. Taxonomy (NCBI): domain Eukaryota; kingdom Metazoa; phylum Chordata; class Mammalia; order Diprotodontia; family Vombatidae; genus Vombatus; species Vombatus ursinus. The sequence goes on along the minus strand of NW_020954564.1, from coordinate 6,073,151 downwards.
GTGGAAGGGATATCCTCGATCACATACCCAATAAATGTGAGAGCATGATTTCTAGCACAATTCTTTAAACTCCAAGTCCAGCACTGTTTCCATTATACTCCACTATGCCATATGTGTTGTTTGGCTTTTGAATGAAAAAGTGGTTAAGATTCTGGCAGTTTCCGTTAAGAAAACAGAGATTGTTCTGACTAGTTATACCATAGCATAGGTGGGAAAGCAGCATTGTTAAGTTTAAATTTCAGAGTCCCTGTGGGGTGAGAGAGAGATTTCAGGCAAAGAATGATATCATGCATGAGTTTATATAATGTTAGAAGAAGAATCAATTGTCTCAGGAGCAAGAGATCAAGAGGAAAATGGACGTAACTGATGATGTAAAAGCACAACAATTCCAGTAATACCAGTAGGCTCTATTATGGGAATTTTGACTCAAATAAGGAAGTATATAGTCCTGGGAAATAAAGGACCTCTGAGGACTTTCTGCCTCTGAAAATATATGATTCAATGACAAAGACATACTCTGAGAAAGTCACAGTTAAGGAGATAATTTTATTTGTCAAAATGAGATCACGTTGGCTAGTAAAACCCCACACCTTCTAGTTATGAGAGCAAGTTTTTCTGTCAAGAATTACCAGTTTCTGAATTCCTGAGCTTAGGGGAACATTTGAGTCAGAAGGGGCATGGTAGCCTTTTCCCGGGAAAGTGCTGACTCATCAAAGTGAGGTAGGAGTGTAGAATTCAGGCAGCTGCCACAAGACACCAAAGAACTGGGGGGATAGAATGAGTAACACAAAATACAGATCTCCTGATTGTTGTTGTCCTTGTTGTTGTTGTTCATCCTTTGTTTTTGAAGAGGACCAATGACATCATGGGTGATATTTTGTGCATGATTTGCATTTAAGTGAGGCAGAGTTGCACAAAGCCATCAGCCTCACTCTCTCTTCCATACATCTAAACCCAGTGGCAGACAAAAGTCAAGACTAATGATAATTGCTTGAGAGGCATTGGATGACATTGGCATCTTCAATGTCTGATCAAGTCCTATGTGCTCCATGGTGCCTGCTTCAGCCACCTTGATAGCCATTGGAACAAACTAATCTCATCTGCCCATTCTGCTGGCAGAAGTCTTCATACACTTGAGTAAACATCCCCCTAACTCACCAACTGGTTTGAGGCATGTAGGTTACCCTCAACATGATTTAACTTGTCTCCTGAGACTATTTTTTACTGGGTATGGCTGCTGCACATACTATAGCTTCTTGAAGTCATAGGTGAGAGTTGGATAGCAGCTGTATCAGATACCCTGATACAGCCTCTATAAAAGCACAGAATCATAGTATACCCATACTGGAAGGGATCTTAATGGCCATTTCAGTTATATGGTAAAAAGAACACAAAATTCAGAATTAGGGGAACTGGAGAAATGTTTCAGTTCTGCCACCATAAGACCTTTATTACCAAGGCGACTTTTTTTTAGCACTCACTTAGTTTTCCTGAACCTCAGTTTCTCATTAAGGAGTTAGACTAGATAAAGGCTAAGTTCCCTTTTAGCTCTACATCTATATTCCTATGAACTAACTTACTTTTATACAGGAAAGCATCTTGCTTCCTGATCCAATGTTGATATAGTCTGAATCACCATTCCTACAAACATATTTCTCTTTCCATCTCCTCCTGTTCCCCTTGACTATTCAGGGAAGAACTAGGAGTGGTGAGTATAATAGATGTTCCAAGAAACCATATTTAGGTTCAATAATTAAGTTTTCCAATGGATTTATGAAACAATTAACATCTGAATTCTCTCCCATAGCACAGATTCAAACCCATTTATGCTTTCTTCTCCAATGAATCTCTTGTCCATGTTCTTCCTTAAACTTTGCACAGAAAATTTATCTAATGGGCTGAAGGACTTCTCTCAACTTCTTTAAACTGAGTAACCAACAATGTCACACATAATTATTCTTATAAATATAGACCAACTACTTTTTTTTTTCTTTCAGGTATACATTCCTTTGATAATACCCTTTTCTGCTATAGCACTTCTATTATGTGATCCTTTGTTAGTAATACATTTCCACCTTCTTGTGTGTGTCCTTGGTCTATTCTATTTTTGGCCCTTTGGATGACTAGGGATATTGATTCTCCTTTAATTCTTAATCTCTATGAGATTCAGTGATTTGTGGTCATAGAGCATCAATAGTAGCATCTGTATGTTAAAAAGATGAGCCTTCACTTCAATAGGAAATTTGGGATCATTTAAAGCACCTTCTTGTTTCCCATATGCAATCCAGCCTGCTTCCTTCTTTCTGTTCAATAGTAAATCCAGTTCATTGTCTAACTGCAATATCAAGATTATGTATAGATGAAAAGGCCTTATGGATTGTCCATACAGATGTATATCATAGTCTGTGCATGGGGACAATGTAAATGGCAAATGCCAAAACACTTAAACTGTTTAATAGTGCATTGTTGTGCCTCATGAGGTAGGTGGTCTTCTTCAGTGGTCTCTTTTCAGATAGAACCTAGATGACCACTTGTCTGGGATATCGAAGGGGAGATGAGATTCATTTTCATGTCTGGGGTACCCTAGGGGGCCCTTTCAATTCTCAGAATCTGTAATTAAAGATGAGATTCTATGGTTATAGTCACTTAGATTCTGTTGCAGACATGCTCCTGTCCCTCATCCAAGTGTCTGCCTAATCATTGGCACCTGTCACCCCATAGTAAGATAGAATATGAAACATGTGCCCTCAGCAGCACAGTTGGCATGCAGTTGGTATTACCTTGCAGGCAAAAATCACATTCTCACCTGGCTTAAAACTCTAACTTAAGAAAAATAAGGGGGAAAATGTGCTGGGGAATAATGTTAAAGACGCCAGAAAATATATGAAAGCCAGTAATGAACAAATATGGCAGTTCTGTGCCAAAAAGAGACAGATATTAAAAGGACAGAAAAAAAGGAAGAGAAGGTAGAAAAAGGATTCACTGTGGACAACAGTCAAGTATTTTACCTGTCAAAAAATTACTTTAACCTGCACATTTAGGCTATAAAAATATTTCTTCAATCAAGAGAAGCACTGCTTTTCTCAAGGACAGAGCTAAGGCAGCATCTTCTACCTGTCTCACAAAATTAATTTGAAATAAAAGGCTGTGGAGGAAAAGGTAATGTAAAAAGCCTTTAGTAACCTCCCTACATCTTTACAAGCTAGAATGTGCCAGACATGACCACTCAAAATCTGACTGAACCCCAATTCCAGTACAAAGGGGCTTTCCAAAGACCTACCCAGCAGGGAATAGATACTGAAATGTGAATTGTCTCAACTTTATTTTCCTTCTCTGTTGGTCCCTCTGGTCTTTGACCTCAATAGCCAAGTTTTGAGACAAAATGATTTTCTCATTTGGTGAAACATCCCTTATAACATGGAAACATAGATAGTAATAACTGAAAGGAACTTTGGTGCAAAAAATGTCAGAGCTGAAAGAAATTTTAGGACATGAAATGTTAAGATTGATAATACTTCAATTTGAATTAAATCTTTTCATTTTACAGATGAAGAAATTGAAAGTCTGTAAGGTTAAATGAGTTGCCTAAATGTCATATAAACTAATGGCAAAGCTAAGCTTTGTTCCCTGAAACTAAGTCCAATATTTTTCCCCTATATGAAGCTGGATACCTCTTTGAAGTCTAAGCTTCAAAAATGGGATTGCAGAACCAAGAAAATGGCCTACAAGATACTCTCCCCAGTCCCTACTAACTCTCTAATAATCTCCAAGAGAACAATTTTGCATTAGAAATAGAGAAATTACAGCTGAATAGAGAGGACAAAGGAGATAATTCAGACAGTTTAAAAATCCTAATCAAGTAGCACTAAAGAATACCAATCTTAAAACAACTCATCTGGTACCCCACCTCCACAAGCATCTAGCATCCATGCTCCCTGGAAGGTATGTACAATGCACCGGAAAACTTGTACCTTGGTATCTTATTGAGATTCCCTCCTGATATAGAAACATTGCCAGCAGAACTCTTTTCCTGCTTTATCACACTTTCAATCCTAAAAAAAATGTGGAAGACAGATTCTGTTTAGTTACATGAAGAAGAAGGTAGAAAACACAATGCCTTCTACCTAAGGTAATTTCTAACTTAGGGATTCCCAAATTTTATAGATTCTACCAGGAAACACTCTTCCCACACTTCTTATACAAAAAAAAATCTGATTTATTCCATCCATAGCAGGAAAGAGGGAAAGCTAAGGAAGAAATTCTAGCAGGTGGCCAGTGTTCATGGCTAAACCAAGCTAAAAGGAAAATAGAATGGAACTAGTTCTATGGTCCAGAAGATACTTAGGACAAGACACAATGACAGTGAAAATTCAGTCCTCCAATAATAGAAAAGATTGAGGAACACTTGTAATTCATACCTAGGAATGTAATTAACAGCAAAGGGGGGATGAATTAGAAAATGAGTTATGGGGCAATACAAGAGAGAAAAGGTCAGAATTACCAAACATTTCAAGAGGAAAGCTTCTTTTAAAAACTCAGCATACAAGAAAAAAATTAATAGAAAAGATTCTAAAAGTAGAATGATGCATGAGAACTAAATCCTCAAAGAGATTACAAAGCCCTTTCAACTAATGCATAAAACAAAGGAAAGTAAATAAATACATGATAAAACATAGCATCATCTGGAATCCAAAGACAGCATGGAACAACAAAAAGCAATTACAGAATGGCTCAAAAGAGAAATAAAATCTATAAAAGAAGAAATTAGTAATACATGTCTGAATTAAGAGCTTTCAGTGAAAATTAAAAATTCAGAGATTAGAAAAATATTCAATTGTGGCATATCCTTAAAGTCATGAAAGAGTCATTAGTATATATAGAATGCAAAAATACTAATGGAGGAAAATGTAGAAGAAGAGAAGGAAAAGATAATAATAAAAAGAACACATGATCTCTATTGCACCCAAAGGCATTGCCATTGACAACTAGATTTCTAAGACAATTTAATTATCATTCATCTCCCAGAAGAACAAAAATAGTTTTTAAAAAACCACAATGCTTAAATACCTAAAGAAAATGGTACATAACCTCTGTATACAGAAAACAAAGCCTAGTTGAAAGGCTCCATAGGATTGCCTGCAAGGAGAGATGAGGAAAAACAATGAAACACTCTATTCTAAACTCAAAGATACATAATTGTAAATGTAACAATTCTAGTAAGAAATAACAATTTCTACTATTAACCACTATGAAGACCTCATCTAAAGAAAAAAAAACACAAAGAAATGAAATTATTGTTTACCTATGAGAATCTACATAAGGGAATGAAATAATACACTCAGAAAAGCAAAGGAGCTAAGGTTACAACCAAGAAAAACCTATGCAGAAAAACCGAGTATAACTCTTCAGGGGAAAAAAAATGGATATTTAATGAAATATAAAACTTTCAAATATTCTTGGTGAAAAGATAAGAGCTGAATAGAAGACTTGATATTCAAACCCAAGATTCAAGAGAAGCATAAAATTATAAGCAATTCAATAAGGTTAAACTGTTTACATTCTTATATGGGAAAATGATACATGTAGCTGCTAAAAACTTTATTATTATTGGACAATTAGAAGAAGTCTACATAAACAAAGGGAATGGGTGTGAGTTGATTATGTTGAGGTGATCTTAAAAAAATGAAGGAATGAGAAAGAGGGATGCACTGGAAGAAGGGGAAAAAGAAAAGAAGAACTGGGGAAATTATCTCACAAAATTTAGAAGCACACAAGGAAGGGCTTATACAGTTGCAGAGGGAGGGGCATGTGAGGCAATGCTTTAACCTCACTCTTATCGGAATTTGTGTGAGAAGGGGAGCAGCTAGGTGGCACAGTGGATAGAGCACTGGCCATGGACTCAGGAGGACCAGAGTTCAAATCCGACCTCAGATACATAACACTTACTAGCTGTGTGACCCTGGGCAAGTCTCTTAACCCCATTGCCTAGCCAAAAAAAAAAAAAAAAAAGAATTTGTACAAAGAGGGAAGAAGATAGATGGATAGATAAATACTTAGGTGGATAGATAGACACATAAACACTCATACTCACTCAACTTGGTATAGAAATCTATCTTACCCAAAAGGGAAGCACAAGGGGAAAGGGATGAGAGAAAAGTTGTTGTTTGGTCATGTCTGATATTTCATGACCCCATTTGGGGTTTTCTTAGCAAAGATACAGAAATGGTTTCCCATTTCCTTCCCCATCTTATTTTATAGATGAGAAAACTGAGGCAAAAAGTGACTTGCCCAGGATCACACAGCAAGGCCAGATTTAAACTCAGGTCTTCCTGATTACAAGTTCAGCACTCTTTCCACTGCACCACCTAGCTGATCCAAGTGAAAGGAGGGGGTGATAAAAGGGAGTGCTGATTAAAGGAGGCAATGGTCAGAAGCAAAACAAACTCGTGAGGAGGGACTGTGTAAAAAGAAAGAGAAAAGGATAAACCAAAGAAAGTACAATAAAGGGAAATAGAGTTAGTAATCATAACTATGAATGTGCATGAGATAAACTCAGTCATAAAATAGAAGAGGATAGCAAAATGAATTAGAAACCAGAATCCAGTGATTTTGTTTATAAGGGACACACTTGAAATAGAATCACACAGAAAGAGTTAAAATAAGGGGTTGGAGCAAAATCTATTACACTTCAACTGAATTAAAAGAAAAAAAAGCAGGAGTAGCAATCATGATCTCAAACAAAGCAAAAGCAAAAAAAGATCTAATTAAAAGAGGAAACTAGGGAAACTATATTGTGACAAAATTTATCACAAAAATGAAGTAATACAAAAAATCCAAGTTTTTTTCTGATAAAGGCCTCATTTCTCAAATATATAAAGAAATTAATCAAATTTAAAAAAATAAGAGCCATTCCCCTATTGATAAATGGTCAAAGGACATGAATAGGCAGTTTTCAGAAGAAGAAATGAAAGTTATTAATAGTCACATGAAAATATACTCTAAATCACTACTGTTTTGAGAAATTAAAATTGAAACAACTTTCAGATGGTACCTCACATTTATCAGACTGGCTAATATGACAGAAAAGGAAAATTACAAATGCTAGAGGACAAGTGGAAACATTGGAACACTAATGCACTGTTGCTGGAATTGTGAAGTAGTCCAACCTTTTTGGAAAATAATTTGAATCTATGCCTAAACTGCTTCAAACTGTGCTTACCCCTTGACCAAGCAATATTACTACTAGGTTTATATCCTAAACACATCAAAGAAAAAGTAAAAGGATCTACATGTACAGAAATATTTATAGCAGCTCTTTTTGTGGTGGCAAAGAACTGGAAATTGAGAAAAGCCCATCAATTGTCGAATGGTTGAACAAATTATGGTATATGATTGTAATGAAATACCATTGTGCTAAAAAAAAAAAACAATTGGCAGAATGATTTCAGAATAGCCTTGAGAGACTTGCATGAACTGATACAAAGTGAAGGGAGTAGAACCAGGAGATCATTTTATAAAGTAATAATAATATTGTAATAATCAACAAATGTAAAAGATTTAGATACTCTGATTAATACAGTGATCCAAGATAATTCAGAAAGATTCATGATAAAAATTGATATCTACAGAAAGGGAACTGATGAACTCTGAGTGCAAATTGAAGTATAATTTTCTTTCTTTCTTTACTTCCATGATTTTGTGATATGACTAATATGGAAATATGTTTTGCATGATTTTTCATGTATAATGGGTATCATTGCTTGCCTTCTTGGTGAGTGGGGTAGAGTTTGGAAAGAAGGAGAGAATTTGGAACTCAAAATTTTAAAAATATATATTAAAAAAATTTAGGAAATGAAAACATTGAAAAAAGGAAAACAATTTACATAATGATGACAATGTATTTTTGTTTATTTTTATTTTTAATTTATATTTTCAGTTGCCTCTGGCCCTTCTCTTATCCATTGAGAAGGCAAGCAAAATGATATTCATTATACATGTGAAGTTATATAAAACATATTTTCATACTAGCCATGTACAACAACTTAATTGAAAATAAAACAGCAACATAATAATAAAACTGAATTCTGCAAAATTAAAACAGCCAAGATTAGTTCATGTGTGTGTGTGTGTGTGTGTGTATGTGCAAGTATCTGCTAATGCATCTTTTCAGAGATGTTTGACCATGGGTGTAGAACAACACAGATAACATCAGATTTTTTTGTTTTGTTGTTGAATTTTGCTGGTTTTTTTTTATTAATAAATTTATTTATAGTTTTCAACATTTACTTACACAAGATTTTGAGTTCCAAATTTTCACCCCATCTCACCCCTCCCCTCACCCCAAGGTGACATGCATTCTGAATACCCCTTCCCCTAGTCTGCCTTCTCTTCTATCTCTCCCCCGCAATCTCATCCCCTTCCCCTTCTATTTTTCTGTAGGGCAGAATAGATTTCTGTACCCCATTTCTTGTATTTCTTATTTCCCAGGTGCATGTGAAGACATTTTTTTAAACATGTGTTTTTAAAACTTTGGGTTCCAAATTTTCTCCCTTCCTCCCTCCCCACCCACCCTCATTGAAAAGGCAAGCAAGTCAATATAGGTTATACATGTACTGTTGCGCAAAACACTTCCACAGTAGACATGCTGTGAAAAACTAACTCTATTTCCCTTAATCCTATCCTGCCTCTCCATTTATTCTATTCTTTCTTTTGATCCTGTCCCTCCTCAGAAGTATTTGCTTCTCATTACCCCCTGTCCCAACCTGCCCTCCTCTGTATCATCCCCCTACTCTTTCTATTTTGCCCTCTGGTTCTAAAATATCAGGGCAATTTTCCTTGATCACTAGCTTCCAATTGCTCTATTCTAATTTTTAAGGAAGCATTTTATTCAGTGAGCTTTTGGACTTCCTTTTCCATTTGGCCAATTGGGCTTTTTAAGGAATTCTTCTCCTCATTGGCTTTTTGGACCTCTTTTGCCATTTGGGTTAGGCTATTTTTTAAGGTGTTATTTTCTTCAGTATTTTTTTGGGTCTCCTTTAGTAAGCTGTTGACTTGTTTTTTCATGATTTTCTTGCATCACTCTCATTTCTCTTCCCAGTTTTTCTTCTACTTCTCTTACTTGCTTTTCTAAATCCCTTTTGAGCTCTTCCAAAGCATAGGACTGATTCATATTTTACTTGGAGGCTTTGGATGTAGGAATTTTGACTTTGTTGCCTTCTGGTTGCATAATTTGATCTTCTTTGCCACCAAAGTAAGATAATATAGTCTGACTCTTTTTGCACTGCTTACTCATGATCCCAGCCAATTACCTGAGTTTTAAATTCTTTGTTAAGGTAAGAGTCTGCTTCCAATGTGAAGAATGTACTGTCCCAAGCTTTGGGAGTTTGTACAGCTGTTTTCAGAGCTATTTCTGGGGACATGATAAGGGGTGAGGTGTTTCCTCTCTACAGCCACAACAAGCTTCACCACACCAGCATTCCTCCTTGCCCCAGGACTGCCCCTCAGAACTCTGACCCAGATCCAAGCACGGGCAAAGCAAGAGATTCTTGCCTCAGCATTGTCAAAGAGATCCCTGCAATCCCCTTATGGTCAGCCACTCAATTCCCTCTCAGTCTGTGGGCCAGAAGCTCAGGAGGCAGCCACCACCCCAGGCCATGCTCAGAACTTGCAGTTGAGACCTAGCTTCTCTTTCACTGCAGTCACAGACTTTTCCCACTGACCTTCTAAGCTGTCTTTGGTGTTCATGATTTCAGGAGTCTGGAAACTACCACAGCTGCCTGTGATTCAGTCCTTTGAGGCCTGCTCCAGGTTTGCTGAGGCCTGCATGCCCATGCCGTACTGTACTTCTCTCTCTGCCTGGCACGATATACCTTTCCGTTCAACCATCCAGGCTGTCTTTGGCTGGAAATTTGTTTCACTCTGTCTTTTTGTGGGTTCTGCTGCTTTAGAATTTGTTTATAGCCATTTTTTTTTACAAGTATTTGGAAGGGTTTGGGGGAGAGCTCAAGTAAGTCACTTCTTTCACTCTGCCATCTTGGCTCTACCCTCTGATTTTTTTTTAAAAAGGTATATCTTTCTCTTAGGGACTGGGGATGGCATGTAGTAAAAAAAAATGAGTGATATAAAAAGAAAATATATCAATACAATTATTTTTAAACAAAACAAAAATTCTATACTGCTTAATTTCTCCATTTTAAGAGGATATAAATCAATCAAAATTCCCCAGAGCAGATTAGGGAAACTTGAAGCAGACTTCTGAATTTGGTCTTTAGTAACTTTTCACTTCTTTCTGTAGTCTCTTTTCTTTCCACTGTTTGTCCTCTACCCTATTCAGTATCTCTCAAGCACCAGTACCTCTCAACTTTAACAGTTTTTAAACATGTATTAGGTGCAATATAATAATAAAATAACAACAATGGTAGTAATAGCAGCATCAGCAAATAATGATTGTGCTATAGATAACATTTACGTAGGATTTTAAAGTTTACAAAGTTTTTGACATATATTATCTCATTTGATCCACATAAAAATCCTATGAAGTAGGCACTGCCATGGTTATCATCTTACAAATGAAGAAACTGAGGTTTCACATAGCTGATATGGATCTGAGGAAGGATTTTTGATCTCAGTTTTTTATTCATTTTAAATACAGTATGATGCCACCTAACTACCTAACTTATGATGCCTCCCAACTGCTCATGGTTCCCAATTGTAGGCTTTTTTTCCTTCCTCTTCTTGTGGACCTTATTTAGATCAATAATTAATTCCTTGTTTATTCCCATTGTTTCAGAATCTTGATATGTGTCAAGAGATGACAATCTATTAATATCCTGTGATAACTGGTACAATCCCTGTTTATTCTTCTAGAAATATAGCATAGTATAGAAAAAAGAACCATGGGATTGAAGTAAGAATACCTAGATTTCAATCCTGGCCTGGATATTACTGATACAGTGTGAACATGGACAAGTTTCTTTACTTCTCTGAGCCTCAGTTTAATCATCCATATTATGAAGATAACCATACTTAGGCTACCTGACTCTAAAGTTTATTGACGGGGATGAGACAGAAGGTGAAGGAAGTCTTAATGTGTTGTAGAAGGGCGAATTATTATTGCTTGTATTTTAATAAGGGACACAAATATTCAATACTTTAACTAAAAGAAGTAGATTGCCAAAGAAGGAAATTCAAGTATTATAGCAGCCAAGTGAGCCAAATCTTTTGTGGTTTTCCAATCTCAACTTATATCTATCACCAGTACCAAGCATCACTTCTGAATTCCGTATGTCACATTCCAGTATTATATCCCTGCCATTTGATAACTGCCTGATTTTAATGTCTGTTGGAATATCCTTGCCTCCAATCCCAGTTCCTTATTTCCCTGTCTTCAACTGCATTGGAAAACTCTGAAGTATTACATATACAATATTATAGAGTCTGAATCTCATTTAAGGGGAAAGAGACATAAAATACCAATTAGGATAAACAAATAAATGAGAAGACAGGCTCTTGCTGCACTGTGAGTTCATTTCCCTCTCCCAATACATCATCCAGAACTTGGCTGTGAAAAGAATATGCTTCTCATTCCATTCATCATGTTAAACACAAGCCATGCTGCCTAGGTAAGATGTTAAAGGATGGTACATGGAGCAATGATGAGGAAGTCTCTTACATGGAGCAGTGATGGGGAGATTCTTTGATGATGTACTCACATCCTATGTCTGAAAGAAAAAAAAAAGAATCCAATGGGGATGGAAAAAAATGGGGGGACAAAGCTATATTGTGAAAGGAAATTAAATCAACCAAGTTTTCTTAATATGGATAATTATAAAGTTTAGCATTTAGGTTCAAAAAAGTAACTAATGACATAAGTACAAAATTAGAATGAGCATTATAATAAATGTGACGACAAAAGTTTATGTTGTAGGAGCCCTCCTGATATTAGTACCCTGTCTGCTCAATGTGAGTCAATAATCAATAAGGAAGACAAAAGTGCTAAAAATGATCTTGAACTTTATCAATAGAAGTAGTGTCTAGAATGAAGGCGGTGCATACCTGGTCAGACCACATCTGATGTCTCTTATTGAATCTGGTTGCCACAGTTTAGGAAGTAAATTGGCAAGCTTCAGAACACATAAAGGACAGTGACTGGGATAATGAGGGGTTTCATTATTGGGTTGTAGTCACAATATCTGATTTGAAAGAGCCCTCAAGGTATCAATCACCTATGTATTCCCTACCTACCCAGGAATGTTCTCTTTAGCACTGCTAACAAATAACTATCCAGCTTCCAATTGAAGACTTTCAATGATCAGGATTCCACCATTGTACTTCCTAAGGCTGCTTATTCCACTTCAGCATACTTCTAATTGTTAGAAGATTTTTTTCTCTAAATAGAGTCTTTCTGCCCTTCAGCAACAACCAGGCATTATTCCTAGTTCTTTCCCCTAAGGCAAAATAAACCAAGTTAGTCACATGGCAGCCATTTTAATAGTCAAGTCCCTCTCCCCCAAGTCTTCTCCAGATTAATCACACAAATATCCTTCAAATGATCCTCATATAGTAGTTTCTAGTTCTCTCTCCATTCTCATTCTCATCTGGATGTACCACTTTGTCAATGTCTTTCCTAAAATGTGGCACCTGGAACTGAACACAATATTCCAGATGGGGGCTCAGCGGGACAGAGTATAATAGAGCAACAACCTCCCTCATTCTGAAACCTGCATCAAAATGCATCTTAAATTTGTATGGTGGAGTTGAAAATGATGAGCTTGGAGAAGAGAGGATTTATGGGAGAGGAGATAAAGAGCAGGCAGGATACAAAAGCTATCTTCAAATACTTAAATGCCCATCATAGGAAAAAGGAATTAGACTTTTTCTGATTTACCTCCAGAAGTGAGAAATGAGAACAACAGAAACAACACCAAAGTGGCAAATTTAAGATTAGGGAAAACTTCACAATTTGCAATATGAGAAAGTGAAATAGGCTGCCTAGGGAGGTAATGGCTTCTCAATCACCTAGCAAAGATTTCATGTGACACTTTTTGATCTGTTCAGGTATGAATTAGGCTTGACAATCTTAGAAGTCCCTTTTAACTTTTGAGATCCTATATGATTCTGAGACAGAATTAAATAATCTCTGAGGCCTGATGCTAAGAACCTGTGATTCTAACAGAAAGTCACAGAAATCTAACTTAATCCAGTATGTCTCATGCAATTTTGATCCTTGGGAGATTGTGGTGTCTCAAAATCAGTATCTCTATAGAATCATCAAGAGAACAATATGTGTTCAAAAGATGGATTTGGGTACTAGGGACCAGCTTGGGATTATCACAAGTACAATGCAATATGCAAGAAGTGACATAAGGAATATAATTAAAGAAATATGTGATCAGCAAATGGGGTGGGTCAGTCATGTAGGGAGGGGAAGAAGTAACAGATGGCAGGCGAAATGCTCTGCTGGAACCCAAGGAATGTTGAAAAACAAGAAGAAGGCCTCCAGCATGAAGCATAATTCTCTGCAGTAATCTACAAGGATACATCCGCAAGAATCACATAGGATATAAAATGTAAACAAGCTGTGATCTGCACCAAAAGAGGGAATACTCACATTGATAATACCATAGAACCATTAATGTACATTGATGATATATTGAAAGAGGTGTTCTCTGAGATATGGCCCTATGGAATATAGTCAGCTATTATATCAATGTTATCATATATGCAAAAAGAAAAAGCATGATTTCTGCTCATGAGGAATTTATAGTCTCATTGAAGAGGCAAGATGAATATACTCATGCTTAGAGAACAAAATTCCATAGTATAATCAAGTGCTAAAATGTGTGGTTTGGACTCAGTGCTAGAGGAACTTTAAAATGTATAAATGCTCCGTGGACTCCTGTACTTAGGGGAAAAAGATAGATGAAATTAGTGGAAGTTGCCATGGGAAATATTTTGGCTCTCTTTAAATAAAACCTTCCTAATGATTAGAAATAATCCAAAAGAAAAAAAAATGGATATCTTGGGAAATAGTGAGTTCCCGTCACTGAAAGCCTTCAAATGAAGGCTTGATAACAACTTAACGCTATGTAGAAGAAATATCTCTGCCTAGTTATGAGTCAAACTGGATCCCATTGGACATAGCATTGTATAGAAAAAAAAAGATCAATTCAAAGGACCAATTCCAGCACCATCATTTGCTACTTGTGGGACACAGGGCAATGAACTAAACCTCTTTGGCCTCAGTTTCCTCATCTTTAAAACTATGATGTTTGACAAGAGTATTTATAAGGTCTTTTTGAGCTTTATGGCTGATACTCCATGACCTCTGAGTTATCTACCAATTCTGTTATTCTGTAATTCTCTTACATATGGAAAAGGTAGGGTTTGGGCTAATGTAAGAATGAATGTAGAATATGTGGTTTAGGGAGAACAGCCTGACTGGATTATAGATTCCAGATTAGCAAGTAGATAGAAATAAAATTAGAGAATTAAGACTAGGATTACTACTACTACTACTACTACTACTACTACTACTACTACTACTATTAATACTATTATGATTATGAACTAGGACTATGACTACGAATATGACTACAATGACTACTGCCAATTGATTGCATTTATTTTATATGGGGTCTAACACTTGCCAAGCATTTTGGATACATTATCTTTTACCATTAATGGTTACACTTTTGAATGGAGAAAGATTTTTCAGGAATAGTTGTGGATAATGTACACTGTTATGGTATGTGGATTATTTCATTATAACTGTATTTTGTACTTTGAGAATCATCTTTGTAAAATGTTAGATATTACTACTTCAAATGATCTATGAATTCAACACTGTGGGTACTACTTTCAATGACTCTCTGTGTGATTGTATCCTTGTGATGCTTATTCGCATTCCTCCATAAACTTTCCTAGAGTGTCTACCCAATATAATGGAACTTTTCTTTGAATCTTAACATTTTGTGGGTACTAATATTGCACTTGAGCTATCCATTTATTGTGCCTTCATCTTGTTATTCATCTGGCCCATCTCCTTTTCTGACTATAAATGTCTTTGTTGATATGTTTTATATCACTTCCATGCAAGATATTGTTGAAAGTATGACATAATTCACATAGGCTTTCCATTACCATTTGGCTCACCTACAGTTTTGAGTCTCCAGAAATCATGGTAAGCTATGATCGACTTCTACATATCATCATCTGGAAAATATTGTGAAAGGGTAGCTTTTTGTGTCACAGTGTAGCTTTGTATCACTGAAAGTAAGGGGTCTCATGCTCAACCTGAAGCATGTTCCCCCATTCCACTGTTATTCACTGTCTTTTAATATAATATTACTCATAACCAAAGGGTCAGTGCTCCCAAAGGGGCCTCAGAGTCATCAAATTCAACTCCCAGTTTTGCCAGATGAGGGAATTAAGACCCACCAAGGTTAAGTGATTTGCCCAAAACCATGCAGGTAGTAATTATCAAGGGGAAGATTTGAACCTAGTTCTTAACTTTCCTGTTTAAGAAACCAGCTTCTTTTCACTATTTCCTGTTGACTGTGTGACTATGCCTTAAGAGATATAAAATAACTAGTTACACATATGACAGCTATTTCTAAACCAGTTGTATGTTTAGGCAAATCACTAACTTCACAGTACAGGTCAAAATCAGTATCTAATTATAAGAAAGGATAAAAAGGGAAAAATACTGTAATTACAACAACTCTGACATGAACTATTCAGAGAGGCTACTAATTGTGAAAGATAGAAAATGGATAAAGGAAAAGACATTGACATATATTATCACTATTTCCTATATATGTTACATTGATCTAAAGCAATTAGTACTATATGTCAAAAAAGGCAAAAAATAGCAACAACAGAAATGGCATCTCAGCCATTAAATACTTTATCTCCTTACCAAGTAAAATGACACAACAGTCTAGAGCAACACTCATTCATTAAAGAATCTCATGTGAAAAATACACACACATAATATATACATATATATGCATATATAGTAGAAAAGGATGATGAAAGAAGCATCAAAGTTTAAGGGAAAGAGGTTGATATTTGTAATCTGGATCTATATTCAAATGCCAATGAACAGAACCTAAAATACTAGCTGAATGTCTGTGGGCAACTGTATGCCCCAAATTCTTCAGATATACATAGATAGAGGAAGTTGTCTCTCCATTAGTGCCCTATTCCAATGAAGTCAAAATATCATTAAAAAAAGTTTAACCAATTTCTTTTTCTTTCTTGATGTTCATTGCACACCATGTCCTTTATCTTCCAGTTATCTTCTTGAAGGAATTGTTACTGAGTTAGAGGCTTGAGGTTTCTCTGTAATGTGTAAGTCTCTTCCATTTTTTAATTCTAAATCACAGTTTTTATCATAATTTTTACTGTCTTCTCCTATGCTCATATTTGCACTGAAGTCACTGAGTGTCAGTATGTGTTTTCATCTGAGTGGAAAGTTTTTATTAGGGTCTTCATTTTCCATACAAGAAATTGGTATACAATCTTCAACTGGGTTCATGGTAGTCTTCTTTGCTTATGCTCATCATGAATAAGTGACCCATGAAATGATATATTATCGGTACATGATGAAACCAAATCCTATCTTTGCATCTCAATGATAAACCTAGAATTATCCTTTCCTTTTGTTACAATTTCCTCATATCTACCAGCCTCAGGAATAGTGACAATTTATATGCCAATATGATTCACTCCATGCAGTATTATGACAATGCATTGGGCACTGGACAAGGATCACATACTTAGAATACCAAGAGTTAAATTAATATTTCTTGATGATTGAAAAAATCTTTGTGATTATGTGTGTCCTAGTCCCCCTTTTCCATCATTCTGCTAATATTTCTATAGAAGCACATATGAGTGTCAGTCTTTTGTCTATTTCATGGTTGATTTGCCATGGCCAAATAATGAATTACCTAATGACCAGCCTCCTTGTGTTGAGTCTGTGATTACCTCTAGTAGTGTTCAAGCAGTAAACGATACCCTGTTTGGCATTAGGACTGTACTTTGAGACTTATCTAGCTTGGTAGAATTTGACAATCACCTTGAAAAGCTTAGATTTACCTCGATACCATAATGGGAAATCAGAGTAGCACTAGTTTCAATCACACGAGTTAACATATACAAAGCACTTTCCAAACCTTAAAGCACTATGTAATTTTTTGTCAGTTTTCCTCCTTTAGACTTCTCCATCATGCCCCTAGAACGTTATCATCAGGAACCTCATCATCCTGCAATATTGCATCAGCCTCAATACTCATACCTTTTTAGTACTTTTAACTCCTGACCACCCCCTTTTTAAGCTTTCTTTTTGTATTTTCTTCTATGATTAGGGGAAGGTAGCTAGGTAGCACATTGAAAAACTCTGGGCATAGAAATCAGGAAGACCTGAGCTCAAATCTATATCAGACATTTACTAGCTGTGTGGTCTTTGACAAGTCATTTAACCTCTGTTTACCTTAGTTTCCTCAAATGTATAATGGGTATAATAATAACACCTACCTGGTTGGGTTATTGTGAGGATCAAAAGTATACAGAGATTGGCACATAGTAGATGCTATACAAGTGCTTAAGACCTCCCTCTCTATTAGATTGTAAGCTCCTTGAGGGCAGGGACTATCTTTCATATTTTTGCACCATGCAGTACACAGTAGGTTATTAATAAATGTTTATTTACTGTATTGATTGACTAGTAGTAACACTTTTACAGCACTTACTATGTGTCAGACATTTTTAACATAAATATTATTTCATTTTATCCTCACAACAAACCTGGAAGACAAGTGATATTATTATTCCCATTTTGCAATTTTGGAAACTGAGGCAGAAAAAGGTTAAGTAAATTGGTTTTACTGACACTAGGCCCAACACTATCCACTGTGCTACCTAGCTGCCTAGTTGCCTCAGTAGGAGAAATAGCAGGAATAATAATAATAATAATAATAATAATTGTATATAATACTTATGTGCCAAGCACTGTGCTAATTGCTTTATAATTTATTATCTCATTTGATCCTCATAAGGGCTATGGGAAGTGGGTGCTATTATTATCCCCATTTTACAATTGATGAAACTTAGACAAACAGGAGTTAAGTGACTTGCCTGATATCACACAACTTATAAGTGTCTGAGGCAAGATTTGGACACAGCTATTCTTGACTCCAAGTCAAGCACTCTATCCACTTTGCCACCTAACTGCCTAGCTGCTATAGTACTAATAGTAGCAACAGCAGTAGTAGCAGTCATAGTAGTAGTAGTAGTAGTAGTAGCAGCAGCAGTAGTAGTAGTAGTAGTGGTGGTGGTGGTGGTGGTGGCGGTGACGGTGTTTTTTCCACCACCCAATTTCCCAGTTTCCACATATAATCCTAGTGTCACAGAAGAATAGAATAAGAAACCACCTCAGAGATCATCTGGTATTCTAGTTCAACCCCCTAATTTTACAGATGAAGAAACTGAGGGAAATGAATGGAGAAATTCCATAGGAAACGCAATTTCTTTAAGACTTGAGATCCCAGCAAGCTGCTAATTATAGAAATAAATAACTGTTGACTTCTGCCATCTGTTCTTTCTTTGGCAAACATATTGCTTTTTCTGTGAAATTAGGGCCACCTGCAACCTGCAGCCCCTTATGAGATGAGTTGGATGCTGCCTTTTGCATTCCAATACCCACTATGTCCTCCCTTCCCCCAAAGGGGGTAACCCTGAAAGCTGCATCTAATCCCTAAGGGAAGAGTAATTAATAAGGCAATTGAATTCACCAAGATCCTGGAGCAGAGGTAAAGCAACCCAGAGAAAGAGGCCAGTGATTCAGGCTCAGAGAAGCTGCCCTTTGGAAGAAATTCCAGGCAACTTGGTTACTTTAAGATTCATATTTCAGGTTTACTAGGCCAGGTGCCTCAGGCATTTAATCTCCAAGCTGTTTTGGCCTTATTGTTCATTGGTCAACAGTGGCCAGCTTTGCAGAAATACACATTTCTGGGGAAAAAAGACTCAGAAATAACCCAGATCACATATCTTGTGAACAAGGCAAAATCATTCATGGGGTTTACACTGCATCCTGACTCCATTGCCCGCCCCAGCCCCTAGTACACACACCACTACAATTATTGCCTGTATCAGCCACTTCATCTTTACCAATATCAGCATATTGCTTACTTCACCTGGAGAAAACTCACAGCAGAGACACCATAGAATCACATAATTTTCTAGATGAAAGTAACCTCAGGTTATAGAATACTCAAACATAGGAAGTTATGGATGGAAGGAATTGTAGAATATAAAACAATAAGTTGGGAAAGATTTTGAAACTTAAAGAACATAGACTTAATAGAACTTAAACTAGAAGGGATGTTAGCTCACAGAATGCTTGCTCAGAGATTTAACAGTATACAATGTTAAAAATTGGTTCTAGAGGGAGCTTAGAGCAAAGAATGTTAGATTTGGAAGACTTTAGAACACAGAATGTTAGAAGTGGAATTCATCTTAAAATGGAATTCTAGAGCTGAAAAAGAGCTAAGGATCATCTAACAACAATAATAATAGCTAGCATTTATATAGTGCATTAAGGTTTGCAAAGTTCTTTACATATATTATCCATTTGTTCCTCACAAAAACCCTAGGTGCTAGGTGCTATTGTCATCTGCATTTTATAGATGTGAAAACTCAGGCAAATAGAGGTTAACTGACTTGACCAGGTATGTATGAGGCAGGATTCAAACTCAGGTTTTCCTCACTCCAATTGCAGTGCTGGAGGCTGCTCTGTGCCACTTACCTGCCTTAAGTAGTCCAGCAGTTTTCAACCTGGAGTCCACAGCTTTGCAAAGGGTTTGTGGTTGATTTTAGTAGCTCTCTAAATTGAGATGGGAAAAATACCTCTTTTTATTCAAAATATTTGTTTTCCTTTGTGATTCTTTGTACTTTGTTTTATTCATTGAAAACATTCCCCACCACAGCAAGGAAAACACGCATAGATTTTACCTGACCGCCAAAGGGGTCCATTATACAATAAAGGTTAAGAACTGAATCCATTATTACAAACTAGATAAATTTTGTTGTGATTATTTGACACACAATATAATTATTTGCTTTATTAAAGACATCATCACTGGTTTCCTCCAAATCAGGAGTTCACTAAGTGTGTGGAAAATGTTACTAGGTTTACAAAATGTGATTGATCAAGATATTTTCTGGAGTGAATGGGAGGTACAATACAGGGTCTGCCTTGCATATAGCAGGCATATTATATTTTAAATGAGCATTTATGAATGCAAGGGATACCAGAGGTCTCTGTCGTCAGATCCAGATTTGTGCTTTCTTCTTACTTTATCAGAATTATATATTTATAAAATGGTAGCATCTTAGAAGGGAATGTAATGGGGAAATTTACCCCTGAAGAGGGAAAATGAGTCATCCAAGATCCTATAATTCATTTATTAAATGTAGAAGAGGATCATGAACACAATTCTCTTAATCCCCTGTCTAAAGTCTTTTCCATTCTACCATCTATGCAGCACATTCCCAGTCTATTTGCCTGGAAGCCATTCTTCCTCAATATAGAATCACATTCCCCTACCACCTATAACTCTCTTTCTTGTCCTCCCACCAAGCTCTGTAAGCACACTGCTGGGGGAAATCCCAGTCTTTGAACGCCCTGTCGTCAATCTTCCTTTTCTGGCTAAAGCATAGCCAAATGTTGCTCTGAATAAATTTCAAGAATATTATTAATTCCTTTGCATTTGACTTTTCAAGCTGGAGCTTGAAAGTATTTCAGGTCTTTAGAGCAATAATTAGGCCTATCATTTTAGACAAATGCCACATAATTTGTCCACTCCCACGGCAAATTTTGCTTCCAGAAAGAAGGCAAATATTTAAGCATGAAATGACAAGGATACCCAAATGAACAAGAAAACAACTGTTTTAAATCTTTAAAATGATTTTTGTCCTGCTTCCTAGATCATTAGTTAATATTGCAGGGAGCTTTGCTCTGGGATTTGGAACCATCCTTGTTTTTCAAATACTCTCTTTTCTCCTTTCTTTATTATTAATGCTCACTTAGGTAGACCTGGCAATAAGTGATTTTTAAGACTCATTTTGCATTTATTCCAGCCCCAGGAATTGGAAAGTGAGAAACACCAAAGCCTAATTTATATAATATGACCACTTTGCCCCTTTCATTTAAGAAGGGTGGCACCTAAAGTTCTTTGGGGATGAGAAAGAGTGAAGGTAGGAACAGTACCCTGGGAAATGATGAATAAAACCCAAAGGAAAGGGTCTCACAGTCAAAGTGGTAATCAAGAATTTTAAAATTATTTATAGTTAATCTAAGGATGATAAGGGACACTGTGAAGTAGTGGCCATGGCTTCTAGTGCCTAGAGAGTGGCCTTGGAGCCAGCAAGACCTGAGTTCAAGCTCTACCTCTGATGCCCATCATGTGGCCCTGAGAAAGTCCGCTAACCTTTCATTGTCCCCAATCAACTGTCTAAGAATGAAAGTGGCACTGATAGAAGAAATTTCCACACCAGTATCTCTCTACATCGATGAAACACGGGATGTGACCAGACACCAATGAACAGAACACAAGGTTGTTAAACATTTTTGAATAAAGCTATTGGGTTAGAACCATTCCCTTCTGCTCTAAAACCCAAGAATTTCAAAGGTGTTACTGAAAAGTTGTCCCTGACAATACACGGTTAGTTTTTTTAGGAGTCTAGTGGGAAGAGAATGAACTGGGAATTAGTTGTTCAGGATTCTGAATACTATCTGTCAATTCACTGGTTTGGGCAAATTACTAAATCTTTTTGAGCCTTAGTTTCTTCATCCTTAATAAAAAGGGAATAAGAATACCTGTACTAATTGTATTGTATGGAAGAGACAAACGGGGAAGGAGAGAGAGAGAGAGAGACAGAGACAGAGACAGAGACAGAGAGATTGGAACATGCCTAGCTCATCTAACATGGAGGTACCCTACTTCTCTCATTTCCCCTACCACGTAGGTGTGAGTATCTTCCTTTGATTGGGTACTTAGACGGAAAAGACTAAAAAGACTAAGTCTTTAAGACTGGCCAAATTAAGACAGTTACGACTTTTCCTGCATACTCTTTCCTGGATGCTGTCTTCTGCTGCTTCCAAAGGACAAAGTTAACAATTTACCCATAGTGCAAACACTCTCTGAACTGGAAATGGGGATACCTCTCCCTGTTTCTTTCTTTTTTTTTTTACATTGGCTTTGAGAAATGAACTTGAAAGCAATTCTGTGTTGTTTCTCTCTCTCTCTCTCTCTCTCTCTCTCTCTCTCTCTCTCTCTCTCT